>NC_083329.1:17144230-17487774 GCF_963455315.2 Globicephala melas
CTGGGGACAGGCACTCCGCATATACAGCCATCGAGACCCCAGACAAGCCATTAAGATGACAAGGTGGCAGAAATAGCATGCCAACGACCAGTCATTGTGGGATAGGGAGGTGTTGGGAAATGCAACCAGAGGCGCAGCTGTGCAACATTCCACCTGCCCCGCCTGACTGGCAGCATGGTGGCCCCCGACCCTGAGGGGCTGCGTGCATCACTGGGAATCCGGAGCCCATTCAGAGCAAGGTAAGGCCTTGGAACACGTTGAGGCCTCACTGTGGGATCACTCAGCTAGGTCACTGCTTAAGTCCATAGGACTCAGGGACCAGATGACAAAGTATTTCTTACCCATGAGGGGTTTTCCCCCAGGGTTTCCCCACTGGCTTTTAGCCCGCAATGCCATAACTTGACTCCTAGGCGTTGCTGAAAGCTCCTTAATAGAGGACAGCCCCAAGTCCAAGGTAAATACAGTTCTGTCATCTTGTAAACTCAACAGCCTTGTAAGAAAATAACCATTAAGATCCAGGTGGCTCAAGAGAGGAAGAAACTGTCACTGTTTAATCAGGTTGTATTGGAGAGAAAAGATGAGTTTCACATAGAACTTTGCATGTCTTTATTACTCTCCACCCAAATAATATTAATTCCTTTAATATTTCAGGTGTCTAGTCATTTTTCCCCAATATATCAGGCATTCACTGAGGACCTATTACGTGCCAGGAAGGGCACTGTATTCCGGAGATATAAAGAAAAAGGAAACACAATGCCTGCCCTCAAGGATCTCACAGCCTCAGAGGAGAGCCACTTCGACACTGTATAATTTATACCATGAACTGAAGGGGAGACAGAAGTCAGCGAGGAGGCCCAGAGGGAAGAATGGTTATTCCAAATGAGGGCTTGGGAGAGCTCCCAAGAGAAGCTAAGATCTAAGCTGAGCCTTGCCAGGTGAGTGAGCTCTACCCGGATGAAGGGAAGTGCAGGCAGAGAGAACATCCCGGGTGCTCTGCCAGTGACTAGTGCACATTACTTGCGGCTTGACTGAGGCCTCCTGCGTAGGACAATGTATCAGCCTGGCTAGAAACCAGGTGAGAAATCTAAACTCCCTTCCCATGCTCCACTCTCAGCATTCTGTTCACCCCAGGAATTGGCAAGGGAAACAATTGGATTGTGGTGCAGTGACAAACCCAAACTTCATTAACCGACCAGAACATTCATCTTGCCCTCTGGACGTTGGTGGACTTGCAGGAGGGCCTCATGGCCATGCCTAGAGCTGCCCACCGGGGCACACACCTGCATCTTCGGCTCTCTCCTTCACACCAGCTGGAAGGCAACAATGCTATGGCTCAGGCGTCAAACCAACAATAAATAGGAAAAGCAAAAAGAACTGCAAGAAAAATGACTCAGCAACAGAAAATCATCAATTTATAAAAAAAAAAATTTTTTTTTTTGATCTCCTAAAGTATGTCCTGAAAGGAAAGGCAGCCACAGACAGCTTTAATTTGCCAGATCACTGTAGGTCTCAGTGACCTTGACAGTCATCTTCACATGGATGGAGTGCTCTTGTTCTATTTTGGAGGTACTACTGCGTTTCACACATAGAAGCTTTGCCCTAAGATCACAGAGTTGGATTGAGACCTTACAGGCCATCCCTGCCACCTCCTGGGAATGCAGGCTCCTCGCTCACAATGTACCTAAAATACTGCATGCCCTGTCCCAGGCATCCCAGGGAACAGAAGATGGGGAAGAGACTTTCAGAATTCAGCCTTATTATTTTGCCAAGGACATCTTCTTTCAGTTCAAAATCATTTTTTAGTTATCTCCTTATGGGACAAAATGAATAATCCAAATCTCATTGGAATTTCTCCCTTTAAAAATAATTGTCAACTATTGAGCAGGCTTCTCCTTTGATCATTACAGAACCACAGAGCTTCAGGGTAGTAAGAGCCCAGACAAGTCATCTAGAACGACAGCACATTTGATGCCTATATCCCCTGTGATAAGCACCCTTGCTAGGTAGCCAGGTACTTTGTATATCAATCCTTCCACCAACATCATCTCACTACTAATTTTCCATTCAGGGCAGCTCTCTCAGTGAGAAAGTGTGCTCATTTTAAGCCACATATGCCTTCTAGTAATCTCCACCCACTGGTCCTGGGTCAAGCCTTTGGGGCCACAGAGATAGGTCTAATGATTCTTCTACAGAACAGTCCTTGTGAAAGCTGAAGAGTATTTGCTGTGTAGTATTTCTCACCATCTCTGACCTCTGAATGCACCCCAGTTTGCAAAGAAGGCTCTAATTTTGGAATCCAGAAGAGGTTTTGGTTTCTTATCAAAGAAGATGCTTTTAGAATCATGTCCTTCCTAGCATTCAATTTCTGTCTTCACTCTGCTGCTTGTTCCAACCAATGTAACTATTCCTTCATTCATCCCTCTAATCTAGCCATCCTTCCATCTACCTACCCACCCCTCTATCCATTCACCTGAACACCCATCCATCCATCCATCTGGTACTTACTGAGAACTTACCACGTGCAAGGCACTAGTCCAGGGACCAGGGTTAGAGTAGAGAACAAGATAAACAAGGTGTCTGTCCTTGTATAGCTTACATCTCACAATTATCAAGTAAATAAACAAAGAAAGAGAATAAAGTACAAGATAAGGTAAGGTGGACAGGGAAAGCCTTTTTGAAGACTGACATTAAACTGAAACCTGAAGGAAAAGAAGGAGCCGGCCAAGTGAAGATTTAGAGGAAGAACATTCCAGGAACAGAGCGACAGGGGCAGAGACTGAACAAGAGTGAATGTAGGTCAGCTGGGAGAGAAAGAACAGTAGGAGATGGAGTCTGAGAGGTATGGAAGCATCAGAATGTGTGTGTGTGTGTGTGTGTGTGTGTGTGTGTGTTTAAACCACCACTCAGAATGGAGTCATTTGTAAATTCGGCTTTACCTGCTTGTAGCAATAGCAAATCAAATTAGTTGTTCCCTGTCTCTCTGTGGCCCACAAATATGTTGCTTTTCTCCAGAATTTCAATTAGAAAGGTCTTGCATTATATCAGTGGAGTGCTATAGGGGACTCAGTGACCAGACCGGCAGATATTAATTTCAACTGAGTTGCAGGATTCCTGAGCAGTCAAGGAAGGACAGGGTACTTAATCCAAAGCCAACTCACATTAACTCAAGAACAGACTTTGTGTGTTCTAACCCATTACACCTCCTCCGCTAGTTTTTAAAAGCTTTATTTATGAAGCCCATATTGAAAATTAAATGTTTATTACCATTTTTTGAAGGTGAGGTATAGAACTTGGCAAAGTATTGATTAATAACTTGTGGACGGCTGGTGTAAGGAAACCAGTTTGAACCCTGCTGTAAACAACGCATCAGCAGAGGGTTTGAGCTATTTGCAGCTTCAGAGCTCGCCAATTTGTAATTAGTTGCAGATTTTCAGTTACTTCTCGGCAAACAAAATTGTTTTATTTGCATCGTTTACTTGGCATTTAATTTAAAAAGAATCCAATTGATTATTCTTAAAGACAATGAATTTGGAGGGCTGGGATAAAATAAATAGATAAATGTTTGAGTAGCCCTACATCTGTATTTTTGTTTTGAGAGATATCAGGTACAGAACTTGGCCTAAATTCAATCCGCTCGATCACACAATCCCAAAATGCATCCTGTGCAATTTGTCAAAAGGAAGATTTTTGGCAACTGCATATAAAACTCTTGAGGTTTGTAATGAAGAACATAATCTGAAGAGGAAAATAAAAAGCAAAGTTGCATTTTCTGCTAATTGAACCTGGTAAACCATTGTGAGTAACTGTGAATTCAATAGAAGACGAAAATCATTTAAAATGTTAGTCCTTGTTACTTTCATCAGACTGGTTTCTCTCCCTCTGGCTCCTTACAGGCCCATAGTTTTTTCTTTGGAGAAGGAAAAGCCATGGGATTAGAAAGGAGGAATTCATTCTGACTCGCCGATCAGGGAAGGTGAGAAGGTTAAACGCAAGAGAGGGAGAAGGAGGGATGGATTCCTGCAGTGGGAAGCAGGGGTGGGATGGTGGGAAGGAAGACATTTTAGGGAGGGAACGGGACACAGAAAGGCACAGCAGAGGGAGTGTGAGCCCTGGTCAGAGACCCACAGGCAGTCTAATGCGGTCGGATAGACGTGGTGTAGCAGGTAGGGATGGGACTGAGGGCAGTGGGAGGGGAGAACAGATTGCAGACAGCCTGGGACAGCAGGGGAAGGAGCTTGAACCCAGTTTGGAAGGTGGGGAGGAACCAGTCAAGAGTTGAGCTGGGCAGTGACAGGGTCAGGAGGGTCTGTGCTTGAGAAAGACCAGCTGGGGAATGAATGGTCTCTGAGAAGGGGCAGGAGATGTAAGAGCATTAAATGAGAAGGGACCTGAGGGATTTCAGATGTGCAATCGACAGAACCTAAAGAACACTCCTAAAGACTACAGGAGTGAGACAAGACATGGGTCGATGCTGATTCTCAGGCTTCCTTAGAGGGTAACGCCATTATCCAAGGCAGAGAACATGTGAAGAGTAACTGTGATGGGGTAAGAATGATAAACACACACAAAACCCCAGAAAATGCCACAGTAAAACGCTATGGCAAACCTCAAAAACATTATTCTAAATGAAAGAAGCCAGTCATAAAAGGTCACATATGGTAGGATTCTCTATATATGAAATATCCAGAGCAGGTAAACCCACAGAGACAGAGGACAGGGGGATGGGGAGTAACTACTTAATGGGTACAGGGACTTCTTTCTGAGCGATGAAAATGTTTGCAACTAGATAGAGGTGATGGTTGCAGAGCACTGTGAATGTGCTGAATGACACTGAATGATGCTCTTGAAAATGGTTAATTTTATGTTCTGTGAATTCTACTTCATTTGAAAAAAAGATAAAAGGAAAACCAAACAAAACAAAAACAGAACCCCTCAAACACTATGGCAATCCATGGAACCTTATATTCCTGAGTTGCACATGCCCAGAACCTCCTCTTAAACCCAAAGAATATAAACACAGAGAGGGAGGGCATGCTAGTGCCCCTTCATCGAGGGAAATCGTCTCTTGGGCTCCCAGCAGATACCCTCCTTCCTACCTGTTATTATGTGCATTTTCCTTGGGGGGCCTGGGCTGCTGGCCTTGGGAATGTTTCATCTGCAAGAACCCTATTCCACGTAGGTGTATCCTCTACTTGGACCATCCGCCTTTACTATGTCAAACTCTGGCTGACCTGGTAATGTGAGTAGTCCATCTGTCATGTGGGGGACATTTTTGGGGGAGGGGGAAGAAGCAAAGCACACAGAGAGAGGAGGCTGTAGGTCAGGAAACAGTAAGGAAAACTTTCTGGCATTCATATTGGTCATCAGAAGCCCTGGGGGAATAAAGGGCTCCCTGAGGCTCAGTGCATCATTAGGAAGATTAATTAACATTTGTAAAGGCCACACACAATGTGAAAGGCCCAGTAATGGATCTCCAAAAGCTGGAGTCCTTGTTTTCCAGAAGGGTCATGAAACGAGGAGTGGAAAATATTCCCTAGAAGACAGAGCTGGATGACCTCGGCCCCGAGGAACACTGCAAAGAAACGACTGGGCTTGTCTGGGATTCTCTTCATTCTCGAGTCGTATCTGATCTGACAGATGTGGTGAGCAATTAAACCCTTGTCCATTCATAGTCTGAATGCTTGCACTGCGCAGAGAATGGGGCAGGAATAATGAGAGGCACAGCCCCTCTGGGACTATTCAGGAGGGCTCAAATTTGCATGGTCACATGAACCCGAAGGAAGTGGATTATGCTGGCCCGGCCAGGAAGTGGAGACCGCCAGAGCTTTCTGATTTGCATAAATCATAGGGCTGGAAAGCAGAGGGGCTTAAGGGCTCTCAAAGAAAGCCAGGTGTAGCTGTCTTTCCCCAAATTCAGTACATTTTTGTAGCTAGATGCCTACTCACAAAGGCTGTATAGGAAATTGAACTTGTGATGTCATTTGTTCCAAAGTTTTGTGAATATGTACCAGCAAGTTTCCCCAAAACATGATTTTTACAAGCAAAATTGCTACACAGCCTTTTAATGAATGGGTTCTTTTAATCACCTTGAAAAAAAGGTGATGTGGTAAGGGGTAATGCATATTATGATTACCGCTGTCAAACAATTTCTAATTGTGTGACAAGGTGCTTAAGAATTGTTTATGAAAAAACAGTTAATGCCTCTCAAAAAGGATTACATTCTTTTTAAGTTTCAAATGAAGGCCACCAATTAATTAATCCATTTACATAAAAATGTCTTGGATCAGCTACCTGCAAAGATAAAGGATGAAACCTATCCTCTAATTGGAAAGAGAAAAACTGCTATAAATATGTGGTAATAAACATAGAGAAGCGCTGTACAAAAAGTAAACAGAAGTCATTAATTAAAAACTGAAATGTCAAAAATTTCATTTTATTCTAAGCAATACTAAAAATATTGGTGATGTCAGATACTTTATTGAATAACCTCTCTATAAATAGGGCTTTCCAGTTACACCGTTTTACTCAACTTTCTTATGGGAAGTAATGCAAAAATTACATAATGGTTTTAGATTGGATATAAATCTCCCTTCAGTTTTTTCCTCCCATATAGCTGACTTCACGTTATCTCCCAGATTCACAGACATCAGTCAACAGAGCTTGATTAAGGCATTCAAACCTTTCCTCCCGTTGGTTCCGAGTCCTACACTTGATACAAACAGTCATTACAGACCCAGAATGGAACAAAGAAGGCAGATATTTACCAGTGAAAAACTGAAGTTGCTTAATCACTTTAATATATATAATCAAATGGAAATTATATATCACCTGGACTAATTATATATAATTTCTTGGCATTTGGTATAAATTATTCTGACTATATCAAGGAAAAAAATTAAAAAGATTCTTTTTTTTATAGCAGAATTTTCACTGTAATATACATCTCACGTGAAATCCCATCTTTCTAGTATCTCTTCTTAAGTCTTTGATGACTTAAGTTCATTTTCTCTAGTGTTTTCCAAGCTGAGGCTGAGCTGCCATTTTGCAGTTGGAATTGGTCTTTTCATGGTCACTTGCTGGATTTACTGACATAGTGGTTGAGTATAATGTTGAGAAGAAAAGTGGAAAAGAAAAGAGAGAGAAAAGAGAGAATAAAAAGTGAGGAGATGAAGAAAAAGAGAGGGAAGAGAGAACGCGGAGGAAAGGGAGAGGGATGTTTAAGAAAATCCTAAAGGTGCAAGTTGCTGTCAATAGGAAGCAGAAATGCTCAGTCTCAGAGACTGATAAGAAATGAACTGCCAATGTCAACAGGTCACCTGTCACAGGGGCTCCACGTGTTGGTGGACTGGCAGGAAGTGACACCCAGGCATGCCTGCTCTGCACCAACCCTCACTCTAAATGATTTAAAAAGTACCTCTTACAGTCACTCTTCGGACTGACAGGTTCAAGCCGCAAGGTGACTATCCGCTGGCAGGGCCCAATCTCTGCTATACAAAGGTATGTGAGGGCAGGAATTATCAATAAACTCCGAGAGAAGCATTCTCATAAGTAGAAATAAAAAACTTAAGCTCTAGCAAAGTCTTGAAGGATGCAGAGAAACGAGGGTCACAGAATGGAGGAAACCTATGGTTTACCGGCGGCTATAATCTCTCTTCCTTACCAAGCCCATTTCTGTGGGCCTCGAGGGACATTGTTCCAGCTAATGATTAAGAACTCTCCAGACAATAGGGGCTTCTTAGACAATGGGTGAATTTCCAGGATGTCCGGCCCCCTTCCGAGAAGGAGGGGAGATAACAAAATGTAAAAAAGGTGTCTGTCAAAGACCAATCAGACAGCTGGGGAGAAGGAGGGAGATAACAAAATGTAAAAAAGGTGTCTGTCAAAGACCAATCAGGCAGCTGGGGACAAGTTCCCTCTCTGGTCCGAGCCTAAGCCGGGACCAATCAGCAGGAGAACACAACCAAATCTATAATTTACATACGGGGAAGTGGGAACCTACAAAACTGACATATTCGCGCCCAAAAGGGTTCCTTCTTCGACCTCCTGCGTGAGGACCAAGGAACCCCGGTGCACCGGCCTTCAATAAACCTCTTGCGTTTTGCATCGACTTCCGACTCTTGTTGTTTCCTGGGCGAGTCAAAACTCCTAGGAGACCGCGCAGGTCTAACATTTGGGGGCTCGTCTGGGATTCCACTCGCCCCGGACCACAAGAACATCGGGAGTTGGAGGTACCAGGTAAGCTCGAGCTTGATTGTCTGTTTGTCCCTTGTTCTTTGTGGGCCATTATCGGAGGAAAGCCGTAAGAATCGGCTTATTATGGAATCTGTATCGGACCTCTGGCTAGGCAGACGTGCTAATAGCCGGCGTCCATGAGCCCTAGGGGACGCCCTGGTGGCGCATCTGGAAGGAGAGGCAAACTCTGTCTCCCCTTCACTCGGTTTCGGCAGTTCCCTTGGTGATAACTGCCATCTGAAGAAGTTTCGGTTTTGAAGCGAGCTCGCGGTGGCCCATACGTATATGTGTTTCGTGGAGTTTTAACTGTTTCTGTATTGTGGTCTATTCTTCTTTTCTGACGGACGACAATGGGACAAACTATGACGACTCCTCTTTCCCTTACCTTAAGCTATTGGACCGAAGTTCGGGCCAGAGCCCATAATTTTTCGGTAGAGGTAAAGAAAGGAAAGTGGCAGACTTTGTGTGCCTCTGAATGGCCAACATTTCAGATAGGATGGCCCCCCGAAGGATCCTTTTTATTAGACAAGATTAAGCTGCTGAAGTCTAAGATATTTAATATAGATCCCCACGGACATCCAGACCAAGTACATGTCTTGGTCTGGGAAGATTTAATTCTCTCCCCACCTCCGTGGGTCCGGCCCTTTGTTTCCTCAACAGGTACGTCCGCGCATACATCAGCAGCGTCGGAGATATTAGCCTTAAAGAAAAACCCCAACACGGAGAAGCTACCCGACGCCCCGGATCTACCGAAGGCGATTTATCCTGACCCGCAGTCCGATTTGCTGCTTTTGGATTCCCCACCCCCTTATCCTCCGGCCCCGAATCCCCTACCACCTAGAGGACCCCCAGCTCCACTGCCCTCGGCACCAAGGGAACCATCCATGATGGAAGAAGAAAGGGGTCCCTCAGTGGGAACTAGGAGCCGGAGGGCTATCTCCCCGGACTCCACTGCCCTACCTCTTAGAGAATATGGCCCCCCCGATGGCCAAGGGAATAGACCTCTCCAATATTGGCCCTTTTCCTCTGCAGATCTTTATAATTGGAAAATGCATAACCCAACTTTTTCCGAAAATCCACAGGCCCTTACCGCTTTAATAGAATCTCTTGTTTTCTCCCACCAGCCCACATGGGATGATTGTCAGCAGCTGCTCCAGACTCTCCTAACGACTGAGGAGAGGCAACAGGTTCTTTTAGAAGCCAGAAAAAAATGTATTAGGCGCCAATGGGCAACCTACCCAGCTGCCTAACGAGATTGATGCTGGTTTCCCACTCGTCAGGCCAAACTGGGATTTCAATGCCCCGGAAGGTAGGGAGCGCCTGAAAATGTATCGCCAGGCTCTGGTGGCGGGTCTCCATGGAGCGGCCAGACGGCCCACTAATTTGGCTAAGGTAACGGAAGTAACTCAGGGGCCCCAGGAATCGCCAACTGTGTTCCTGGAACGTTTAATGGAAGACTTTAGACGCTTTACCCCTTATGATCCAACTTCGGAGGGACAGGGCTACTATAGCAATGGCTTTCATAGATCAAGCGGCCCCTGATATTAAGAAGAAATTACAGAGGCTAGATGGCTTGCAGGGATTTTCGCTTCAGGAGTTAGTAAAAGAGGCAGATAAAGTATATAACAAAAGAGAAACAGAGGAAGAGAAGGAAGAAAGAAAGCAGAAAGAGCAGGAAGCCCATGAAATAAGACGGGATAAGAGACAGGAGAGGAATTTAAGTAAGATACTGGCCACTGTGGTTGGAGGAAGAAATATAGGGGATAGAAATAGGCAGGAAGGGCGAACGGCAGACAGAAGGCGGCCATTAGACAAGGACCAATGTGCCTACTGTAAAGAAAAAGGACATTGGGCGAGAGAATGCCCTAAGAAAAAGAATGGAGGAAGGCCAACCAAAAACAAAATCTTAACATTGAAAGAAGACTAGGAAAGTCAGGGCTCGAACCCTCTCCCCGAGCCCCGGGTAACTCTTAAAGTGGAGGGGGAACCTGTTCAATTTTTGGTAGATACCGGAGCCCAGCACTCCGTCCTTCTCCACTCAAAAGGTCCTATCTCAGCTAAAAGGTCATGGGTACAAGGAGCCACTGGGAATAAACAATATTCATGGACCACACAAAGGACAGTAGATCTTGGGATTGGACGAGTAACCCATTCATTTTTGATTATTCCGGAATGCCCCTATCCTTTGCTGGGAAGAGATTTACTCTCCAAAGTAGGGGCTCAAATCCACTTTCAGCCAGAAGGTCCCACCATAACTGATAATAAGGGATGGTTACTTCAAATATTGACTATGAAATTAGAAGATGAATATAAATTATACGAGCAGCCTTCATCCTCACGAGTTAATGTTACTGATTGGGTAACTCGGTTCCCTCAAGCCTGGGCAGAAACTGCCGGAATGGGGATGGCCAAAAATCGGCCCCCGGTGCTAGTGGAACTCAAGGCAACTGCCACCCCAATAACGGTCCGTCAATACCCCATGAGTAGAGAAGCCAAAGATGGTATCCGTCCCCATATACAGAGGCTACTAGACTTGGGCATCTTAATAAGATGTCAATCAGCATGGAACACCCCTCTCCTGCCGGTAAAGAAACCAGGAACAAATGATTATCGGCCGGTGCAGGATCTACGAGAGGTAAACAAACGGGTGGCAGACTTCCACCCCACAGTTCCAAACCCTTACAACCTCCTGAGCACTCTTCCACCTCAACATATGTGGTATACTGTTTTGGACCTTAAAGATGCTTTTTTCTGTTTAAGACTCTCTCCCCTGAGCCAACCCTACTTTGCCTTCGAATGAAAAGATCCAACATCGGGAATGTCTGGTCAGCTGACATGGACACGGCTACCTCAGGGATTTAAGAACTCCCCGACCATCTCTGATGAAGCCCTCCATCAGGATTTGGCATTATATAGAGAATCAAATCCCCAGGTAACATTACTCCAATACGTTGATGATATTTTATTAGCTGCTGAGACCCAAGAAGATTGTATCAAGGGTACTGAAAAACTGTTAACGGAACTTGGAACCCTGGGATATAGAGCCTCAGCCAAGAAAGCACAAATATGCCAACAGGTCAGTTACCTGGGGTATCTATTAAAAGGGGGGCAAAGATGGCTCACGGAGAGCAGAAAGGATACGGTGGCCCAAATTCCGGCTCCCAAAAACGCCAGGCAGGTTGGAGAATTTCTGGGGACGGCCGGATTCTGTAGACTATGGATTCCAGGGTTTGCTGAGCTGGCAGCCCCATTGTACCCCCTAACCAAAAACAGCACTCCTTTCGTTTGGGGCGATAAGGAACAACGGGCTTTTGACCAAATCAAACGAGCTTTACTTTCAGCTCCAGCCCTAGGACTGCCAGATGTAACCAAACCTTTTCATTTATATGTGGCCGAAAATAAGGGCATTGCAAAAGGAGTATTGACTCAGAAATTGGGTCCCTGGAATCGCCCAGTTGCTTATTTGTCAAAAAAATTGGACCCTGTGGCATCAGGATGGCCCACCTGTTTAAAGATAATCGCTGCAGTGGCCGTTCTAGTCAAAGATGCTGACAAACTAACTTTAGGACAAAATCTAACGATAACAGCTCCTCATGCCCTGGAAAATGTAGTCTGTCAACCACCGGATAGGTGGCTAACTAATGCCAGGATGACTCATTACCAAACCCTGTTGCTAAACTCAGATCGCATCAAGTTTGCTCCAGCCACAGGACTCAATCCAGCCACCTTGCTACCTGATCCTGACTTGGAAGGCTCCACCATCATACATGATTGTCAGGAAGTACTAGCCGCAGCACACGGCAGTAGGCCAGATCTGATGGACCTGCCCCTCCCTGATGCTGATTTCACCTGGTTCACGGATGGGAGCAGTTTCCTGGAGGAAGGTAAGCGTCGAACTGGGGCAGCCGTGGTAGACGGAAAACAAGTCATATGGGCAGCGGCGCTACCACAAGGGACCTCAGCCCAACGAGCTGAATTAATTGCCCTGACGAGGGCATTAGAGATGGCAGAGAATAAAAAAGTAAACATCTACACAGACAGTAGATATGCGTTTGCTACCGCTCATATCCACGGTGCCATTTACCAACAGAGAGGGCTACTAATTTCAGGTGGCAAAGAAATTAAAAACAAAGACGAAATCGTGGCTTTGTTGACTGCACTCATGCTTCCTACTAAAGTCAGTATCATCCACTGCCCTGGACATCAAAAAGGAAATACCCCAATAATTAGGGGAAATAATATGGCTGACCAAGTGGCCCGAGAAATAGCATCGGGAGAAGTCATTTTAGGACTGTCAGATAAAGTTCCTGAAAAACCAGGCCGCGATGAAGAAATCATCCCGGCCACAACAAAAGGAACTTTGTCCCCTCAGCAAGCAGAATCCATGTTACAACAGATGCACAGATGGACACATTTGGGGACTAAAAAGATGGTAGCCTTGTTACAAAAAGCCGGGTACGAAACCCCTGGAATGACAAAATTAGCTGAACAAATTGTGCAGGAATGCATCCCATGTCAACAGGTAAATGCTCACAAAGGGAAACTTGAAACTGGAAAGAGACTCAGGGGGGACCGCCCAGGAACTTACTGGGAAGTGGACTTTACCGAAGTGCGTCCTGGAAGGCTACTGGGACTCCAATTGGTCCAGAAAGAAATATGGTCCCAACTCGCCAAGGCCTACCAACCGGGAACACCGGGAGAAACTCATCCTTTCCAAGTCGGAGACTCCGTATACGTCCGTCGGCATCGAACCCAGACGTTGGAACCTCGATGGAAAGGACCATACACCGTCCTCCTCACCACCCCAATGGCCATAAAAGTGGACGGCATCGCTGCCTGGATCCATGCTTCACATGTGAAGGCTGCACCAGTGACGGCATCATCAGGATGGCGGGCCCAAAGAACCGACAACCCTCTCAAACTCAAGCTTCTACGAACCTAAGACTTATAATTTTGGTTTTACTGCCTTTACTGACTGTAAATGATTTTAGCCCTCACCTCCCCCAACGTTTAACTTGGCAGGTAATTTCTCAGACTGGAGATGTAACCTGGTCCATTAGTCATACTGCACCCCCCTGGACCTGGTGGCCAGATCTTTTTCCTGATGTTTGTAAATTGGCTATAGGAGCACCTTATTGGGATACAGAAGATTCTCATGATATGAACACTGCCCCTTCCAAAGTTTCGGAAACTGATTGGTTTGGGCCGGGTTGCAAAAATGCAGGCAAAAGAATGATGCTTGGTATCCTCACTTTCTACGTATGCCCCGGGTTCCACCGCCCTTGATCTCTGAATTATAAATGTGGTGGAACTGAAAACTTTTATTGCAAAAGCTGGGGATGTGAAACTACCGGGGATACTAATTGGAAACCCACCTCAACTTGGGATTTTATTACGTAACGGCTAATTATTCTCATAATGAGGATACCGGACACCGGAGTAAATGTTCAGGAGGGTGTCATCCCCTTAAAATTTCCTTTAGTAATCCCGGAAAAAGAGATAAAAAATGGATAAATGGTCATTCTTGGGGCGTTAGATTTTACATGAGGGGATATGATTTAGGAATATTAATGACCCTTAAGCTAAAGATTGAGACTCCTGCTCCTATATCAATAGGCCCAAATCCCATACTTGGCCCCCCTTTGCTTCCCCCGGCCCCTTCAACTACGTCAACAAAGAATGAGGCTAATGAAACCTCTGGTTCCAAAGAACCCACAGTTAAGCCTGGGACTCCTCAGGATAGGATGCTTTCTTTGGTGCAGGCAGCCTTTACGGTTCTCAATGCTACAAACCCAGAGGCTACAAAATCATGTTGGCTTTGCTATGCTGCCCCTCCCCCTTATTATGATGCTATAAGATATAGCTCCAACTATACTAATTCTACCTCCTCAGACCAATGTCGATGGAAGCAAGAAGGGAACAGTAAATTAACCCTGTCCTCGGTTTTTGGAAATGGTACTTGTATAGGAACACCTCCCCAGTCCCATAGACACCTTTGTCATGATTTTAGCCTCCCTTCAGGCTCAGGATATCTTGTACCTCCTCAAGATGGATGGTGGACATGTAACACGGGGCTCACCCCTTGTGTCTCTTTAGAGGTTCTTAATACTTCAGCTGACTTTTGTGTGTTAGTGCAATTAGTCCCTAGACATATCTACCATTCAGACTCATCCTTTTTAGATAAATATGTAGGAAAAACAAAAAACAAAAGAGAACCTGTAACCCTCACATTGGCTGTCCTTCTAGGACTAGGAATATCTGCCGGGATAGGAACAGGA
Source organism: Globicephala melas (assembly GCF_963455315.2). Taxonomy (NCBI): domain Eukaryota; kingdom Metazoa; phylum Chordata; class Mammalia; order Artiodactyla; family Delphinidae; genus Globicephala; species Globicephala melas. The sequence continues at coordinate 17,158,741 of NC_083329.1, forward strand.
ACCACAGCCCTCATACAACAACCCCAGTATTATGCAAGTTTAAGACAGGCTGTAGACATCGACCTTCGAGCATTAGAAAGTTCCATAACTCAACTAAAGAAATCACTCACCTCACTTTCAGAAATGGTGTTGCAGCCTAGATTTGCTGTTTCTTAAGGAAGGGGGATTATGCGCCGCTCTAAAAGAAAAATGTTGCTTTTATATTGATCATTCAGGAACCATTACCAAAACCATGGATAAACTAAGGGAACGCTTAGATAAAAGGCAAAGGGAGAGAGAGAACGAAAAAGGATGGTTTCAATCATGGTTTGATAAGTCCCCCTGGTTTACCACCTTAATCTCTACTCTGTTGGGACCTCTTATTGTTTTATTGTTGATTTTAACTTTTGGACCATGTGTTCTAAATCGCTTGATAACATTTATTAGAGAACGTATCAGTACTGTACAAGTTCTAATGTTAAGACAACAGTACCAAAGTTTACGAACAGAAGGTTGAGATTCCATGATTGGAATCAATAGTCACAAGAAAAAGGGGGGAATGTGGGACTCGAGGGACATTGTTCCAGCTAATGATTAAGAACTCTCCAGACAATAGGGGCTTCTTAGACAATGGGTGAATTTCCAGGATGTCCGGCCCCCTTCCGAGAAGGAGGGGAGATAACAAAATGTAAAAAAGGTGTCTGTCAAAGACCAATCAGACAGCTGGGGAGAAGGAGGGAGATAACAAAATGTAAAAAAGGTGTCTGTCAAAGACCAATCAGGCAGCTGGGGACAAGTTCCCTCTCTGGTCCGAGCCTAAGCCGGGACCAATCAGCAGGAGAACACAACCAAATCTATAATTTACATACGGGGAAGTGGGAACCTACAAAACTGACATATTCGCGCCCAAAAGGGTTCCTTCTTCGACCTCCTGCGTGAGGACCAAGGAACCCCGGTGCACCGGCCTTCAATAAACCTCTTGCGTTTTGCATCGACTTCCGACTCTTGTTGTTTCCTGGGCGAGTCGAAACTCCTAGGAGACCGCGCAGGTCTAACATTTCCACCTTCAAAATAACCCAGCTAGTTCATGTGATCTTCTAAGGAACTCAGTGCCATAGGTACAAATGGCTAGTGTTATTTTCATGCCGTGTTGCCAAGAAATATGTCAATGAGACCTGGGTCCAGAGGAGTTAAATAACTCATACCAGGCGACGCTGCTGGGGAGAGATGTCCTGGTGCTGGGGTTCCTGGATTTGAGGTCAGGATGCCCAGCCTTGACCCTTGAACTTTCTGGGGAGTTTCGGGTTTGCTACCCACAAAGAAGGTTGACGGAACTCTCCAGAATCACAGCCAGGCATGACCCTTGGCAGTACCATCGCAGCCCCAAGAAGGTACAAGTCCCCTTTCCAAGTCTTTGTAGAGAGTATTTTACAGGTTACACCAAAGGTGTCCAGCCCACGATTAGCCGATTTTCAAATGGAGTGTGGACCTGTGTCTTAATTACTGCACGTCCCACCAATGACAACATACCACACCATAGGGGGTGCTGCTCCTCCACTGTTTGTGACTTGTTAGAGGGTATTTTTGTATCGATCCCTTGGACGTGTGCAGCAATCTCTGCTGTTTTTCCTGTTACTTCTGTTGTGTATTTTGTATTTTGTTTGTTTTGTTTTGGGCCGCACTGCGCAGTTTGCTGGATCTCAGTTCCAGGACTAGGGATCGAACCTGGGCTCCTGGCAGTGGAAGTGCAGAGTCCTAACCACTGGACCACCAAGGAGTTCCCCTGTTGTGTATTTTGAATACGCTCAATGTCATGGAGGGAAAGTCTTCCTAAGATCCTATACAGTGATAGAACCTCTTCAGTTGTAAAACCGAGACAGTTCCAATCTTTGGGGATTAAAGATAAGCACTTTGCTTGGTATAAAAAAAAAGTCCACAATCAGTGGTAATTATCACAATTATTATCGCAGAAAAAGACGTGTAAGTCGTTGTTTAAGGCTACAAGAACAGCTTTATTTTCGTATTTTTCTTCCCAGAGGTTTAAACTGTTCAGGTCTGTTTGCATTCTTTTTGGTCTGTGCTGATAGCAACACATTATTTAAAGAGTGTTAGGAAAGTTGATCCAAGAGAAACATACGCTTTGAGTCACTGACCTCTTTAAATGACACCTTTTTCATTAATTATTACCTTTCAGTGATAGCGCTGTGGCCAGTTTCTAGCCTCTCTGATGGCTTATGTGAGTTTGAGGACAAAAAGCGGTCTGGAACCTTTCTAGCCAAGGAGCAAAAGAACCTCTCTTTTTAAACTTTTAAGACAAAAGCAAAAACAAACAAATAAACAGACCCCTAAAGGCCAGCGTGATTGTTAAAGCTGAGAAGCTAGACCTGGTTCCTAGACTAGCTTGGCCACTTATGAGACACACAATCTGAGTAAGTTGTTTCCTTACTTATAAAATGGAATAATAAAAACACTTATCTCTTAGGGCTATTGCAAAGGTTTTTAAAAATCCACTAACATAAAGGGCTTAGCCCATGCCTGGTACATAGAAGTGCTCTACAAATGGTTACCATAATCATGCTACTATCAGTAACCATAAAACTCCCATATGGGAGTCAGGGCATTGGTGCAGGGCATGTTTATTGGTAGATATTGATGGAGAACACTAGGGGTAACCAAAGTCCTTTTTACCCCCAATTCTGCCTCTCTTTATGTGTACATGGTATGATTCTATTTCTTCTCTTCCACTTCAGGGAATTCATTTGTACTTGAAAATAGTCATTAAGCTGAGCCCTTTGTGATATATGTGTTTAAAAAATGTGGTGGTGACACCTAGGGTTATCAGTTTTTTTATTTGTGGAGACAAAGGTCATTATCAGACTTCAGCACTTGTGTATTTTCTGGGCCCACATACTACGGACAAGCTCCTTTATCCCCTTAGTGCCCCACGCATGGTAAGTAGAAAAAATTTTTTCTTTTGTCTTTCTCTTCATGATATAGGGCAAACAGCCTGTGTTATTCTGAGAGGACGTTAAAAAGCAAAATTATTTCCAGAAATTTCTAGTTTACTTAACAGTTGTGGATAAACACAAACCAGGTGTCACTCTCCCACACGGACCCTTACACCATCTACTGCTGATTTCATCAACGGTGTGAGGCATTATCAATTTTTCTTCTTCTCTTGCTATTGGAAGATAATATTTCTGATTCTATTCAATTTTAAAAAGTTGAAGAAAGAAAGAAAGGAAGGAAGGAAGGATAGAAGGAAGAAAGGAAGGAAGGAAGGAAGGAAGGGAAGGAAGGAAGGGAAGGAAGGAAGGAAGATGGTCTGTCTTAAGCAGGGACTGGCTTCAGATCCTGAGAAGTTGTCCTGTGGTAAAATCCCTTTCTCTGGTAAGCGAGACAGCTGGTGACTTGGAGCCACTATGTCCCCTCGGCAGCTCGTTCACGTCAGACGTGCTACACAGTGTCAGGGCAGCTGCAAGGCATGCTGGGAGTGTGGCGTGGGCTCTTCTGGGGCCAGGCTTGTGGGGTAAGGTTGGGGTGGGGGAGGGCAGAGTCCTACTAAGGTTGGTTGGTCCTCAGGCAGCCTGGAGTCCTGAGAACTAAACGTGACCTTTCACAAGCCCACTTTTTAAAGAAAAGATGTGAGATTCCTTCAAAGAGAGGATTTTACTGTTCCTGGATCCTCAGGGAAGGTAGAAAGAGATGACAGGAAGGGAAAAATTGGGCACAGAGTACACTACTGTATCTTATTTTCTTTCATTTACAAAATCTTATTCTGAAGATTAAATAATTTTCTTCCCACTGTTAGTATTATTATACCTGTGACTGCTCTACTGCAGGGTGGTTTTTCCGCCCTGAAACTGGACCACATTTGTTACTATGACTTGTTAATTCATGTGGTCTGTACACTGAAATACAAACCATCCGAAAGCTCATGACTTCCACAGTGAGGAACAGCTATTTAATGTTACTCTACTTATTCCATGTTCTAGGAGACATTCAGTGAAGAATGACTGCTTATAATTTATTTCCTATCATATTTTCTTCATGTACGCAGCTTCAACTCCCTGGGGAACACCAGGATTCTTTTTCTGCAGGGTATCATTGGGGAAAGAAAGTGGCTTCTCTCTTAAGAGAGCAGTTTTGTTCTGCTCTGTCTTCTTGCAGCAAAGATTTACTGAGTGCCTACTGTGTGCCTTGTTCTAGGTCAGCGTGATAGAGGCAGATGATGGAGGAAGACGGGCTCAAACAACACAAGAGCACACAGAGCAAAAGCATTTTGGGTTCCTCTGCTGTTGCTTCTCAGACTATCTTAGACGAAGGAACAATTCTTGCTTCGGTGTTTCATTTCCAAACTTTCGAGGACTAATGGGGAGTCCTGTTCACATGACCAGACACATGCTGTGCACTTAACAGCGTGCACAATGGTTTACGTGCTGTTCGATGAGGCCAGTCCACTGACCACGTGCTTGGATGCTGTGGTAATGGCAAATGGCTAAAATGTTTTCAAATGCCTACTCTAGATTTCTCTACTTAACGACATCATAGGATAACGGCAAACAGTTCATGGACTGGCACCAGCAGTAGCTCTAGACCAAGGAAGGAATAATGTTCAGTGAAGCAATTTAAAGCCGGCACCCTGATTCCCGTTTTGTGTTTTTCTGCCCAGACCCCTGCTCCAACTGCAAATCCTGCAGCCTCCACCAAGCCAGTGCAAAGCAGGAGCTAGTCTGTGAAAACGAATTCGACTCCAAGATAGTCTGAAGTCCTTGAAGACCATGAGATTGTCTATAACATTTTGGGTGTATGTGCATTTTTCTAGAGAGAAGTTCCCTAGTTTTCATTGCATGTTCAAACGGCTATGTGGCCTAAAAAACGGTTCAGGTAAACTAATTTCTCAACATTTTTTCATTACCCAGCAACTCTAGTTAAAAGTTTTAACATGCAACCACCCATGATTCCCAGGAAGACACACACACCTGGGGGACTGTTGGTTTTCATGAAGCCTCCCCGGATCTGGTGACTGGGCTGGCCATTTCCATGGTGTTTCAAAGCACTGCTGTTCTGGGTTAAGAAAGTGACTAGATTTGTCTACCAAAGGCTGGAAATAGCAACAGGAGGTTAACTCTCTTCACGAAATTAAAAAAAAAAAATAGTCTGTGAAAAAAAGAATACAACTACTCTTCAGCAGTAGGGAAGTGTTCCCCACGTTGGCGTCTTAGAATCTCAAAGATGAGTGAGGGCGTCTGATTAGAAGGGAAGGATGGATAGATTGAGAGAAGAGGTAGGGTCTGGTTGGAGGAGAGGTGAGCACCGGCTGTTAATAAGTGTGTGTGGAGCAGGGAGTATCCAGGTGGAACCAGATGCCCCTTAAAGAACGGGAATAATGAGATATCCAGGAAGATGAGGTCACCATTCCAACACAAACGTAACGATTTTAAGAAGGAATCTACTCCTAGTGCCCAAACTGTGGTCTTTACTTACATGGAAAGGAATCAGGACTCCCCGTAGAAATAGTTGATTCCAGATTTAGGCCAGAAGCCTGGGGTACCTTATCCTGCCAGAAAAGACTAGGGGAATTAAGTTAAAAGGTGACCAGAGGCAACTAGAAGGGTCTCCCATTGATGAAAGATGGGCTATTTGAGCATCAAAAAGAGTAATGATTACAGTGGACTGATGCATATGAAATGGATAAAACCCTAAGTGTTTATAATGATACTCAACAACAAACAAACCTCATTGGTCACTTTTGGAGGTTGCTGGGGGCAATATTCTAAAAATTGATAAATAAATGGAAAGAGGCTTTTATGCTGCTTTTCTTGTATGAACTGTATTTCAGAGTAACCCAGTAATTGATAATAAGTTCTTCCATATAGAATAATAACTAATAAATGCAGAAAGAATGGTAGAATCGAGAATCTCCATTTTGTAACCTCTAATGGATGTAGACAGTGATTAAGTTACTAAAACTATTAGGCTAACAGGTAGATAGACAACTTCATAATGGTTGAATCAGGCTGACCACGTCTGAACCCAATGATCAATCTTGACATCAATAAAAGGTGTTATGCCTCCCGATGTGATAAAATTGAACCTGAATTTCGTTAAGTCTTCAGAGCTAACCACTAATTTACAGGAAGTATGGAGGGGAGAGGAACATATCAAACAGCACAATGAAGATGCAATAGGTCAAATACATAATGTGGACATTTTTAAAGGACAATGATCTGGTTTCTTCAACAAATAAATACCATAAAAACAGGAGAAAGGTCTGTAATAGATTAAAAGAGGCTTAAGGTTGGGTCAGTCAAATGCAACAGGGGCATCTTGTTTGGATCCTGATTCAAAGTACCCAGTTGTGTGTGGACGTTTGTAAAACAATTAGGGAGAACTGAACCTGGACAGGGCATGTAATCATTATTAAATTTGTTAGGTGTGATAAGGGTATTGCAGTTAGGTTTTTGAAAAGTTATGCTGTGTGTACTAGAGCTACATACTAAAATATGTACAGTTAAAATCAGATATCTGGAATTTGCTTTAAAATAGTATAGGAAAACAAAAGAAAAAGGGAAGGGAAAGAAAACCAGAATGGTTAAATTTGCTAACTGTGAAAGCTGGGTGTTGGGATATGGGGGTTCACTGCACTATATTTTTCTCTGTGTGTTGTATAAATTTCTGTAAGAAAGGTTTTTGTTTTATTTATTTATTTATTTAAAGAGAGAATCTCACAGAAAATAAAGCAAGTTCAGACAGGCGAGCTGATGAAAAACACAACACTTATCTGTCGAGTCTTTGAATTCATACCCACACTTGACCAAGCCCTGGCGTCTGAGGAAGCCAAGCACAGCTCACACAAGGGAGTTCAATCTTCCTGACCTCTGCAGTACTGGGTAACTAGATGCCTGGGAACTCATGGGGAGTGAGCAATTGTGCTGAGTCCACAATCCCCAAGAGAGGTTGGGGCAGTTGTCTGATTGGTGGGAGGGGATGGAGTCTTCCAGGATCTACTCTGGGAGAGGCAAGGAAGAGAACTCCAGTCTAGCATCCTCTTTGACCTCATTCCCAGAGCAAATCCGAAACTAGTACCAGCAGAACCGTGCCGTCTGGAATTCTATAATGCACCACTGGCAACACGCCACGGCAGAACTGTAGACGACTGGCATACTTAAGGCCACACACATCTCTCCTCCAGCTTTCTATCCTCTTACATGTTATTAATGCATTTAAAGAACTATAATGAATTTGGATTTGGAAGGGGTTTAGTCAAAGGTAATGACACCATACTTGATACAAAAATGACCTATTGAGACCCGTAATATCTCCATGCCAGCTTTTTTCAATTAAATGACCACAACTAGCAAACAACTATTAACATGGGGACTTTGTGGGCTACAAAGACATGCAGTGTCTGCAATGGTGAGCCACAAAACGCTTATAGAAGAAAAGGGGAAAAAACCCCCAGATTCTCACGTAAGTTTTTGAGACAAAGATGTTATTCAGCCTTACAATCCTTTGAGCTCCTCCTAGGAATGTTCCACCAACTTCCACAATTGCAGCTGGAGGCTGTCTTGATGGAAACTGTGTGTTAGAGAACCTGTAATATCCATGAAATGTCCACACTTGTACTAAACCCCAGACAGTAAGGGACTCTTGCTACTGTATCCGTAGTGACTAGAGCCACTTCAAATTATTTCAACTGAAAATTAAATAGAAACTATGCCTATCCTGCACTTTAATTTTTCTCTGAGGCTGTCCCACACACCCTAATTGTATTCACCTTTTTTGCACGATTAGCCACGGACGCTGGTGTTTGGAGCCATTGCTTCCTATTGAATAGCAACCATGCTTTCTGAACTGCAGGTCGCATGGTTTAGCAGGGTGGGCGGTTAACTGAGATTACCCTGAGGATTTGGGAGGTCAGCCTGCCATACATAGTGCATGCCTTTCCCAGTTATCCAACAGAAACCCAGCATCACCCTTCAGTCCAGGCCCCTGCTTGGCAGAGCTCTGGCCCGTTCTTTAGAGCTGGATCGAACTGCAGGAGGTTACCTGGTTTAAGCCTCAGCTCCCAAAAAAACTTGCTACAAAACATTCCACTTCATTGGAAAGTTCTGAATCTGAGGCAGTACGCTGCTGCTAAAGTGGCTGAAAAGCCTTTAGTTTTCAAGTAAGGTCGGGTCCGGTTTGCAACCTTGTGTAGAACAGACTGTTTTCTCAATAGGTGCTTAGCTCCTATGCCAGGAGCACTACTGCTACAGCGTCCACTACTAACAACAGCAAAACAACACGATGATGACGACGATGATTGTAATATCATAGTATGTCAAGTTTTTATTTCCTTTCCGGTGTTTACCTTAGCTTTTATCATATAAGTAGCATTATTATCTCCATCAACAAATTAAGAACCTGAGGCACAGAGAGATTAAAATAACTTGCCCAAAGTCACAGAACTAGTAAGTGGACAAAGCCAGCCTGTCTGGCTCTAGAGCAGCAGCGTGAATCACCGTGAGATGCTGCCTCTAACCATACTTATGAGCTTTGGCTCTAAATTGATTACCTGAATTCCAAAGAGCAGCCAAAATTACAAAGCAAATGTCCAGAGTTTGCCTGAGTTTATGCTTACACCCGAGTAGTTCATCTTAACCCTGGTTTCATAGGAGAATCATCTGGAGAGCTGTTAAAAAATACTGACGCTGGGAACCCACCCTGAGAGATCTGGATTCATTTGGTCTGGGCTGGGGCCTGGTCATCAGTGTTTTTAAAAAGCTCCTCAGGTGATCCTCATGTGCCACCAGAGCTGAGAACCACTGGGTGAGACTGACAAACATGTTTCTGAAGGGCTTTGTGAAAATAAAAAATAAAATTGACACTGCTGCACACTTTCTCTCCCTCTTCGATAATCACAAAGGACAATGACATATTAAAGGCTCGTATTTAAACTTATCTGAATATGGAAGCTTTGCTGTGCTGACTGTATATACACATACACGGGAACTGCTGTTCTAACCATTTGGAAACTAGTAATTCAAGTTGATAAATTTGGCTGCTCTCTTTTAAACAGAAGACCCTGTACCTTTAACTGTGCAGGATAAGAGTTTCTCAAAGTTTCTTTCTTCAGTAAGGATACAGAGGACCTCTTAAACCAGCTTATTCTCTTAACTAAGAACAAAGACCCACAATCTCACAGTTGGAAGGGACCGTAAGTGCCTTCTCATTTCTCTTGACAACAGCCACACACACACACACACACACACACACACACACACACACACAATGCAGAAACCCCTTTTAGAGCATCCTCCCAGATGGTCATCCAGCCCTAGCTTGAACAGTTCAATGACAAGAGACCTCACTCCTTCACAAGACAACACACTGCATTGTTGAGCAGATCAAGTCTTCTTTATACGGCCTCAAAATTGCCTCCCTATAACTTCTACTTGTTCATGGCTCTGTTGTTGCCTGGAATAATGGCGTAAAGTCTTCTCTTCTTTCAAATGAGTGTCCTTCAGCACATCATTAAGGCGGAGCATGGTACACTGGAGGGAACACAGGGCTACACAGGAGCCAAGAGACTTGGATCTGAGATATAGCTCTGCCTGAGCCATTATGAGCGCAGCAGCTAAAGCCCTTCAGGCCTTAGTGTCATCATGAATATGACAACTCCATCACAACAGAGAAAGTGGTCTTGCGTAATTGTAAATATCAAATCAAAAGCGTGAGCCAAGTGCTTTGCAACTGAAAAGGACTCCAGAAATATGTTATTATATTAGTAGATCCTTTCAGGTACTGTATTTTTATTCTCGAACAATCCTTCTGTCACTTGAAACTTACATTCTATTTCCAAAGTTAGGTATATTAGTGCTGCTGAATAACTATATTAATGATGGGAAATGATGCTCCATGATGCCACCTATCGGTTACTTGCGTCAGTGATTTAGTGACCAGAAACAAAAGGCTCTCAAGATGGCATGGGTAACAATGTGTTGATGCTGTCTTTTTGTAAAGACCAGAGGAAACAAAACCATGAACTTGGAATCAGAAGGTTTGGGTTAGAGCCTGCCATTTACTATGTAGCTGCCATTCACTATGTAGCTGCCATTCAACAAGCTAGCTAACCTGCTTCCCTACACACAATAGGACAGAAAAATAGTATCAATCTTATATGTGTTACTGTGAGGATAAAATAAAATAGTATGTGTTAAACACCCAAAAATAAATATTGTGGATTCTAATTGCAGAGCAGTTCACCATTTTTTTTTTTTAAATCAGTAAGAACCCATTTGAAGAGTGTATTATTTTCTCTCTAAATTAAATAGAGATGTTCAGTTATCTGGATTCCACCTGCATAGTTCTATATCTATCATTAATTCTCTGCGACCCACATATTTCACCTCTTAGGCTCTCAGTTTCCTAATCTGTAAAATGAGTTAACTGGACAAACTGATCTTTAAGCCATTTTCTAGGTATGACTCTGGGACCACCAATATCTGATATATTGCTAATCAAATTGAAAAAAGTTTCAGAAGTAAACTGATTCCTGAGAGCAATTCAATTCTTCTATAACCCAGAAATACTACCATTGTAAAAACAATGTCTTCAATCTGTAAATTTGTTTTGAAAATTACTCCCTTTAGGAAGATATATTTATTTCCAACTTAGTTCTGCTAGCCACATTCCTAAGGTGAGGTAACAGAATTTTAAAAAACTCAATAAAAACAGACATTTCTCCAAAGAAGAAATACAAATGGCCAATAAGCACATAAAAAGAGGCTCAACATCTTAGCCATTTGGAAAATGCAAATCAAAATCACAATGAGATAGTTCCTCACACCCACTGGGATGCCTGTAATCAAAAAGACAGACAATAACAAGTGTTGGGGAAGATGTGAAGAAATTGGAACCCCTTATACATTGCTGGTGGGAATATAAAACAGTCCAATCACTTTAGAAAACAGTTTGGCACTTTTTTTTAAAATTTATTTTATTTTTGGTTGCGTTGGGTCTTTGCTGCTGCACGTGGGCTTTCTCTAGTTGCGGCGAGCGGGGCTTCTCTTGTTGTGGAGCACAGGCTCTAGGTGTGCCGGCTTCAGTAGTTGTGGCTCATGGGTTCTAGAGCGCAGGCTCAGTAGTTGTGGCACATGGGCTTAGTTGCTCCGCATGTGGGATCTTCCCGGACCAGGGCTCGAACCCGTGTCCCTTGCATTGGCAGGCGGATTCTTAACCAGTGTGCCACCAGGGAGGCCCCATTTGGCACTTTTTCAAAAGTTAAACTTACATATGACCCAGCAATTCTACTCCTAAGTATACAGCCAGGAGAAATGAAAACATATGTCCACACAAAAACTTTTAGGTGAATGTTTACAGCAGCATTAGTCATAGTAGCCAAAAAATAGAAACAACCTAAATGTCCACCAATTAATAAATGGATAAATAAAATTTGTATATCCATACAATGGAATATTAGTAGGCAACAAAAACATACGAAGTACTGACACATGCTACGACATAGATGAAACGTGAAAACCTTATGCTAAGTGAAGGAAGCCCAAAACAAAAGACCACATATTATATGATTTCATTTATATGAAATGTCCAGAACAGGCAAATCCACAGAGACAGAGAAGTTGTTTAGTGGTTGTCACGGGCTAGCGGGACATGGGAAGTGACTGCTAATGGGTACCAGATTTCTTTCTGGGGTGGTGAAAATGTTCTAAAATCGATTGTGGTGATGGTTGCGCAACTCAGTGAATATACTAAAAGCCATTGAACTGTGCTCTTTAAATGGGTGAATTGTATAATATGTAAGCTGTATCTCAACAAAGCTGTTAAAAACTCAGTAGAAGCACATAATCATTAAATTATAAGGATCAAGGATCAACTCAATTTAAATCAAAGTGCAAAAAACACATGTGTTTGTATAATAGTATTCTACGTGGATAACTGCTGTATATAGTCAACTGCTTTAAACCCATTTTTGCATTTGGATCATTTTTCAAGGCGGAGCTGAAATTTAAGGAAGTAAATTGAATAAACAAGGCTACAGCAGCACACAAAATCTACTTCTTTTATTTTATGCTACCCAGGATTGACTCAGCGGTGTAAAATGCCGTTTAAAAAAAGAATGATGAAATTTGAATGAGAAAATGTATTTCATCGTGGAAGATAAAAGTCTTTCCTTCTCTACAGTGAATACAGGTAATTTCAGAAGCAGCAGCTCCTAATTATTCACTGCTGAAAAGCTAAAAAAAGGTTCGTATTGAAAACAGTGACCTCCAGTTTGCTCTGTGAATGAAGGCAGACACAAATTCTCATTTTCCTAGAATCCTGGTTGATAACTGAGTTGGGAAAAGCATGCATTTCTTCATTACAGTGCAGTCGACTGTTCATTTAAATAACAATAACCTGCATAAAAGTCACAAAAGCATTATCTAGCAACTCCACTGTGTTGAAATGCATTATTAGTACTAACAATGCCAAATAGAGTAAATAAATGACTGTCTTCTTATTTTCAGCATTATTCCTGATTACTTAGCTTTATGAAAGGTTAGCATTATTATTACTGGTGCATTCAACACCTTGGTCAATATTGTTTGCTTGGATAACTCTTGAACTGGAAGGGATTTTAAAATAGAGCTATATTCTTTTCTAGGTTATCCAAGGGTGAAAAAACCCCTCCAATCCAGTGCTCATGTATCATATATTTTTAACAGAAAATATTTAAAGAACTCAACTTCTGTTCACTATATATGTGTAAAATCTAAAAGCCCTCATTAAGATAGCACACTTGCAATAGTACTTATTTAAAAATGTAAAATTTACATCAATAGTTTAACTTTACATCAGAAGGTTTCCTACCAAGAACATGCTAACGCTTCAGTTTTTAAAGTTCCTTAAGCCAAAGTCTGGGCCCTTTTTTTTAAACTTTTTTCTTTTTTTACTCACGGAGATATCCTGTACTCCACAAAACGCTACTGACCAACCCTGTTATAAGAGCACCATCAATCTATCCAGTGAACGGCAAATAAAAAGACAGATTTGAAATCATTCACTCCTGACGCTCAAGTTTGCTGTGGTTAGATAAGAAGGGGCCTCTCAGGGAAAGATATGAGCAATATTTGGATTTAATAGTGCCTGATTAAAAAGAATGAAATGATACCATTTGCAGCAACATGGAGATTATCATACTAAGTGAAGTAAGTCAGAAAGAGAAAGACAAATACCATATGATATCACTTATAAGTGGAATCTAGAATATGACACATATGAACTATTTACAAAACAGAAACACACACACAGACGTAGAGAACAGACTTGTGGTTGCCAAATGGGGGGTGGTGGTGGGGGAGAGATGGAGTGGGAGGTTGGGATCAGCAGATGCAAACTATCATATACAGGATGGATAAACAACAAGGTCCTACTGTAGAGCACAGGGAACTATATTCTGTACCCTATAATAAACCGTAATGGAAAAGAATATGAAAAAAATGCATAACTGAGTCACTCTGCTGTACATCAGAAACTAACACATTTGTAAATCTACCATGCTTCAATAAAAAATAAAAAACAAAACAAAACGAGTGCCTGATTGAGGTAGAGCTTCCTTGAAGATGGGGCAACAGGGTATATATGCTTATAAAGTGTTATCATCATAAGGGGAACACCACACACTAGAGTGACTGACTCTCATCAGACAATGGAGGTGTTTTGGTTCTTGTGTGTGCACTGAAGCCTTGGATTCTGGTGTGGAAAGGGAACTAGAAAGCTTTCGGGCAACAGCAAAATGAGTGAATTAATATTTAGGTAATTTAAAGGATTACGTGAGCAGAGGAAAATGTTCTTGGAGGGCGTGTGGCACATTATATTTTCCTAAATTGGTGACAAAATATTCCCATCCCACTGATTTTCCACAACCGTGCCACCCCTGCCTCAAGGGGCGGAGCCTATGTCCCTTCCCATCGAAACCTGATGGGCCCTTGTGACCGTCTTGAGGAAGAAAATGCAGCAGAGGTGACACTGTGTGACTTCCTAGGCTGGCTTTAAGAAAGGCCATGCGGCTTCTGCCAGTCCTGCTCTTGGGACTCATCTTTGGGGGGTCTGAGCTGGTAAGCCCGAGGCTCCATGCCGTAAGGAAGCCCAGACTAGCTCATGTAGACAGACTACATGGAAAGGCCTCGAGATTAATAAAGCGGTAACGGGAGAAAGTCCCAGCCAGTCTCTAGCTACTCCTGAATCCTCTCTCTTCCCAACTGTTCCGGTTCCAGGCTTGATCTGAAGATGGCCTCATGAGACATCCTGAGCCGGAACACCCAGCCAAGCCGCTCTCCATTCCTGACCCACAGAAATTGTGAGAGATGACAATTGTTGTTCTAAGCCGTTACCTTTTGGGGTTACTCGTTACACAGCAACAGACAACTGGAAGAGGAGGGAAGGAGACCCAAAAGGAGAGTCATATCGTAAATAACACCGAGGGCATATGTCATTTGGAGCCAAGGCTTTCAAACCATGAGCTGTAGACACGCAAATAAAAGTAACGGAGAGGGCTTCCCTGGTGGTGCAGTGGCTGGGAGTCCGCCTGCCAGTGCAGGGGACACGGGTTCGAGCCCTGGTCCGGAAGATCCCGCGTGCCACGGAACAACTAGGCCCGTGCGCCACAACTACTGAGCCTGCGTTCTGCAGCCCGTGTGCTGCAGCTGCTGGGGCCCGCACACCTAGAGCCCATGCCCTGCAACGAGAAGCCACTGCGGTGAGAGGCCTGAGTACCGCAGCGGGGACCCAGCACAGCCAAGAATGAATTTAAAAAAAAAAAAAAAAGTAATGGAGAAAGACTCCTTCTAAATCACCAGGTAAAACCCCAACTCACTCATGATTCAGAGCTTATAACTTCTCAGCAGTGGGTCAGTGGCCCCTCTTCCTGGAATCTCTGGATTTTCCACGCGGGGGAGCGTAGGGCAGCAAGGGGTAGGACGGAACTTGCTCTGAAGCTGCATTTACATGGCAGGGGCAGCCCACTTACTCGGGCAGTGGTGGCAAGGGGCTCATGAGATGGGTAGGGAAGCTACAGCCCCTCTAAGGGACCCACTGATTCCCACCTCACCTTTTTCACTATTCAGTAAAACCGAACAGTTTGTCGCTTCCGAGCACAACGTATCATTTTCATGCCTCCATTTCCCAGTTTTCTCTTCTTTGGTTAACTTGCACTTACTCTGCAGAACTCAGGCTGGGCATCACCAAGCCCAGGAAGGCCGACAGGGCTAAGAACTCCTTGTGTACCTCTACTGTTATATTTACATTTATAATAAAATTCCTGTTTAGGTATGCTTTCTTACTACACTGTGTACACTGAGAGATGGATATAAATTATTTATATTTGTATCTTTAGGGCCTAAGGTCTGCCTCGTCACAGTAGCTGGTGCTCAATAAATGTTTGTGGAAATGAACATGTAAAAACAAGTTGGCTTCAAAGGACGAAGCTGAAGACAGTGTCTCCATGCATTTCAAACATCCCATGGTCTTCCTTGATCTCAACTAGAAATCTCTCTCTGTCCTGTGAACTCTCAGGAAAACACTGCATCAGAATTTCTTTCACGTCACCTTGGACCCTCACTCTCCCTACCTCCCACCTGGGGTCCATCTCTTTACCCTGGACCACATTACGTGGATTCCTGTAAGATCCCCCTTCCAGATGGTCCACTCCACGGGGGCAGGTTTCTGGGCCAATCCCCATCCCGAGTGCTGAGAGCAGCACTTCCTATGCTAGAGGTGGGTTTGGTAAAGCAGTGTGCCTTCCCTGTCTCAGTACACTTACAAAGTCATTCCTGACTCTGAAACCTCTTCCCTGGGGTTAGCAACTCTGCCTCTGACAAGTCTGCAAATGCACTCGTCTTACATATGTTCAACAGGCGACATCAAGATGGGCTCAAATGATGTGGCAGGACAACCTGCCCAAGTCCTCAGAAGCTTGAAGTAGGTCATCCGCAGGAGCAGTAGCTTTTCATCTACCCAGCAGGTGTGTGTCATCAAATAAATACCATAAAATGTCTTTCAGCCAGGAACAAACATCTGGCGGGGAGACAGAAGTACACAGGCTCACTCACTACAGGTCTAGAGGTCTAGACGGAGAGCGTGAGATATTTTTTCTTAACATACGGAAACCAGTATTTTAACTAACAAGAGGGTTTCAACCCCACTATTTATTGTCCCCCTGTCCAATCACCTGCCCCATCTACTAGTTCCAATTTTATAACTTCATTTACACAGGTTTTAACAAAGAGTATCCCTGAAACCCGGCACCACAGAAACACATTTTCCATGAGACGCTGTGATTTAAAAATAATCATAATGATAGGTAGGCTAATTTGGTTTACTTGAGACTATCTTTCAACCCCTCCCCGCCTTCTAGCATTTAAATTAGTCATTAGTGTATCTTCCTTCTTTTTGCTGGGAGAGTTTCAGGAGATATTAAAATTCAGTAATTTGTGATGGTTCATTTTTGTAAGATTAGGGAGAACTTAACAGTATGGTACAATTTGTTCTTGAACATCCTTGAGCCTACCCCATCATTACATGCCAAATTACCAGGTATCATTGAACCTGAATAGAAGAAAAACACACATCTGTGGTTTAACCCAACTTCAAAGTCATGGTTACACTTTAAAAGAGGAAATATTTGAACTCAAATGTGGATATGTTTTGGATTTAATTTTATGTACATTACTTATAATTCCCAAAGCCAAAGATAATTCTAAGAGAACCATGAACACAGTACACGTCACGTGAGATTGAAAAAGTTGGCTCATAATTATTTCAAGATGAATTGTGTAGATCAATACAATTTTGTACTCACACGAAGGATGTCCACTAATATTTTCTGATCTCATAGTGTTTGCCAGACACTCAGATATCATTTTCCTGACTTTATTGCACCTGAGCACCACCTGAGCTAGTATTTACTTAACTGTTTTCTGTACATCAAGTTGAAATTGGCCTTCTAAAGAAAAAAAAATTCACCTCCTCTCAAGGAATAATAACAGTAAAACCATGAGTTTGATAGCTACTTAAATTTGTTCTTTTGGACAAAAACCGGGTTAAAGTAAAAGCTGCCCTGCTCAGAAGAGGCATGACAAGTGGCTGATCCCTCCACCCGATAAATGTTTATTCAGCACCTACTACGTGCCAGGCCCTCTTGCAGACGCTAGGGTTATAGCAACAAGCAAAGCAAAGTTCCTGCTCTCACGGAGCTTCCTTTCTATAGACGTAGATGCTGATAAACCAAGAAGTATACAAAGCAATTCCAGGGAGTGACAAGTGCTATGAAGAAAAATGAAGCAGGGGAAAGGCACAGAGTGACGAGAGGGGATCTGGGCAGAGATTCAAGACAGCATGGAAAACAGTGGGCTGTCCTAAGCAGCGGTAAAAGTCCAGAGTTCATGATATTACCTGCCTCTGTTTCTACTCTTATAAAACTCGGTTATGTCCCAAGATTAAGTCTTAGTGTAATTTACCTTCCTCAGACTGCTTTCCCCGGAGATTCTCTTTCATGGGCTGCTTCCACTGGGGATTGCATTTTTGGGACAGACCGGCCCGGGTGGGGTTACAGTGAGGAGAGTTAGGCCATCATAGGTGACAAAGGTGCTGGGGTGGGGTGGGCAGGAAAGAACGGAAGAAAAGAGCTGGGCACCACAAAACATGGAGAGCATCAAAGACCTCTTCTGCCATTTTGCCCCTTGCCTTATGGTAGCAACCTCTTGGGAAATTATTTCATATGCCAACCTTGGCATATAGACATGAGTTGTTCAGGACTACTGTAGCATTTTTTTCCCCATTTAAGCTGAAAGAAGCTGGTAAATATGCTTAGATATTTCCTTAAAAATCTGACTCTTGCTTTATCACTGAAAACATCATCGACACTCTAAACGAAACATATTAATAGAAGCATAGTCTGATTTGTAAATAGACGTTTCACTTTGTCCACAATAGTTACTTAGGCTCCTTGGAGGCTGACTGCAGGATGAGAACCCAGCTGGTATCAGGTTTCAGACAAGGAGAGCTGAGTTCTTTTTTTTTTTTTTTTTTTTGGCGGTACGCGGGCCTCTCACTGTTGTGGCCTCTCCTGTTGCGGAGCACAGGCTCTGGACACGCAGGCTCAGTGTCCATGGCTTACGGGCCCAGCCGCTCCGTGGCATGTGGGATCTTCCCGGACCGGGGCATGAACCCGTGTCCCCTGCATCAGCAGGCAGACTCTCAACCACTGCGCCACCAGGGAAGCCCAAGAGCTGAGTTCTTAAGGCTGATGGACGCGACTGGCTGCAATCCTGGCTGAGACTTGATAGTTGTGTGACTTTGAGCAAGTGACTGAACTTTGCTAAGCCTCAGTTTCCTCATCTGTAAAAGAAAATAATAATGCCTCCCTTACAGGTTTGCTCTGAGGGTTAAATGAAATGAAATGAGATAATGATTATACAGCACTTAGCATTTCAGTGCTCTTTAAATAAATGGCAATTAAGATGACAACAGCAATCATGACAATAACGATGATTAAGAAATCATATGCGGGACTTCCCTGGTGGTGCAGTGGTTAAGAATACACCTGCCAATGCAGGGGACGCGGGTTCGATCCCTGGTCGGGGAAGATCCCACGTGCCGCAGACCAGCTAAGCCCGTGCGCCACAACTACTGAGCCCACGTGCTGCGACTATTGAAGCCCGCGGGCCTAGAGACCATGCTCCGCAACAAGAGAAGCCACCGCAATGAGAAGCCCGTGTGCCGCAACGAGGAGCAGCCCCCACTCGATGCAACTAGAGAAAGCCCGCGCAGCAACGAAGACCCAACGCAGCCAAAAATAAATAACTTAAAAAAAAAAAAAAGGAAATCATACGCAAGGTTCTCCAGTTCTTAAACTGAGAAGGAAAGTCCTGGTCTCTAGGTTCCTAAGAGGCTTAAGTAATAAGTGAGCACTATTACCCTACTGGGCTGGTGAGTGCAGCGCAGTGGTCAGAGAGAGACAGGAACTGGGGAGGGAGGGGTCATCCAAGTAGACCATGAGCTCAGCCTCCAAACCCAGAGGTTCAGAAGGGGATGGGAAGCGGGGGCTATTCCAGGCAGTGTCAGGTAGACATGGAAAGAGGCTCCCTGGAGCTAGGACACGGGTCCCGTATCACGAACACGAGATAGGAGTTCAGTGGAACTAAACTCCTGAGTTGACTGGAATGTGTCCCTCGCAATCTGGGCGCGGTTGTAGAGGCCTCCTCATCTTAGATGCACCTTTTGCTCCATTGAATTTTAAAGGTGCTCAACATCTGTCACCCCAAATTTAAAAACAACAAAAGGAGAGCACATCCTGCTGGTCTGAATCCATTAAATCTGCATACGGCACAATGAGACGCTGTGTAATCAAAATCCCTTGACCTGGCAGCAGTCTTCATTAGCAGCAGAAGGAAATCAGTTCATGTTTGCGGGAGGGAGGAGTGGAAGTGAAATGCGAGTGGAAAATCGGGGCGGGGCAAGCCTGTCCCGATGCCAGACTTTCTTTATAGGACACGCGTTGCACTAAGCACAGCTTCTTTAGAAAGGGAAGTGCCTCTCTGCTCAGTTTCACATCTCCAGCCCATTCGTTCTTTTTCCTTTCTTCCCCTCTGGATTATACCTTTAGTTGCATTTATATCATTTAGGTGGATTATATCATTTAGCCCACAGATAGTTACTGAGTCCTATTGTGGGCCTAGCAGAGAAATCATTAAGAAGATGAGTTATTTCCAGGAAGACTTTGATTTTTGTAACTCCACAGTCCACGAGCTTTTGCTAAAAATACATGTTGCTTCTGTATTGGTCCAATCAAAGGAGGTATGCAAGAATAAATTTAAGTTGCTGACTGGCCAGCTGGATATAATGTGACACCTACCACTTTCTGGCTGGTGGTAGATCACGAACAGAGAAGCAGCCTGGGAACCAGGAGGTTTAGGTTTGGTTACTAATTTGGTGACTCATTCAAATGTTGAAGGAGTAGTGAGGGGCTTCCATTCCCTACATTGGACTTATCTTACTGGACAGCTATGAGGACTGCTCAAGCGATGCTTGTAAGTGATTTCTACTTCCCTGAGAGTACGTGTCAGATGTCTTCAGCTGGAGAATGGACAGAGAATTGAATAGGATAAAGAGGCACAAGGATTAAAACAGAGAACCACAAAGAGGCATCTGGATAGCAGGAAGGACTGAAATGACGCCTGCTTGTGTCGGTTTCTCTCAAACTGTAGCCTCCATCAGTTTGGAGAATTCATTTTCTGTTGTTGTCCCAGAGGACAGCCTATGAGCTGTGAACGACATGGCAGAAAATAAATGACTCAAACAGTCATCACTGTTGCTGGCTGACTCCCCATCTTGTTCCCCACAGGATATGAAGTGGTTTACATGAACCACACCTGTTGTTTGTGGAAGGTCACTGGTCTTGGACTTGACTTTGCTGTTTACTCACTGTATGGCCAGAGAGTAACCTTGAAGCTCACCAAGCTGGTGGACAGTGCATGTGGGAGTGATTTACCAAGAAGAATTTGCTATAGATACATCAGGGGTGATTATTATTTATAGCAGGAATGCTTTTCATTTAATAGGTTAAATAAAACATGGTAAACGAACAACTATGAAAAAAAAAAAGCACAAAGTTTGACCTACACTGACATGGACTCCAGACCTTACCAGTAGAAAGTTTTTCTCACAGTAAGCAAAGCCATGATCTGGTCCTAAAAAACGGTACATTTGTTAAACTGAAAATGCTGTAAAGTACTCCATGGTAAAGGCTGTTCTGCACAACCTGATGATTTGGGATTTCATCAAATTACTGTCACTAGATATGCCTTATAATTAGGATAAAATATTTGAAAAGTTTAAAAAATGAGGCTATTCATTAGCTCATTGATTTTCCTACAGATTGGGAGCCTGAATTTAAATGATACCCAAAAATATAACTAGGTACACTCAAAGAGAGAAGAAGTGGTTGTGAGTCTTTAAATGGAATGCAGTAGTTTAAAATGCTATTACTATTCAGGGTCTCTGAGAACATTAAAACTGCCCATTAAATGAAAATCTAATAATTGGCCCTACTGAATTGTGACATTTTGTAACCTGTTCAGAAATGCAGAAAATTGTGGAAGAAAAGTTCTTTTGAGGCAGAAGTTGATGTGCAATGTAATATTATTCCAAAAGCCAAGGTCCCCACGCTCATACACGCAAAAGAACAACAATGCGGAATGACTAACAAAGTTGAGGAAGATTCTGGAAATCAGAGCTAAGGTGTATAGCTCAAGACTCTCCAAGGTAAGTTATGTTACTGGCCTGGAAAAAAATCAACAGGCAATGGCACGAGCTGAGAGTGTATCTCAACTTGGAACTGGCCTCTCTCTGGGCATTGCTTCAAGACATAACCAAGATAGGTCATTCTGTGCTTTCATATAAGCCACAGGCGATCTCCAAACTTACTCTGCAATATCACTAAATAAATAAAATTTAAAGACATTAACTGGAAGAGAATTGATAGTTTCAAATCAGAAGTTTAAAAATTCTCCTGGGCCAGTGGTTACCAAGCATCTTCTATGTGCAGGCAACTGTGTCCAGTGCTTTGAGAGTCATATATAAGAGACCTACTCTTGCTCTCAAGGAGTTACCATGTGGTAGGGTGAATGAGACAGGTGCTGACGGAAATAAAATACAGGCATACTACGTAGATACATCCACAGGGGCAGTACAATTAAAGCAACATGGAGCCCCTCTTGTTGAACGGGTCCAGGAAGAGCATGAGGCATGTCTGGGGGGTAGGAAGGATTTGGGTCTGGCTGTAATGCAGGTGACGAGAGGACAGCGTGGCTGGAAGGATGCAGAGGGACCACAGAAGCCTGCCCAAGGCACCGAGGGACAGTTCTGCCTGAAGACAGACACTGTTAGGGGCACTGGGAACTAGGATAAAAAAAAGTCTTCAGGGGCTTCCCTGGTGGCGCAGTGGTTGAGAGTCCGTCTGCCGATGCAGGGGACACGGGTTCGTGCCCCGGTCCGGGAAGATCCCACATGCCGCGGAGCGGCTGGGCCCGTGAGCCATGGCTGCTGAGCCTGCGCGTCCGGAGCCTGTGCTCCACAACGGGAGAGGCCACAACAGTGAGAGGCCCGCGTACCGCCAAAAAAAAAAAAAAAAAAAAAAAAAAAAGTCTCTACCCATAAACTCTTTACCTATAAAACTACAGGGCTCCATTTTTTTGTCCCTTTTCTGAGGTGTGTGTCAGCAAAGCAACCAGAAGCTGAAAAAGAGGAGGCCCTCCAAAAGGGAAGCAATTACTGGTGACCAAAAGGAGATGAAGGCTAAGAATAATCAGGAATTTATTTATTTATTTATTTGGCCATGCCACGTGGCATGCGGGAATCTCAGTTCCCCGACCAGGGATGAACCCATGCCCCTGCACTGAAAGGGCAGAGTCTTGACCGCTGGACCACCAGGGAAGTCCCAGGCAGGAACTTAAAAGGAGGAAGGTGATAGAGCCAAAGGAGAAAATATGCTGGAGAGGAGGTGGTCTAATCAGGAACGTGATGGTAGCTCCTCTCATCTACCTCCCCCACCCCCCAAAGCTAATCCCAAAGAAAACCTACTACAGAAATTTGAGGGCCAGCAAGCCCATGGTTTAGGAACAATGTGCACAACCACGGGGACAGCACAAACTTGCTAGCTCTGGATTTCTACCCACAAATTAAGAATTGCTCTTTGCAGTCCCACGAGGGAAACTGTGTAAGAAACATCCTTTAGGAAAATATTTCATGTCAAGGGGAAATGTTCACGGTAACTTGCTAAGTGGGAAAGGCTACAAAATGAATACCTATATACACAACATGATTTTTGTATAAATATGATGAGTAACACTTATTGGTATATTTGGCCATCAAAAACTAGATCACCAAATGGTGGAAATATTTTAAATACGCCACGTCATGCAAAATTTCCTTTAATTCTTACTTGGAATATTCAGGGACTTTTCTGGCAGAAGTACTGCGTAATGCTTCAGTTAGTATGCAGAATACATCCTTTAGAGCTTATCTCTGGTAAGAAGAAGAACTAAAACAAAGAATCCTATCGATGATGTAGCTGACATGGCATAAAACATTAGAGATGAGTGTTTGCATTTTTACCACTTTTGGGAAAATAGTCCTCTGTGTAAGGAATGCACAGTCTTACTTGAAAAAAATGAAGCATTAACACAAATATTCTCAAGCTCATGTTAACCCTTGTAATTAATGTAACTTGTTTACCTAGACCTGTTACTCCAGTTATTTAAATATGTACAAGCATAAATTATGAATTCTGTGCATCAGGGTATGGTGGAGGCCCAGTCTTTTTAAAAATACAAATGTTTCTGGGTTCTTTTGTATTTCAAGAAACCCACAGTATGACACATACCGTACACACATACTACAGAATTATTCTATTTTGCACGTGAGATTACATATTTTATAAACCTGGCTTAACACAGTGGAAGGATGGGTCTGTTTATATGAGAGAGAAGCAATGACTCTTCATGTTTAACCTCTTGAATGTTATCAGGAAAGAACTGTCTTTTTTATTTTATTTCTTTTTGGCCGCACTGCACGGCATGTGGGGTCTTAGTTCCCTGACCAGGGATCGAACCTGTGCCCCCTGCAGTGGAAGGGTGGAGTCTTAACCACTAGACCACCAGGGAAGTCCCTGGAAAGAACTGTCTTAACGGGAAAGAAAGAAAAAAACTTTGGGGTGAAGAATGTTATCAACCTTTTATCTAAATAAACTTCACCGGGAACAGGGTTGAAAAAGTCCACCATAAACTTAATAAAGTGCAACCAGGACTTACAGCTGCTAATTCTGCTCTGATGTTTTACAGCTGACGGTAGAAAAAAAGGGCAAAAATGTGACCCAAAAGGACTTTTATAAGCTAAACCGAGATAAATAATTCTGGCAGACTCTATATTCTTTGTGTTAAAATACATAACCTGCCAAACTAGGACAGTAACTTAAAAAATTTTATTTGGCGTAACAGGAATCACAGACAAGTTTCTAAAACTTAAAATGCCAATGAAATATGCAATTGTTTGCAGGTAAAACATGCAAAGAGAAAGGCGGGGAGAAGGCATTCTCAAGTGTTAACGATGGTTCAGTGGATGACGAGGCTTACAGGGAGTTTTATTTTGTGCTCTATACCTTTCAGAAGTGTCAAGATGTTCAACAAGACATATGAAATTAATATTTTTAAAATGTGTAGGTTCTTCTGTTTTGTATTACAAATATTTCAATAAACGCATCACTTTTTAATATAAGAAAACTGTGGGAAATATAACAAAACCAGAATATTCTGAAGTCTATTTTAAGCAAGTGGGAATAACAAGGCAAACAGTGCCTTGTGTACAGGATGAAAATTTCCATTACTTTAAAGAAACGTTGGCTGCTCGTCTGCCTCTGGGGCGGCAGATCAGGTCTGGGATTGGGACATTGCATGACAGGTAGGGGTGAGGTTAGGCTACTCTGAAAACACATGAAAGATGGGTAAGTAGTGGATTGGTAGCAAAATCCAGGTTCCTTTAGGGCATATCCATTGTAAGGGGAGCAGTTACAGAGTGGGAAAGGCCATATGTAGTATGGTGGGAGATGTCCTGGAGGGAATGAGGGAGAAACACTTCCAAGTTTGGGATTGACATGTAAACACTGCTATATTTAAAAGAAGAGATAACCAACTGTAAAAAAAAAAAAAAAAGATGAAAAACGAAATCCTTTCATGAGGACCAATATATGTGAAGTAAAAGCTCTCTCTTCAGCTTAAACTACACACTGTCTTCCTTCAATTTAGTTCGAATGACAAAATATTAAAAGTACAGAGACCAAAGTCGGTTAAGACTCACTAAGAGCTCTCCACCAAATGAAATAGGCATCAATGCAGAGGTACCACGGTTATTTAATTAGCACACGTTGATTAATTTAACCCATGGAACCACTGTCTCCTGTTACTGCTAATTTTGTTTTTGAAGTCGAATGAAACAAAGTAGCTGAAGCGTAGTTAAACGTGTCCAGTCTCTTCATCCCTAAGGCTATGAGGAGGGGTAGCCCTCCACCACTGAGGTGTTCCGAGATGTCCTCAGGAGGTGGTGACTTCCCCTTAAAAACCCTAAGATGAATGCACCTGTTAGTAGCACTTTCGCTAAGGAGACACGTGACAGAAGAGTATAATTTGTAATTATTTTCAAACATTGGCTAAGAAAGGATGGTCTGTTAAAAAGCTTGTGATGGAAAGAAATGCTAGGCTGTATCTGTGACACCTTGGCTAACAAGAAAAGCAGTAGACAGAAGATTGAGGCGTCCAGGTACACCTCATTTTTTTGTGCTTCACGGATATTGTGTTCTTTACAATTTGAAGGTTCGTGGCAACCCTGTGTCAAGCAAGTCTACTGGTGCCATTTTTCAACAGCTTTTGCTCACTTCATGTTTCTGTGTCCCGTTTTGGTAATTCTTGCAATACTTCAAGCTTTTTCATTTTATTGTATTTGTTATAGTGATCTGTGATCAGTGATCTTTGAGGTTACTACTACGACTCGCTGAAGGCTCAGACGATGGTTAGCATGTTTTAGCAAATAAAGTATTTTTTAATTAAATATGTACATTTTTTAAAAGACATAAATGCTTGTGCACACTGAAGAGACTGCAGAATAGTGTAAACGTAATTTTTATATGCATTTGGAAACCAAAAAACTCATGTGACTCGCTTTATTGCAGTGGTCTGGAACTGAACCTACATTATCTCTGAGGTATGCCTGTATTTGCAGGTTAGCAAGGGTTTTGAAACTTGGAAAAAAAAATTTTTTTTTTTTTTTTGATAAAACTTTTCTTCAAGGATTATTGACATGCCCAACAGAAGATCAGATTAACATGGAGCTGCTCCAGATAGAATCCTGCTTGTCTGGTCTCTTCTTCCTCCTTGTCAACCTTTATGTGCATAAGCAAAATTTTAGGATTCCTTGGAATACAATTTGAGAATCACTATTTCACAGCATCCCTGGGGGATACTGGGCATTGGCTCATTCCATACATTTCCGGATCCCTTTTAACAGCTTTCTTTGACTGGGAAGGCTAGAAACCTAAAAACTACATTTTTGAGATTCTCTTGCAACCAACCAGGTTCCAGGTATCACCCAGGTTCTGCAAGGCAGATGTCTCTCTGTGCAAGACTTGGCAAGGGGATGTGAGCAACATGAGGCACTTGCATGGGAGAAAACAGGCACTTCTGGTAAGTGTGTGTGTGTGTGTGTGTGTGTGTGTGTGCGCGCGCGCGTAGGGGAGGAGGTTGCATTTGGCTCTTCTGGGACAGCTCCGGTAGAGATTATGGAGTTCAGTTCCTGTATCCTGGGTGCCATTCGGGGTAAGACTGCAGCAGTGAGCAGTCCCTGGAGAGTCCGGTTGGTCTCTTCTGCTGCTCTGTAGCATCCAAAAGAGCTTCACTGGCTTTCCTAAGGACACTATACACTGCTCTAATAAATCTCTTTCTGCTTAAATTAGATAGATGATTCTGTCCTCCTGAATCTAAGAACTCTGATCAAGACAAGCATCAGAAAATAGACTCTAATTATCTCATTGCCTCATATGAAGTATCTTCCACATCTCCCCATGTTTGCATCCCTACTGAACCCAGCACTATTTTTTATCAAATAGATACTGAATAAACATTAGTTAAAACACATCACTATAGGGCTTCCCTGGTGGCGCAGTGGTTGAGAGTCCGCCTGCCGATGCAGGGGACACGGGTTTGTGCCCCGGTCCGGGAAGATCCCACATGCCGCGGAGCGGCTGGGCCCGTGAGCCATGGCCGCTGAGCCTGCGCGTCCGGAGCCTGTGCTCCACGCAACGGGAGAGGCCACAACAGTGAGAGGCCCGCATACCGCAATAAACCAACCAACCAAACAAACAAAAAACACATCACTATAGCATAGCATTATGCTGGACTACTTTTAACATCATTCAGCTACTTATTAGATCGTGAGACAATGTCTAAATAATGTAGGGAAGACACACCTCAATAAGCAAAGGGTTGAACCATTATAATTTTTAACTGTGTTCATTTATCGAGGTAAAGAAAGCAAGGCATTAAAAACAATAGTCTCAATTTCTCGTCATTTGGAGGGGAACAGAAACAAGTCAAAAGCTGTCTTTTTGAGATATAACAGAGAGACAGACAGTAATGTAAAATCATTATGGTGATTGACAACAAATCTGAATTTGATCACTGTAGAATGACATACTTAAACTTCTATGTCTTGTCAAAAAATAACAGGAAAAAAGAAAATGAAAAAATGGGCCCTTTAATCTTTAAAAATAATAACAGCATGGTGTCATATATATATATATATATATATATATATATATATACACACTATTATCTAAGTATTTGATTACTGACAGCTAGTTTTCTTCATTTTGGAAAAGACTATGTGAAAGGACTTCCCTTTCCTACATTTTATACACAAACTATTTCATTTTCTAAAAGTGGTTAGACAATGGGTCAGATGATAACTTTAAATATTTAAACTGGTCACTGACAGTCAAGTAGTGAGGAACTTCTCTAGTTTGTTAAATATGGATTGCCTTAGAGGTAACCTTAAGTACATGGCATGGCTTCCTAATGAGTTATTAGTTATGAAACTATGAAGTAATTTAGAATTTTAAATAAGACTGGAGAATAGACTGGGGTATGACAAATTAAAAGCACCATAATTATGCAATATCATGAGATGTATTAGGTAGTCATGCTATGCATACATCAAAAATACATTAATAAAACGAACATATTAATAAAAAGCTAAGTCTGGCCCTTTAAGACCTCAACACTAATTGGAAAGGATTTTGACAGAACACCTTGAATAACTTTCATTATATCAGTTTTGGCAAGCTATTTTTCAGCTACCTAAATGATGATTATTTCTACACTCCACAGTGCATCTATCAAAATCTACGATCTGAAAAATACCATTAGTGAGGATGAGTGAAGTGGCAGTTGTTCAAATGGCACAACCTGAATTTGAATTTATTAGTGTGATGTAGGTGACATATATTGTCCCCTTAAGATATATCACACATTTACATGTTGTACATTAATTATATATGTTATGCGTTATATTCCAAATTCTAGCCCTATTTTTAAGGTCATGCATTCAGATCACTCTAAAAACTCTTCCCAAAGTGGGATGACTTAATGGATTTAATTCTTAAAGAGAAACATTTCATAGCAAGGGCAGATTAACCTCACAATGAAAACAAACACATCCAGTAGTAGATATTATTGGTGAAAAGTGTAAAAGGTAGAATTTTGCCTATAATAGCTTACTCCTGTAACCAAGACACAGATTTATTCATCTTTGTTTTGTCGTTGGGCTTAAAGTCATTGAAAATTCAAAGAACCAGATCACTACTTAGTTTAAAATAAGAAAGGTCTAGCCGAAAAGCAAGTCCAACTAGTTAACACCAGAGAGTACCAAGTGCCTATTATAGGAATATAGTTTATTAAGGTTAAAAAAAACCCAGGCAGCTGTGTGACATATTAATGCCTTTAACTATTCTTGATTTTAACATTGAATTTGGTTCCACTAAAGTTCTCCCCTTGAGGTAAACTGTTATGTGTACCTTTTTCATAGATGGCCATTGGTGCCATGCTTGTTGAAGGATATGATTCTGTAAATACCTAGGCTTTAACTTTCACCAAAATGGAAGCCTTACTCAATAAACAAGCAACTCACCCCAGGTCATGAAGTTAGATATTAGAAAAAGGCTGCAACTTGCAGCCCAAGTTGACTGTGCCCCCCTGGCCCCACTCAAATTCCCCCAGACAAGGAGGCCTTTACTTCCTGGTTCTTTTAGTTGGGGTCTTGACTCATGGACTTCATATGCTCCCTTTTCCTTTTCTCACTGAGAAGAAAACTCTCATACAGTATATTCATGATCATGCTGCTACGGTATAAATTAAGTTTATGAATGACGTCCTTCACTTATTGCCCCTTTCTCTCACACAGTGATATTTGTAACTCACGAGCTGCAGGATTTCCAAAGCTGAGTGATTTGTAATGTAATACTTCTAGAATCTCCAGAGTAATTTCAGCATTAGTTACAAATAAAAGTTGGCTCTCTGCAACTCTTAACCTTGGGAACATGAACCTTTAAGACTTGGAGATCAAATACCAACATTCCCCTAGGACTGCTGTACACATCTGCATTTCTGGACATAGGACTTTTTTTGTTCCTAATCAAGTATAATCTCACTTCATAACTTCTACTTTTGGCTCAGTGCTACCTAGATTTCCAGGCAAGCAAAAAAAATGAGGGCTGAGGATCTTGTGCTTAGAGGTTTGGAAATTTGGCAAATGTTACATTAAAATGCAAGTATTTGATCTTGAACCTCAACAGAGTGAAATTCAGTTAAAACACCAAGAAACCAAAGCAAGGCTTCATGTATTCCAAATCTGCACCTGTATTTTGATGTTGCCAGGTATTTGTACTAAGAATTCTGTGTACAGGGCAAAAGGGAATGAAGAGCCTCCCAAATTTTCCTCTGGGATCTTCCAGCCATTTGCAGTGATCACTAATTCTTGCTTACATCTATGAGTCAGGCATCCAAGTGTTGCTATTCCTGGCTGGTCCTGTTCTGTGTTTAAATGGTCTGATTGTTAGTCTTTGCATCTGCGTCCAAACCAATCTCACATGGAAAGTTAGTTCAAGGATTCCAGTCACCTTTAAGTTATCCTTAAAGACAGCTAAGAAGATAGCTTGAGTTATTAATAACAATTATGAAAACTGCCCTTCCAACTCACCAAACTCAAGGGTGTCATTCTTCATACAATTTCCTAAATATTGACCTTCTAGGATCCAGTCAATGAAGTAGAGCTTATTTTCAAATAACTTAATTTAATATCCATTAACACTCTCTGGGACCTGAAAGCCACGGAATTTAAATGATTCTTATATTCAGATAATTATGAGAACAGGTTACTTGTAAAAGAACATTTCCATGAAGATTTAGCCAGGCAGCACACTTTATAGACCTGAATTTCATCAAGGTGGGGGAACAGACTAAATGTGGATTTAATTTACAAATGCTTTCATACAACACCCATAACTTTTATTTCTTGTCATGTTATCCATTCTATAATGTTTTAAAAAAAAAGAAACAAACAATCACACAGCAGCATAACCAGGAATTATTAGGGGAAGACTATACTTCATCCAAAATTGACTTATACAATAGCTGTAGTTTGTCTATGAACTCATTTATTGTTATTGGTTGAGAGCCAATATGAGTAATGGATAAAAAGCATGGGTTTTATTTGGAATCAGGCTTGCTCTAGTTCTGTTACTTATTAGTTCTTTGACTCTGGGTATGTTCATTATGCTTTTTAGGCCTTAGTTTCCTCATCTGTCAAACTGGTTACTGTAAAGATTAAGAGAGACAATTTACTAAAAAGTGCCTAGTATAGGCTGGCTTATAACTATTTCTCAGTAAATGGAAGTTACTTTTCATGTGTCAGTATCTTTCCTCCTCTGCAAGCTCTTTGATGGAAAGAGCCATTTCTGGTACTTCCTTGTACATGTAACAGGACTTAGTCTTGTAACATGGTAGGAAAAACACTGCCTTTAGATGTCAGGGGACCAGCCGTCAAGCTCACTACCTGCTGGCTATGCAATTTCTGGCAGGGTTCTTAAGATGTCTGTTCTTAGTTTGCCTCTCTCTGGAATGGGGATATGTTTACATCCCTCTCAATGTTCTGGTAGGAACGTAGAAAGATATGGATAAAACAAATTTTACAAACTGTAGAGCACAGCTTAGATTTAGGTTACTGTCACTCTTTTATTCTACTTGAATTAAGAGTAATTAGTAATTTTTTGAGCACTTACTATGTGCTGGATGGACACAGTGATTTATAAGTGTTGTATCATTTAATCCTTACAACAACTCAAGAAAGTAGGTACTGTCATTATTCCCATTTTTCAGATGAGGAAACCTAAGCTGACTCAAACTCAAGCAGTCCGGCTCAGAAGCCCACACTCCAAACCACTGTTACATATAGAATCCTATAATTTTAGGAGGAAGAGACAACCTTTTATGAATTCACCAATGGCAGGTCTAGGGGGTCAGAGTGACGAGGAGGCAGTCACCTCGCCTAAGAGGATGGCAGACGCCACAAACAAAAAGGAGAGAGGATCCAAGCAATCAGACGCATGTAAGCAAGGCGAGGCCACAGTTTCTCTATTTATATTCAGATTTCTGCAACACAAATACCCCATTCCTGTACGTATATTTTCAGCTCCGCTGAAACTGCCAAGTAAGATGTAAGAGAAAAACACTCAGGTAAATTCTACATCTGGCCACGAGGAAGACTTCAGAGTGCAGGGTAGTTTGGGAAAATACAAGTAGACTGGCCAGGGCAAAAACAATACTTTGTGACACGTCACACGCTTGGGCTGAAATATTCGAAAAGGCCACCACTTGGGGGTGTGCTAGACACGAAGGACCATGGCAGTGGTTACCTCCATGAGGAATTCTCTTCTCTAGAGAGACTGAAGGCACGCAATAGTAGACGTCATCTTGTAGAAAGAGCTGTGACTTTACCGGGCACCAGTCTTTGGCTGAAGGCTACGAACCAATGAAACTTTAGAACATGAGACCTAAGACAATACTCTGCCTGTGTTCAACAGTGAGAGCTCAGAGAGTGTCAAAGCATGTGTTTAAGCATATGTGAACAAAGGGCGTAAAGATGTGTGAGACGGGTGTTAAAACATCAGTTCAAACATGTGTTTAACCATGTGTGAGCAAAAGGGTGTTGAGCCATGTGGTAAAGCAAGTGGTAGAGCATATTCGATTACAAATGTTTCTCATTTGGGAGCTTAAATTATTTTCTGCCTAATCCAGTGTTGCTAAGCAATAGTTCTGTGTTGTCTTAACGGAACACAATAAATTATTAAACTTAAAAAAAAATTGAAGTTAGAATTCTTTTTTCCCATCTTGGTTTCATCACGAAGAATTTACATCTGTAGTTTTCAATAAACATAGTGGTGTTCTGCTAGTGTAAGCAAAAACCAGGGTAAGGTTCCCTAGGCAGGAAGGCAACAGTCAGATTAGGGTAAGGCACACTCTGTGTGCTGAGCCAGTATACAGTGTTTGGTAGATCCAGTGGCATATTAGACTAATCTCAAGGTTTGATAAACCACATAGTCACTGACTGGGGGTGACTACCCATCTAGGGCACCATGCCACAGCTAGGATTCTGTTTTTTTATTTTCAATTTTTAAATATCTCGAACACTGCTCTTGAGAGTAGGAATTCTGACAGTTCTTACTGACAGTAAAATGTGATAGACACCAGCTTTAAGGTTTCTCTGACGTTATTTGCTAAATATATTAGCTTATGTATCTTCAATGCTGCTGGAAGCTTCCCTTCCAAAGCAAATGAGTCCTCTTATGTTAAAATGGGAATACACAACCCTGGATGTTATTTTAAAAAGAATGAAAGTAGACAAAAATCAGAGTGTACTAGAGATACCTTTTTGCAGGGTAAAGAAAGAGAGTTTAAAACAGATATACATATACTAATACAGGTAAAAAAAATTCAGGTTAGCTATTTTATTTTCTTGTTAGGAAACAAAGCGATAAACAAACTAAACCAGTAAACCTGTTTGAGCCCACTAATTTCTCCGTTGGGAGTGGATATATCATCAAATATTCTTCCTTTAAAGAAAAGAGCAAAAGACAAAAGATCTGCAGGCTTGTGTTTAAATTCCATTTCCTAAGCAGTACTAATTAATATGGCTCCTTCTGTTAACTGTAGAGTGATTTGTGTGTAAATGCTATCTGATTTTACCTATGAAAATATTTTTGATCATTCTGAATAAAGAAAAATAGATATAGCCATTAGAATCAAAATGTTGCCTTCCCAATCACCTTTTGCCTCGAGATCATGGAATGTTTTACTGAAACAAAAACTGGCAAGAGAGAACCAAACAATTAAAGCTAGTGTCTTCTGTCAGCCACCCTTGTAGCAGAGGTCGAAGAATTTTTGAATACTTCTCTCTTCCCGTTCACTGTGTCACTTAATGATTTGTTCATGCGGTTCAGTACAAACTCAAGAAAATACAATTCCTCAGCAGAAAAAAGCACGGTCTGTGGTGCTGTGACCTGACTCTCTGCTTAAACAAATTCCAGAGTGCGCACGGACAGAGCGATGATGATTATTTTTCCTTCTTGGAGACTTAGCACAAATTAAGAAAACTAAGAAAATAGAATCTGACCAAGGAAATGATGGAGGAAGGTTGTGCAGAGGCTTTCTTAGTTTATGGTTAACAGTTTTATTTTTATTTCATTTTATTTTTTATCTTTTGGCCTCGCTGTGAGGCATGTGGAATCTGAGTTCCCTGACCAGGGATCGAACCCAAGCCCCCCTGTAGTGGAAGCTCGGAGTCTTAACCACCGGACCACTGGGGAAGTCCCAGTAGTTTCATTTTTGACCAAAACAAATATACTGATGAGCAAATTCATTTCAACAATCCCATGTTTCTTCATTATTAAGGTGTTTTATTTTCAATAGTGTAAAACAGAGAATGCAAACCACTTATTTTCTGTCAATACTGAACACACCCTGATATCTGAAGCTATTTCACTGAGGTTAGTCTCCAAATGCATGTAAATCAGGCTCAGGAAAAATATCTGTACTACAGAAATGCTAAAACATCCCTAAATCTCATGGGTTAGAGGAAAAGACTACGGAGGGCTGTGCTTTTGGGTCCTCAGAACGAGCTGCAACTGTTATTGAAGGCCCCCAGCCTCTAGTCAAATAAGCAATAAACATACCCCACTTTATAGAAAATAGAAGAAGATAAACAGCCCTTATGGAGATACTGATCTTGAGATAATACTTCTGAATTTGAGATAATCTGAATTTCCCTAGATGTGCTCATTTGAATACACATAATCATTTTCCTTAACTTACACTTTTCTCTAGACATGAAATACTCAATAAACAGAACTCACTAGAGGCAAGTAAAGGGAATAGGCTCTTTCTGTACAAATTCCTCCCTAGAGCACTTTGTACAATGTTAAGTAGAGTAATATAGTACTCAACGAATCTTGCATAACACTTTGTACTTCTAATCAAACTTTTCAGAAGGCAGCAAAAATGATCAGAAACATAATTTTAGCCTCTCCTGCTTTCTATTTGAGTGAGCATCGTTAAGCTCAGTGGACGGGTCATGTGTGTAGTGAAAGGGCTCCCAGAGGAGTAAGTTTTCCCAACTTCACAACCGTGGGCGTTTCACTCCAGGGCTGTGGGTAAGGTGACACGCTTGCCCAGTGGGCACACAATGCATCCTCAGTGTTCTTCCCCTCTGCCTCAAGCTCCGTGCCTTTCCTGGAATAAGTCTGCCAAAGATTCTAAACAGTGTAGGGAGGAACTGTCCAGAATAAACTGGCACCATATTTGCAAATGTGTGTTTAAAGTAAAGCTAGAGAAAGTTTGCAATGTCCCAAATCGAGCCTGGCAATTGCTCCTGAGGTTAGTACCACTTCCCTTTTTATGAACAAAACAACCTTAGCAATTGTGGGAAATAAGCAAAACCAATGCAAATAAACCAACAAGATAGTTTACCTTTTTCACCTTAAACATTTAAAAAGTATATTTTTTAAAGGCTTAAGAAAATTAGATGTTTTTAATATAAGTACTTATGCCCCTTTTCTTCTACTCAATATGTATATAACTAATGCTTACAGAATCAATCAACCCCCAAATTAGACATCTTGAACTTTTAAAAGGCTTTATGTAATTAAATGCCAATGCTTCAATCTGACATTATATCAGTAAATACCATGGAGAAAAGTTCAAGGTAGGTACTACGCTAAGATAAATATTTCTCTAAGTCCCAACTTTTCATTTCTGGAGACCAATGGAGAGACAGACCTCAAAAACATTTCATGTGTTACATTTCCTACGTAACTGCAATCAGTGGAACACTAATTTATAAGTTTTAGTCAACTGATCTACTTTGGAACATTTGCTTTCGGAGATTAAGACTGATTATTTTTTAAAGATTGAATCATCAAATTTTGTTTAAAGGAGGTTAAAAGTAAAAGCTTGCTCAAAATAATGAGACTAATCCTGACATCTACAGGCATGCTTCCAGACATTAGAAAGTTTTTCTCTAAAATGTGTTTCCTTCCAGATCTTTAAAATGCAGGGGGTTAAGTCGGCAAGGTTTATTATAACCCAAAATGTCGTGGCTCACCTGTTCTTTTGTTTGCTCGTTTGTTCTCTTGTTCGTTCATTCACTAATTCATTCATTTATTCATTCAAATACTTCCTGAGTGTCCATTCTGTCCAAGGAACCAGTGAGGCACAGGGGGTCTAAAGCAGAAAGTTTTAGTCCCTGCCGACAAGGAGCATAAAGGCTTTCGGGTGTGACGGAATAAAGCGGACAGGTACGGCACAGAACTGGTAGGATGGGAGTTGGGCTGGGAGGGGATAGCCCACACTAAAATGGGTAAAGCACTTTAACTTTGGAATCAGGGATGCCTAGTTCCTCAGCGGGGCAGAGACTGAAGAGCACACATGATCCCAGGGGGACCCTGCACGAGTACAGAGCCTGCAGGTCACAAGGACCTCCTATGTCTCCAAGGGTGTTACTTAGGAAAGAGTAACGTGGTCTTTGAATTCACTTTTTGTCCTTCCTCGGGGAAACTGAGATGATGATTTGATCACTGCTTTTTGCAATCACCATTTTCTACTTGGAAACTCCCTCTTAAAGTTCTCTATATTTTCCTTGAGCCTTGTGCCAGGTAAATTTAAAACCATTTTACACCCCCATCCCTACCCCGTTCCACCTTTAATATTAGGGTAATGAAATGAAAATAGTCATTTAAAAAACTTTTAGGAGGGGCTTCCCTGGTGGCGCGGTGGTTGAGAGTCCGCCTGCCGATGCAGGGGACATGGGTTCGTGCCCGGTCCGGGAGGATCCCACATGCCGCAGAGCGGCTGGGCCCGTGAGCCATGGCCGCTGGGCCTGTGCGTCCGGAGCCTGTGCTCCGCAATGGGAGAGGCCACAACAGTGAGAGGCCCGTGTACCGAAAAAAAAGGAGGTAGAAAAACTGGCATCACTTCACTTCTACATGTTTTGGTGCTTCATTATGTTTTGAGACCATGTCTGAGTGCTTAAGTTCTCAGAGGTTGGAAATCAAAGTGAGAGAAAATTGCAAATATTTCTATTTGCTAATGGTATTTCACTTGTGATAGCAAGAGAAGACATTCATTCATCAAACATTTATTGAATGCATATTATGCACCAGGCACCAGGCTTACTGACATGGTGCTACAAAGATGAAAGCCAGTCCTCCCCTTCAGGGACTCATAGTCTAGTGGGGAGATGGGCAGGAACCCCACAAGTACAGCACGGCGAGGGTTCCCACAGTACTGTGTGCAGACCGCTGGAGGGGCGGGAACTGATTCTAGGCAACACAGAGATGATTACTTTTAATTTAAAATATTTGTTAACACCCAACATTATGTTAAAAATATTTAATTATGCATTTACTTTAACATGTGAAAAAAAGCATAACTAACACATTCGAACCATGATTTCATGGATAATACTCTGTGGAATAAAGCTAAAGAATATATTTACGTTTAAAACAAAAGTGTGCCAATTTAAAGAAAAACAGCAGTGGAGATATTAGGCAGAGAGGACCAAAAAAAAAAAAAATTGTGACGTACTACCCTGATCACTGAAGTTTGGGAAATAACGCAGTTCCATGGGGGTAAGTCAAAAAGGATGCCATTTTACAAAGTTTGGAATCCTTATTGTATGCTCCCTGGACTAAGTTGCCGTGAGGCAACTTATGTTCTAGGAGGGCACAGGCGAGGGAAGGGCACTAATGTGGCCTGGGGGATTCAGAGGGGTTTCCAGAAAGAGGAGGCTTAAAAACCACAAGTTGTGCTGGAAAGCAGTACACTTATTAGGACCCTTCATTTGTAGAACTGTTGCATCTTAAACTTGCTTGGGACCTAGAAATCACGTTATGTTATCTGTAATTAACTTTAAAATACTTCCATATATATAGTGTGACATATATGTGTGCATTGGTCTTAATCCATACCATAGGGCAGTGATTTTATGACTGAAGTGGCCTAACGGGAATAACTGTTTAGTTCACATCTAAAAGACGAATGAAATGCCATATTCCAGAAGCAGCTACTAAAGTGTGGTGGCTATCTTTATCTTGTTAATTAGTTACTCTTAATTAGCATAACAAGAATCATTAATGAGGACATCAGAAATGGTACTGAAGCTATGCGACAGGCTAGAAACATTGTCATCAGCACTCCCAGCCTGCGTGGGAAGGGTATCTGCTTCTAGTGACCCCAACTGCCTATTTCCCCTGGATTGGAGTCCTCGACTCAGGATTCTGACTCAGTCCTGTGTCTATCTACTTAAAGGAGGAGTCTGTCACCTGACTTTGACTAGAAGGTTAGCCAACTCCTCTTTCTAGAATATTCTCACATCAAACTCGAGGGAACTTTTCCTGCGAGTTGCTGTCAATGCACTCTCCTATCAGGACAGAGGACAGGAGCTTCGTGGGCCCACAGGACAGGTGGAGGGCTGTTTCTGTGCCTGCTCGCACATGCTTCTAGGTGTGGTAGAGTTCCATCTGAAATTTGCCTTCAACATATTACTTGGGAAGCAGGTATAGACCTCCACCACCTCCAAGGCATCTGTCTCCAACTGCAGCCACGATCTACCCAGAAGAAACTGGTAATTCTGAAAGGCCAAATTTGCTGGGCAGATCTTAGCTAAACTAGCTCTCACAGAGAGGTTAAGTGATTTGCCCAAGATCACACAGCTACTTGGTGGCAGAACTGAGTTTAGAATGTAGTGCTTCTTGTTACTATCTCCCCAGGCAACCAATGATTCTCGACCAGGTTTACTCATCCCAATTATCTGCAGAACTTTATAACAATGCACAAGCTCAGGTCCAGCTTAGCAGATTGTGATTCTGGAGGAGAGCTGTGGTAGGGACCCAGGTATCTATGTTTTTTAAAATCTTGCACAGGTGCCTCTGATATACACACATAATTGAGAATCACTAGACTAGACCATGATACTAACAAGTACCATCTGCTGTACATTTTCTCTGGGCCTGGCCCTGTGCTAGGTGCTTGACATGCTCTGTATTATTTCATTTTTACCATAAACCACTGAATAAGGTATCTGCAACATTTTACAGGTGAAGAATCTCATGCTGAGAGAAGTTAATCAACCTGTCCAAAGTGACAGCCTATGGATAGCAAGACTGAGATTCCAACCCAGTTTTGCCTTTCTCTATAAATCTGCTCTTGGTCATGAACCCCTGCTACATACCATGGGACAGGATGCTGCTCAGAATTTCTAAGGCAGGGGTCACGAACTACAGGGGAGAGGTGGACAATGTAAATGATCAAAATGAGTCAAATAGTAACTGGAGGGAGCTGGAGACCATGTGCCCCTCTGAGAGGTTTTGAGTTTTAACTGCTGGCAGCTACTTTGAATGTTTTAAGAGTAACTCTGCAGAGCAACTGGAACTCTCATATATTGCTAGGGGAATGCAAAATGGTTTAGCCACTTTGGAACCAGTTAGGCAGGTCCTTATAAAACTAAACATATACAAACCATAAGAGCCAGCAATCTTACCCCTAGATATTTACTCAAGAGAAATGAAAACCTACGAAAAGATGTGTGCACAAATGTTCATAGCACCATTACCTGTAATAGCTCTAAACTGGAAGCAACCTACATGTTCATAAAACTGGTGAATGATAAATTGTAGCGTATCTTACTATGAAATATGACTCAGCAATTAAAAGGAATGAAATACTAATACACACAACAAGATGGACGAATTTCAAAATCTCTATGTTCAGTGAAAGAAGTCCTACACAAAAGACCATGTGCTGTATAATTCCATTTACATGAAATTCTAGAAAAGGCAAAACTAATAGCAGAAAGAAGATCACTGTGTGTCTGGGACAGGGATGGAGGAGGGGAACGAGTGCAAAGGGACTGCAGGAAACTTTTTAGACAGAGAACTGGTCTCTGTCCTGATGTGTTGTGGTGGTTATGTCATTGCATCCCATGACCAAAATTCAACAAATCTACATTTAAAATGTGTGAATTTTATTCTATGTAAATAATATCTCAATTTTAAAAACAAACTAAAACTGTGCAGACTGGAAAAAAAAAAAGTACTGCAAGCCGCTTATGGCCCCCAGAGTTCCAGTTTCAACCTCTGGTCTCAGTAGAGAGGTTCCATTTTAGCTGCCCCAGAGGAAATACAAAAGATGACAAGTCATCCATCATCCTGGGCTCGGGAAAAATGGGGAGGTTTGTGTTCATCCCCCTTCTTCCATCACTCTCCTCCTTCCTCAGGTACAAAATGCTCCCATGCTGCCCCCTGGCTGTTCAGTGCCTCCTGCCACGGCACCCAGATCACGCCTCATTCTTCTGAAGCGGCTCCAACACCATCCTTGTGGTCAGCCGTCCTCTCAGCCTCCTGTATTCTAGGCCATCCCTCAGAGCTCTGTGCAAGGCGGGGAAAAACTTCACCCGGTTAACACATCACCAAGCAGGTGCCATGACTGATGCTGATTAAATGATCAAGTACTGCCATTTGACAAAGACAATGCGTGAAGCCTTAATCCAAGTTCAATTATTGCCTTTCAGTCTATTAGGGAATACTTGGGGGGAAATGCGGCTATTTCTGGAACCCACCACATGGATCTCCTCCACAGGGTGACCTGCCTGCTTTGTTTATACATACACTTTGTCATCAATATTATCATGAAACACCTTAAAATTAATACATGCAAGGGATCTGTGTGGATAGCATACAACGGTACACATACGTCTCAGCACCCAAATATCAAAACTCAGTGCTCTTAACCATTAGGCGGTGGAAGCCTGAGACACATGAGAGTCAGTCCTTCAATTTGCTAGAAAACTAATGAATGCCAACCACATGCTGCTTGGCTTTCCTGAACCTCTATCAACGCCATAATAACTTGATTAAAAAAGAAAAGACTAAATACAATATCAAATCCACCATGTACAGTAATGCAAGCTATCATGTTAAGTTAAAAAGGCAAAGGCAGAACTTGAAATTGTACTAAAGGCACATAAATAAAAATTCAACATTTAAAGACAGAAAAAATGAGGACAAGATCACTGTAGGTGTGTTATGAGTAATTTCTTTTCTTTTAAAAAATGTTCCCTTTTGCTCTGTCAACAAACACTATTTGTGTAATAAATATGAATCAGAAATCACACAGACTGGATCACCAGGCAGGACGTTGTGCTTACCTGTCACCCACCCACCAGTTACCATCTGTGTTGGCTCCCCTCACTTCCTTCTCCTTACAGATCTGAAAGCCCATGGGATTTGGCAGTACCCTGCCAGGTATCTGAAATTATTTCATCAACGCTTTAGTCATGCTGCTGAGGACAGCCACTCCTTCCAAAGCTGTCCACTAAGCATTTGTATTTGCAAATGGAAATAAAGCCAGAGAACTTGATTAACAAGGCAGGTGTGTACCTAGAAAGCACCCCAGTGCTGAGAGGGAACTTTCATTCAAGAAACTTTTAGAAAGTGTTATCTTGACAAGGCACATGGTTAATACATTTTTTTCCCCCAAAGCAAAACTGGGTTAAAAATTTCAGGTCCTATGAAAGCAAAATGTTGGGAAAAAAAAAAAACAAGGAGGTAGTAGTAGGCTAGGCCCAGGTCAGTTTCAGTCAATGTTGTGGAGTGTGATTCTAGGCCACCCAGGCTCTCTGATTGGTGGCCTCCTAAAATCATCCAGGATCTAGCTCCCCTCCTCCCCCATACCAACCTATCCTCAGATTATGTCACATGCAGCAGAGCTGAGACAACAGGTTATAGAGAGTCCGCACAGCATCTGAAGAGACAGCAAAGTCTAATGATTAAGAGGACAAACTCTAAAGGAAACATTCTGGGCAATGGCTCAGTGATACTTTTGATGGCATGGTGCCCCGAAAGAAAAATCCCACCTTTTGGTGGAGGTCTATTCTGCCTACACACATAGCCACTTGTACTTGTAACACCTTTCAGGATCCTTAGAAAAACACCGTGAAACCGGTGATGTTCAAGAGGAAATAAGAACTTGCAAAAAGAAACACAGCAACGGCCTACCTGAAAACAATGAAAGAACTTGGTCCTTTAATAAGGTTCATTCTGCCCAGAGTACATAGTAGGTGCTCAATAAAAGAATAATAATGACAAGAAAAAGTACACCCTAGATTTTCAGGCCTCTATCACTCAGTCAAGCTTTTGTCTCTCCAGTGGCGGGTAAAGCTGGGAGGGAGATGACAGTTGTGCATAACTGCAAGTGTGCTGTGAGCTGACCCAATCTACTGTTAGAATGGGAGCCTCAGAAAACGAAAGGCAAAAATCGCAGAGTTGACGACAAACAGCTGATCTGAATTATCTGCTATGCCTGCCTTGAAAGATGCTACTTCCCTCTTGTTTGTGCTGCTTTCTTGGTATGGAATCTCTTAACTTTGCCTGGGTAAATCTCACCCCTCTTTCAAGGGCCACTACAAATGCTGTGTCATCCATGAAACTCATCCTGATTCCTCCAAGCTGGCAATAGTCTCCACTCCAAACTGTGCATGAAGTTTCTGATCACCATCCATTTGAGGTGGTGCTTCTTCTGCAAGAAGAGTCATTGGCAAGAGTCATCCTCCATCCTTATATACCCAGCAAAGTTCCTTGCACGTATTTGTGGAGTGAATTACCATTTTCCTAATAAATGCTTCCAGGATAGGAGCATTAATAGGGGAAGCTGGTTCCTGTTGGTAAGTCATTGTTATTGTTGGAGAGTAGACTTTCTCCCAGGAGGGACAGAGAAGGGAAATAGGGAGTACGGAAATGTAAGGATGCCTGGCCTACAGGAGATGGGCTTGTATGAGTCTGTCATGATATGAAGCACAGGCAGACACGCCTCGTTTTCCAGATGTATCAGTAGACTCCATCAATGAACATAGATGCCACGGCTGACCCTGCCAGGCAGTATTTGGAACGACCCCCTAAATCCAGCCTCACTATGTTACTTAGAGGGACACTTAAACCTCAAAGAAGATTCATCTAAAGAAACTGGCACATGGGATTTCATTTTCCCTAAGGCTTCCATGCTTGGTGTCAGTAAGTAATCAATAATTAAACAGTAACAGTTAAAACAAGACCACCCAGGCATAACAGGCTCAAGGGTTGAGCTAGAGAAATGGTTTATATGGTCCCCTTATGTAGGGCATTTTTTTTTTTTTGCGGTACGCGGGTCTCTCACTGTTGTGGCCTCTCCCGTTGCGGAGCACAGGGTCCGGACGCGCAGGCTCAGCGGCCATGGCTCACGGGCCCAGCCGCTCCGCGGCATGTGGGATCCTCCCGGACTGGGGCACGAACCCGCGTCCCCCGCATCGGCAGGCGGACTCTCAACTACTGCGCCACCAGGGAAGCCCATGTAGGGCAATTTTAAAGATCACCCACAGTTTCCGGTTTAAAATGGCGCCTGCTTGATGGCTCCTGATGCTGCATCTATCAAAGTGACCATTAAATTGGAATGAAAAAATAAAAGATGACGATAGTTTACGACACCAAATTGCCAGAACCTGGAAGGATTTTCTACGGCTACAAAAAATGAATTGGGCAGAGAAATGTAAAGCAGTAGCCCACCTCTCACAGAGTCTGCTACTAGGTAGATGTGAGTTCTGTTACAACTAGAAACCAGGTATCTGTCTCTCTTATGAGTGGATGCTGCCACTTAGGAGGCATGTGGACTGCTGTAGTCATTCCTCCTTTTCCACACTCCTCATCTTATTTCTTTTCTATAGCCCATAAGAAATGACAGTTCCCAGGAAAACAATAAATCAATACTGGGTAGTGATAGGCAAGGAAGGTATGGTGAATCCCGGGAAGTGTGGCCTTCATAAGTAAAGTGTGTTTGCATGCAGTGGTGGAAGGTGTTTGCATGTGAAGGAGATGACAGTTGTACACACAAGGGTTGGACATTTTTCGTGCCAGAGTCAAGGAGTGGGGGAAGGAAGAAGCCCCATTTCCTTCCCATGAAGACAGTCTGGAGACAGAGGGCTATCTCTCGACAGAGTTGATCATATAAAGTTGCCATCCATTTGCAGATCCAAGAAGAGGTTTTAAAAACTAACCAAACCAAATAAAAATGCAAAACAATATGAAGACAGTGGCAAAAAAGATCCTATAGAACAAAGAAAAGGAAATGACATCCTAAAGCTTCAGAGGAAGAACGCAATTCTGAAAATTATGTGATAAAGAAACCTATACATGTTTTTGAAGTTTGTTTGGCATTTTCAATAAAAACAGTAAGAGAGAATAGCCTTTATCAAGTGAAGGGCAGAAAACTGTAAAGTGAAACCTGTGATATTTAAAAAAGATAAAAGGGTAAAAGATGAAGTGATGGGTGAGATAAAGAAGAGATTTCATAGAACCAGCAGTGGAATTAATATTTACAGAGAAAAATACTGGAATGAAATATGCTACCTTTCACCAGTGTGATTTTGGTGCTACCTTTCGTCAGTGTGATTATGGATTACTTTCTTCCTGTTTCTTTTTTTTGCGGTACGCGGGCCTCTCACTGTTGTGGCCTCTCCCATTGCGGAGCACAGGCTCCGGACGCGCAGGCTCAGTGGCCATGGCTCATGGGCCCAGCCGCTCCGCGGCATGTGGGATCTTCCCAGACCAGGGCACGAACCCGTGTACCCTGCATCGGCAGGCGGACTCTCAACCACTGCGCCACCAGGGAAGCCCTCTTCCTGTTTCTTGATACTTGTTTCTCTTCTTTCTTTCTTCTTTTTCTTTACAAAATAAGAGGTTTGTTAAAACTTTCATTAAATTTTTAACTAGGAAAAATATAATCATGAAGATGTGGAAATTGAGAAATACATTTAAGATACAATATTAAGTGAGAAGAGCAATATACATGGATCATGACGGAAAGACTAGAGGGAAATACTTGTATCAACAGAGTAGCTTGTTTCTAGGAAGAGGGATTAAAAACAATTTTTTTCTTTTAAAGTTTTTCTTTAATATTTCTATTTTATGTTTTATAGCAAAAGTTGATTTGAAAAGAATGACCCCCAAATAAAATGTTAGTCATATCCTCAATGTGGTGGCATTACAGAAAAAAAAAAAATCTTTCTGATGCCAGCAAGTACTTTCAATGCACAGTTTCCCAAAGACTATTTAGGTTCATTTTCATGTTCCAACCAATTACTATTACTACAATTTAGGCTAAGTCCCTGGAGGGCAGGGCCTTTTTCTCTCTTATACTCTATGCCTAGCACTTAGCCTAGTGTTTAGAAAATTGCAAGTGCTCATGAAATATATGGTGAATGAACAAATGAATAACAGAAGGAAAGACTACTCCATCTTATATAGGTACAGCCATGGGTAAAAAGATTATTTGCATTCATTCAGTTTTTATGGCATCTCCAATGTTAAAAACTGCAAGGATGCTTTGCTTCCAGAATTCTCATCATTCATCATAGATTACATGCTCCATGGAAATCCAGTTGGAGCCAAAACCTGGTACCATATTTTTATTTCTCTTTTTCCATTTCAAAAGAAAAAGCTGTAGTTAATTCTAATTTTCCTGCGGGCAGAGGGAAAGGGAACTTTTTATGTGTGTGAAAGAATGGCACACCCCCAGCCACCTGAGGACAGTTCCTCCCAGGAACACCTGTTTGCTCCAATTGAAGCTTGTCCAAATGGAGTCCTGGGGATCAGGAGCTTGCTCTTCAAATGTCCCACCGTTCTACAATATTTATTCCCCAC
Source organism: Globicephala melas (assembly GCF_963455315.2). Lineage (NCBI taxonomy): Eukaryota > Metazoa > Chordata > Mammalia > Artiodactyla > Delphinidae > Globicephala > Globicephala melas. The sequence goes on from NC_083329.1 coordinate 17,203,643, forward strand.
CTGTCTGATGGCCATGATAGCTTGGGAATGCTCCAGCCAGGGAAAGCTGTTTCTTGGCCCTGACATGGCAAAGCTAACAGCAGCTAATGTTCACCTAGAATCTGGTCTGAATCCAGTTGCCCCAGAGTTAAAAAAAAAATGCCTCTTTTTTCCTTTTCAGTCTACCAGCCTCAGCAAAAATTCTTAAGGAGGGGGAGGTAAATAATTTTTCGTCCTCAGACCAATATGCTGCAAAAGTCAGTTATACCTTTCACTCTGCCTCTTAAATCTGATTTCTGGGTTTTGCACTCCTAGTCGTATTAAATAGTTGCCCAATACTAAAAATGAGGATTGGTAAATTAATTTCTCCAGCATGAGAATTATCAAAATCCAGGAGGTAAAAATGCAATAAAAACGATCTTAAACACATAATTTAACATGCAATTCCGGGAAGGAAAAAGATGCCCACATTAAACTCCAACTGTAATAGTGAAATAATGTTTTATTTAAAAATTCTAGCCGTAAGAAAACTGTACATTTGAAAAGCTTACATAAAGCCTTATAAAATAGGAGACCTTTTATCTCCTCTAGATCCATGAGCCAGAAAATACTTTATCTATGCAATTTCAAGGCACATAAAAACCCCAGTGAATAAATAAAATGTTCTTGTTTTCTTTATACAGAAGCTTTAAAAATTATCCATATAAATAGCTTGGCCTTGAACAGATTAAAAGACCTAAAGGCTATGGCTTCAGATCACTTATACAGAACAGAAAATGAATGCTTTTCTTTATTGGCTGGGCAAGTTTGCTACTAACTAAACCTCTATAAACACATTTGATGACAAAGATTTAACTGGAATATACGAAAAAATTCAGTGTTTTAAAGTGATACACTTATCAACTAATTAACGTGCCACAATACAATAGTTCACGTACTTTGCCAACATTCTTTGCGTCTATTCACGAATCGCACATATAGAAGGTATAGTTAATATGCAGTATAATTTCAAAGACTATAAAATTTTATAAATACATAATTTTAGTCAAGGGTATGAAAGTTCTCAGTATCTTTCTAAAATTGGGGTAAATAAAATGTGTGAAAAGGTTTTTCATATTTGTTTATAATTAGAACTACTGAGGTGACTTCAAGCCTTTCTTACTTATTTGAAGAAAATCTTAAACTCCACTGCAATTAAAAAAAAATTATCAAGAAGACTTTGGATCATATTTACTTTATAAGCAGATGCAGTTACAAGTTGTTAACTTCCTATATACCCTCAACACAGTTGTGGCCAAACAGACCTTCTAACACATCCTCCTGCCCCCAATTCAAATTCTGCTGCTGGAAGTTATTACCTTGAGGCTGCCATAAAAAGGGAAGCGGCGTTACCCCACGTGTGGCTTAAGAATCAGGCAGTAACTTTTAGGCCAGGTACCTGCCTTCTCCTCTATAAAGTCTTACCTGACCGTGGGCCCCAGGGATTTCTTCTTCTTGTCCCCCACTTACCATTTTATCTCTCACTGACTGTACAGCACAAGTTACTATGTATTGTTGTTTCTTAAAAATATTAAGGTACCTAGGAGTAAAGTTTTGAGTTTGTTGAATCTCTGATGACTAACGGATTCCCTTTGACACAGTAAACATTAAATATTTGCTGTTGAAGAAGATGCTGCTGAGGATATTGCTGTTAAGAGGCTGCTAAAAACATGGTTTCTGAGGCTAATACCAGGGTATTGGTCCAACTTTGCTCCATCTTGGTGGAATGACCTTGGGCAAGACTCAACTTTTGTAGGTCTCAATTATCTATAACATAAGGATAATAATGACGATACCAAATCACAGACTTCTTATGAAGGTTACATTAAATGAAATAATATATGTGAATGTGCCTTACAAACTATAAGGCCCTTATATATATTTTACTTGTTCTGACTGTCTCTAAGGACTTAATTTTGATAAATGATCTGATTTCCCAAAGAAAGCATCCCTGAAAAGTTTCTTGTAAAACTTTGCAGAAAATTCAAAATAAGTGTTTCTTGTAGACCAATACATTTCAAATAAGCCAGAATATCAAAGTAATTAAGTGGTTTTTAGCTAAGACATGGTACACAGTTTTGTGACAATATCTCGTTTCTCAACTTTTTTGGAGTTGGTTGTGGACTATTTAGAAAATTTTATGGAAAATTCTCAGAATGATGCATATACACACATACACATATATTTTCAGGAAACTCCAGTGGTTCAGAGACTCTGTGAAACCCACCCCAGGATAGGGATCACTGCCTTACGCCCTGAGACAGAGAGCATGGTTTTATGAAAGTCCTTGGGGACCTGATTCAGACACCTTTGACTGATTTGAGAATTGAAAAGCTGATAGGTTTCTTTTTTTTCATCATGAAATCATTAAGATATCAGAAGATGGACAGTGGCTTTTTCCTATGTAATCTATAATTGTATAAGAAACTATGCTGTTCTTTCATAATTCTAAGCCTCTTCAATGCTCTTTTAAAATTTTTCATAAAATTTACCACTGTTGCATTTTTTCCATTGATATTCATACTTCAGTTCCAAAGTTCTTCACATAATTTTACAAAAGAAGCCACTAACTTTTTAAATAGCAGATTGAGGTTAAAAAAAGAAAACGCCTCCTGTCATTTCAGCTACTACCTTGTCAAAAAATGTTAGAGATAATTAAAAAAAAAGAAAAGAAAACAACCTCAATTACTACTAGTAAGTGGCCAACTTTTGCAGTTTAAGAAATATTTTAATTACATTTCTGGATATTGAACATCTTTCTTTATAAACAGTGTTTTCTTTCTTTTTTGTTTCCATGAATGCAAAGAATTCTTTCTTAATACCTAGATGACAAAAATCTCAAGATGTACACAGTTGTTTCTTATTATGGCTTCCCTGGAAAACATTTCTGGGAAAGCACAATTCCCAGCCACTTACTTTGTTTACAACAGACAAAACTGCTTGTGTGGTATAAATAGGAGTCTGTCCTTAAATGCTGCTGAAAAATAAAATACAGCCATGAAAGGGGAGCTATTTCCTGCCCCCAACGTGGCTTAAAAAAAAACTTAGCTACTTTAGGGACAGCACCAAAGCATAAATAATAATTACCAATTGCCACACAATAAAAGACTAATTTTACAAAAAAAAAAAAAAAAAAGAAAAGAAAAAGAAAGAAAGAAAAAAGTGGCTACATATTCCAGAGATGCCCTCAGAATTTTCAGCATTAGAAGGTCTTCTTATTCTGCAAGATTATGAAACCCCTTTTTGTCCTCCTGCATTTGCGATGTATATCTATAACTCATTCTTGTTTGTGCAGATAAGCCTTGCCTTGTCTCCCTAACTGCACTTTCAAAAGAAGATTCACAGTTGTTTGACTTTTGATCTAGGGAGCAGCTAGCTCGACCACCTGCACTGTGCACGAGCTGTTACTGAGCTCGCTTTGTCCCATCTTATAACACAGTGAGCCTTTTAAAATTGATGTGTGAATACACTAATTTACAATGTGAGCGTTCAAACAAAAAAAATATGGCGGCGGCGGCGGCGGCGGTGGTAGTGGCGGCGGCAGTGGCAGCAGAAGAGGAAGGGGGAGACTGGTGAAGCGGAGAGCCTGGACACTTGCTTTATAAAGTTCAGATACCGTTCACTGCCTCTGGTATTTAATGAAACAGATGGCCAAAGGCCTCCCTCAGCTTACCATGGAGCAGACAGTGGTGTAACGGTGTGAGGGCATGGAACTGTAAAATGTTGTTTGGTGATGGTATATGTTAATAAATAGCCCTTTACAAGGGGGGTCGAGGGCTCCATTACTTGTTTATAAGGAAGGCCTAGGGCTCCCTGCTTCCAGTTAAGAGCTCACGTCTGCATTCAAAGGAAGTGTTGATGGTGAAGGTGACGCGCACCCTTCATATTCTACATTGTGTTAAAGGATGGCATGTTTCCTGGGGAAAAAAGGGAAAATCATAAAAGAAAGGTAATTTGCGAATTAGCTCAAACTGTGGCTCACAACCAAGGAAAATATAAGATGTTTTTCCATTGTGATTAAATAATGGACAGAAATAGTCTGTTATTGTTAAGTTACTTATTTTATCTTTGAAAGAACCTGTTTACATTGCAGTCAAGGGGTTTCAACTAAATTACATCCAAGAACCTAGACAGCAACTTTGAAACTATTCTTAGCCATTCTTCCAAAGACCATTCATTGACCAGGCCCAGGTCGGGGGAGCGTGGCCCTGTGCTAAATTCAACGAGGCTCCTGACCGCCAGCGGCTTACATTCCAGACCTGAGGACCCCTACGACAACTGGTCACACGGAAACTCCTCATTCCCCTCCAGGCAGGGATCTGACATGAGAACTGTCACCCCCTCCCAGTAACCGGTCTATCAAGGCCTGTCTCAGCAGCATGAAAGGCTATGCTTGACCTCAACTAAAGGTTACTTTCATTTTATCTAACACCGTGGGCCCTCTGACTGTGTCTCCTGCTTTGCTTTCAGGTAGGACATTTTCCACCTGTCTGGATATCTGCACAGGCATTTGTTGACAGTCCATGCTTTGGGGGGAGGAAAGTGATTCCTGGCTTTGTTTTCTCTTTTACTTGGATATCCTCCCCTATTTATTTCAGCTGGTTGCACAATATTGTGGGGAACCATATAAAGTCCCTTGGGGGATGAGGGAGGGGATAAAAAAGATCTAGAAGAAAATAAAGACTTGGTCATTAATAACTAACTACAATGTACACAGTGCAAAGCAGAAGATGTTAGAGTCTTGTGAGAAACACAAACTACCCTGAAGGATCAGAGCAAAGACAGTTTGTTTCTGGCTGGTAGACTGATGAAGGCTTGATGAAGAGAGGGGTAGTTCACCTGAGAGCCAGAGTAGAGATAAAAGTTCACCTGAAACATTCTTACGATAACATCTGTTGTTTTTGCCCACCCAGGATTTAGTCCCCTTTTTAGTAAAAGCCCTGGATTTTTCTGAGGTAACTGCTCTCAGTCCGTGTGTCCATCTGCTACATGAGGTTCCAGGTCTAAAACATGAGATCACAGATTAATGGGGACCGATCCAAAATAGTGGGATGTAGTAAGGGTTTGTTCATTGCTTTCAAGAACCATCCAGAATGGTTGTCTGACTCTCTGTGAGGCTACTGATTCTCTATAGAAGAAGGGTGACAGTCCAGCACGGTAGGAAAAACAGTCTCTGGAGGCAGACCGCTTCTACAGAGCTGGATAATATTTAACAGAAGTTCCTTATTTCTTAAAATGGGAGTAATGGTATCTGCCTTACAGAGATGTCATGAAGATGAAACAAGATAATGTATGCCAAGTGTCTAAAACAGTGACTGCTACCTAGGAGGTATCGGTGAGTGCATGCGTAGCAGTGGTTTTTGTTATTAGAAGATAGAGTGTGGTGTAGAATAACGGCTCCTAAAATTCTGAATTTCCCAGACCAGTAAACTGTGGGGAGAGGGGGGAAGGTGGGAAAACTGATTGCTAATGTTTAGTCCTTCCAAGGATTTCCTTTTCCATTTGCTGTAACAATCAACTATTTTAAGGAAATTGTTGACTATCACAATTATTTTACAGAAGAAATGGAATCATGACAAAGAGAGCAGATAACAGTAACAATTGGCATAATGAAAACTCACTAGTTTGTTTTAACTCTTCTCATTTCACCACTAGTTAGTGAAAACTGACTCTGAGAACCTTTGGTGTAGTGCATTCAAAAGAGATAGCTAGGGCTTCCCTGGTGGCGCAGTGGTTGGGAATCCGCCTGCCAATGCAGGGGACATGGGTTCGAGCCCTGGTCCAGAAAGATCCCACATGCCGCGGAGCAACAAAGCCCGTGCACCACAAATGCTGAGCTGACGCTTTAGAGCCCATGAGCCACAACTACTAAGCCTGCGTGCCACAACTGCTGAAGCCCACGTGCCTGGAGCCCATGCTCTGCAACAAGAGAAGTCACCGCAGTGAGAGGCCCGCGCACTGCAACAAAGAGTAGCCCCCACTCATCAAAACTAGAGAAAGCCTGTGCACAGCAATGAAGACCCAACGCAGACAAAAATAAATAAATTAAATAAATTAAAGAAGACTGGTTCAAGATGGTGGAGTAGAAGGACGTGCTCTCATTCCGTCTTCCAAGAGCACTGAAATCACAACTAACTGCTGAACAATCATTGACAGGAAGACACTGGAGCTCACCAAAAAAGATACCCCACATCCAAGGACAAAGGAGAAGCCACAATGAGACAGTAGGAGGGGCACAATCACAATAAAATCAAATCCCATAACTGCTGGGTGGGTGACTCACAAACTGGAGAACACTTATAACACAGAAGCCCACCCACTGGAGTGAAGGTTCTGAGCCCCACGTCAGGCTTCCCAACCTGTGGGTCTGGCAATGGGAGTAGGAATTCCTAGAGAATCAGACTTTGAAGGCTAGTGGGATTTGATTGCAGGACTTCGACAGGATTGGGGGAAACAGAGACTCCACTCTTGGAGGGCACACACAAAGTAGTGTGCGCATCGGGACCCAGGGGAAGGAACAGTGACCCCACAGAGACAGAACCAGACCTACCTGCTAGTGTTGGAGGGTCTGCTGCAGAGGTGGGGGGGGTGGCTCTGTCTCACAGTGAGGACAAGGACACTGGCAGCAGAAGTTCTGGGAAGTATGCCTTGGTGTGAGCCCTCCCAGAGTCTGCCATTAGTCCCACCTAAGAGTCTGGATAGGCTCTAGTGTTGGGTCACCTCAGGCCAAACAACCAACAGGGAGGGGACCCAGCCCCACCCATCAGTAGACAAGTGGATTAAAGTTTTACTGAGCTCTGCCCACCAGAGCAACAGCCAGCTCTACCCACCACCAGGCCCTCCCATCAGGAAACTTCCACAAGCCTCTTTGATAGCCTCATCCACCAGAGGGCAGACAGCAGAAGCAAGAATAACTACAATCCTGCAGCCTGTGGAACAAAAACCACATTCACAGAAAGATAGACAAGATGAAAAGGTAGAGGGCTATGTACCAGATGAAGGAACAAGATAAAACCCCAGGAAAAACAATTAAATGAAGTGGAGATAGGCAACCTTCCAGAAAAAGAATTCAGAATAATGATGGTGAAGATGACCCAGGACCTCGGAAAAAGAATGGAGGCAAAGATTGAGAAGATGCAAGAAATGTTCAACAAAGATCTAGAAGAATTAAAGAACAAACAAACAGAGATGAACAATACAATAACTGAAATGAAAAACACACTAGAAGGAATCAATAGCAGAATAACTGAGGCAGAAGAACGGATAAGTGACCTGGAAGACAGAATGGTGGAATTCACTGCCACCGAACAGAATAAAGAAAAAAGAATGAAAAGAAATGAAGACAACCTAAGAGACTTCTGGGACAATCTTAAACGCAACAACATTCGCATTATAGGGGTCCCAGTAGGAGAAGAGAGAGAGAAAGGACCCAAGAAAATATTTCAAGAGATTATAATCGAAAACTTCCCTAATGTGGGAAAGGAAATACCCACCCAAGTCCAGGAAGTGCAGAGAGTCCCATACAGAATAAACCCAAGGAGAAACACGCTGAGACACACAGTAATCAAACTGGCAAAAATTAAAGACAAAGAAAAATTATTGAAAGCAGCAAGGGAAAAATGACATATAACATACAAGGGAACTCCCATAAGGTTAACAGCTGATTTCTCAGCAGAAACTCTACAAGCCAGAAGGGAGCGGCATAATATACTTAAAGTGATGAAAGGGAAGAAACTACAACCAAGATTACTCTACCCAGCAAGGATCTCATTCAGATTCTATGGAGAAATCAAAAGCTTTACAGACAAGCAAAAGCTAAGACAATTCAGCACCGCCAAACCAGCTCTACAACAAATGCTAAAGGAACTTCTCTAAGTGGGAAACACAAGAGAAGAAAAGGACCTACAAAAACAAACCGAGAACAATTGAGAAAATGATAATAGGAACATACATATTGATAATTACCTTTAACGTGAATGGATTAAGTGCTCCAACCAATAGACACAGCTTGCTGAATGGATACAAAAACAAGACCCATATATATGCTGTCTACAAGAGACCCACTTCAGACCTAGGGACACATACAGACTGAAAGTGAGGGGATGGAAAAAGATATTCCATGCAAATGGAAATCAAAAGAAAGCTGGGGTAGCAATACTCATATCAGATAAAATAGACTTTAAAATAAAGAATGTTACAAGAGACAAGGAAGGACACCACATAATGATCAAGGGATCAATCCAAGAAGAAAATATAACAATTATAGACATATAGACATCCAACATAGGAGCACCTCAATACATAAGGCAACTGCTAACAGCTATAAAAGAGAAAATCGACAGTAACACAATAATAGTGGGGGATTTTAACACCTCACTTACAGCAATGGACAGATCATCCAAACAGAAAATTAATAAGGAAACACAAGCTTTAAATGACACAATAAACCAGATAGATTTAATTGATATTTATAGGACATTCCATCCAAAAACAGCAGATTACACTTTCTTCTCAAGTGTGCACGGAACATTCTCCAGGATAGATCTCATCTTGGGTCACAAATCAAGTCTCAGTAAATTTAAGAAAATTGAAATCATACGAAGCATCTTTTCTGACCACAACACTATGAGATTAGAAATCAATTACAGGGAAAAAAAAATAACACAAACACATGAAGGCTAAACAATACGTTACTAAATAACCAAGAGATCACTGAAGAAATCAAAGAGGAAATCAAAAAATACCTAGAGACAAATGAAAACGAAAACACGACAATCCAAAACCTATGGGATGTGGCAAAAGCAGTTCTAAGAGGGAAGTTTATAGCTATACAAGCCTACCTCAAGAAACAAGAAAAATCTCAAACAATCTAACCTTACACCTAAAGGAACTGGAGAAAGAACAAACAAAACCCAAAGTTAGCAGAAGGAAAGAAATCATAAAGATCAGAGCAGAAATAAATGAAATAGAAACAAAGAAAACAATAGCAAAGATCAATAAAACTAAAAGCTGGTTCTTTGAGAAGATAAACAAAATTGATAAACCATTAGCCAGACTCATCAAGAAAAAGAGGGAGAGGACTCAAATCAATAAAATTAGAAATGAAAAAGAAGTTACAACAGACACCGAAAAAATACAAAGCATCCTGAGACTACTACAAGCAACTCTGCCAATAAAATGGACAACCTGGAAGAAATGGACAAATTCTTAGATAAGTATAATCTTCCAAGACTGAACCAGGAAGAAACAGAAAATACAAACAGACCAATCATAAGTAACGAAACTGAAACTGTGATTAAAAATCTTCCAACAGGGCTTCCCTGGTGGCATAGTGGTTGAGAGTTCGCCTGCTGATGCAGGGGACACGGGTTCGTGCCTCGGTCCGGGAAGATCCCACATGCCGCGGAGTGGCTAGGCCCGTGAGCCATGGCCACTGAGCCTGCGCATCCGGAGCCTGTGCTCCACAACGGGAGAGGCCACAACAGTGAGAGGACCGCGTACCGAAAAATAAAAAAATAAAAAAATAAAAAATAAAAAATCTTCCAACAAACAAAAGTCCAGGACCAGATGGCTTCACAGGTGAATTCTATCAAACATTTAGAGAAGAGCTAACACCCATCCTTCTCACACTCTTCCAAAAAATTGCAGAGGAAGGAACACTCCCAAACTCATGCTATGAGGTCACCATCACCCTGATACCAAAACCAGAAAAAGATACTACAAAAAAAGAAAATTACAGACCAATATCACTGATGAATAGAGATGCAAAAATCCTCAACAAAATACTAGCAAACAGAATCCAACAACACATTAAAAGGATCACACACCATGATCAGGTGGGATTTATCCCAGGGATGCAAGGATTCTTCAATATACGCAAATCAATCAATGTGATACACCATATTAACAAACTGAAGAAGAAAAACCATATGATCGTCTCAATAGATGGAGAAAAAGCCTTAAACAAAATTCAACACTCATTTATGATAAAAACTCTCCAGAAAGTGGGCATAGAGGGAACCTAGCTCAACATAATAAAGGCCATATATGACAAACCCACAGCAAACATCATTCTCAATGGTGAAAAACTGAAAGCATTTCCTCTAAGATCAGGAAAAAGACAAGGATGTCCACTCTCACCACTATTATTCAACATAGTTTTGGAAGTCCCAGCCACAGAAATCAGAGAAGTAAAAGAAATAAAAGGAATACAAATTGGAAAAGAAGAAGTAAAACTGTCTAGAGCTAATCAGAAAACTACTAGAGTTAATCAATGAATTTGGTAAAGTTGCAGAATACAAAATTAATGCACAGAAATCTCTGGCATTCCTATACACTAATGATGAAAAATCTGAAAGATAAATTAAGGAAACACTCCCATTTACCATTGTAACAAAAAGAATAAAATACCTAGGAATAAACCTACCTAGGGAGACAAAAGACCTGTATGCAGAAAACTATAAGACACTGGTGAAAGAAATTAAAGATGACACCAACAGATGGAGAGATATACCATGTTCTTAGATTGGAAGAATCAATATTGTGAAAATGACTATACTACCCAAAGCAATCTACAGATTCAATGCAATCCCTATCAAATTACCAATGGCATTTTTTACGGAATTAGAACAAAAAGTCTTAAAGTTTGTATGGAAACACAAAAGACCCCGAATAGCCAAAGTGGTCTTGAGGGAAAAAAACGGAGCTGGAGGAGTCAGACTCCCTGACTTCAGACTATACTACAAAGCTACAATAATCAAGACAATATGGTACTGGCACAAAAACAGAAATATAGATCAATGCAACAAGATAGAAAGCCTAGAGATAAACCCACACACCTATGGTCAACTAATCTATGACAAAGGAGGTAAGGATATACAATGCAGAAAAGACAGCCTCTTCAATAAGTGGTGCTGGGAAAACTGGACAGCTACATGTACAAGAATGAAATTAGAACACTCCCTAACACCATACACAAAAATAAACTCAAAATGGATTAAAGACTTAAATGTAAGTCTGGACACTATAAAACTCTTAGAGGAAAACTTAGGAAGAACACTCTTTGACATAAATCACAGTAAGATCTTTTTTGATCCACCTCCTAGAGTAATGGAAATAAAAACAAAAATAAACAAATGGGACCTAATGAAACTTATAGCTTTTGCACAGCAAAGGAAACCATAAACAAGATGAAAAGACAATCCTCAAAATGGGAGAAAATATTTGCAAAGGAATCAATGGACAAAGGATTAATCTCCAAAATATGTAAACAGCTCATGTAGCTCAATATTAAAAAAAAAACAACCCAATCCAAAAATGGGCAGAAGACCTACATAGACATTTCTCCAAAGAAGACATACAGATGGCCAAGAAGCACATGAAAAGCTGCTCAACATCACTATTATTAGAGAAATGCAAATCAAAACTGCAATGAGGTATCACCTCACACCAGTTGGAATGGGCATCATCAGAAAATCTACAAACAACAAATGCTGGAGAGGGTGTGGAGAAGAGGGAACCCTCTTGCACTGTTGGTGGGAATGTAAATTGATACAGCCACTATGGAGAACAGTATGGAGGTTCCTTAAACAACTAAAAATAGAATTACCATATGACCCAGCAATCCCACTACTGGGCATATACCCAGAGAAAGCCATAATTCAAAAAGACACATGCACCCCAATGTTCATTGCAGCTCTATTTACAATAGCCAGGTCATGGAAGCAACATAAATGCCCATCGACAGACGAATGGATAAAGAGATGGTACATATATACAATGGAATATTACTCAGCCATAAAAAGGAACGAAATTGGGTCATTTGTAGAGACGTGGATGGATCTAGAGACTGTCATACAGAGTGAAGTAAGTCAGAAAGAGAAAAACAAATATCATATATTAACGCATATATGTGGAATCTATAAAATGGTACAGATGAACTGGTTTGCAGGGCAGAAATTGAGACACAGATGTAGAGAATGAACATATGGACACCATGCGGGGAAAGCAGGGGGGTGGTGGTCGTGGTGGGATGAGTTGGGAGATTGGGATTGACATGTATACACTGGTGTGTATAAAATGGATGACCAATAAGAACCTGCCATATAAAAAAAATAAAATTAAAAAAAAAAAGAGACAGCTAAGTTCATAGTCTAATTCTGTACATTTCTATGTATATGACTATTGATAGTTTACTTCACTAAGCATTGTTATTCTCACCTGTAAAATGGGGACACGATGCTTCCTTCACAGGGCTCTTAAGGATCAGATCTGATGTGTGTGAAGTACGGTTAGGGTTAGACACACACCTAAGGCAGCTGGTAGAGTTATCACTGATAGATAACTTTAGATGCTGTATTCGAATGTCTAACACAATACCAAAACTCTATGTTTAAAGCTATAAGAATGTTATTAAAAAGAAACATATATAAAGAAATCCAAAGTTGTTCTTTCATTTGGTAAAAACATCACCCATGTCAGCCTTGAAGGGGTCATAGGATGAAAGCAATGAGTCAAGTGTATGGTAATAAATTTACTCACACAATAAGGACCAAGGTTTTTAAAAAATAATTTTCTCTTTGTAGCATTATTCTAAGCTTAGAACCTAAATCTGTTAAGTGTAAAGGATCTGCAACAAACTGAATCATTTTGTTCTGAAAGAATAAGCACTTGATTAAAAACTGAAGAATATCTTAGAGGTTAAGATTTTGCTGTACTAATTTCAAGTCAGGGCCCACCCATGTTCACAGCTAGTAAAAACAGGCCAAGAAAGAGAAACGACATAAAGAGAGAAAAGCAAAAACCAGAAAAAAAGTGAAAAATATAAATGTAAGACACTTTGCAGTGAATAAAAATTGAGAGTAAATTCTCAAGGACATTTTTCTCACAAGTCTTGAAAACTCTCTACTGCTGAATTTTCAGACATCATAATAAGAACAATTAAAATATAACAAAATGTTTCCTGGGCAAATAGCGGGGGCGGGGATGAATTTTTAAAGAAGATTAAAAGTCACAGCATATTTCTTTAAGAATAAGTTTGTTTAATAAAAAAATTACATATCTATTGCTTATAGAAATTGCATTGGTATTTCTGATATATTTACCCTTAGGAATCATTCTGACAGTACATTTAAGTTTTCCAGATGTTTTTACCTGTCTTCCTACCAAAGCAACAAAACCATGTTTAAAATGTAAAATGTGATAACAATGATAGGTGGCAGTTATTCCCCAGATGGGCTCAGAAGTAGCTCTAACAAAAATACATGTATTAAGTAGTAAGAGGATTAAGTTATTCCAGTTATAAAATAAATAAGCCATGTGGATATAATATACAGCATGGAGAATATAGTCAATAATATTATAATAATTTTGTCTGGTGACAGATGGTAACTATATTTGTGGTAATCATTCTGTAATGTATAAAAATATCGAGTCACTATGTAGTACACCTGAAACTAATATAATAAATCAATTATATTGCAATTAAAAAATGTATAAATAGTGATAGCTGCATCAACTTCATTTAATCCCATCTGTTTTGTTTATATTATAGATTAGTTACAAAACACCTCTCAACAGCTACCTATTTAAGAAAGTTACTACATACATGATGGAAGGATAAGCAGAATTCACTTTTTCAAGGAAACATTCTGCTATTGTGTGTGTAATTCTGCTATTCTGTATTGTGTGTGTGTGTGTGTGTGTAAATACTAATACTAGTAGCAAATATTGGTAGTGTGCACGAGAGAGAAAATTGTTTGATATTAAGATAATCATACAGAAAAGGTGTTTTAAAAAATGTTACATATGAAAAAAAAAAAAAATGTTACATATGTCATTTCCTTTCATAAGCCTTTTGCCAGCATATACATGTGGTCAATGGGTCAACATAAACTTGTAACATGTCCTCCAAATTTATGTCAACAGAGATTTCAAATTATAACTGTTACATTTCTAAGGAATCCTTTAGATACTTTTAGAAACAAACATACAATTACTGATAAATTATTCACTCTTCAGAGGCAAAAAGAAAATAGAATCATGATGTCCTTTGTTTGCTGACTGAAAATCTTGAAAACTTCTGTTTTCATTTTCACTTCCTGCTGGTACTGTTTGATCTAATAAGACCTCCCAGTCAAATGTATAGGAAAAAATATACACACCAACATGCACGTACAGGCAAATATATATGGAGAGCAACACTGAAGCCTCTCAGTGCTACCTGAGGCACTTTAAAGACAACCAATTAATGACAGTCTAATTTTGTGGAAGTCAACGAAAAATCCTTTTTTTTGACCCCCGTCATTGCATGAATGGTCATTTGTTTCACAATAATTTTCATTATTATCTGAATACCACTTTATTTAAAACTCTGTCTACAGAGTCAGTAAATGAACAGTTTGTCCCCAGGTAGCTCTTCATCTTATGTCAAGACAGAATAAAAATTACTTTTCAGGAGATCAGCTATATCTGCATTCTGATGTCAAGTTTTACTAATATAATTTTGAACGGACTGGTTTTTTCCTTTGTTTTCTTTCTTTTGGTGATATAGTACAGTTACATGAAGAACATTTATTTAGGTTGAATCAGCTGCTCTCTCACTAGATATGTCTCAGTATTCTCTGCATAGTTTAGTTTCTTTCAAAACTTATGATTCCGTAAGTTATCCTCTATTTCTCTATTGTTTTCAAACTTATTGGTTGTATAGCTACTGAAATCATATTTTCTATTGGTTCTTTGTTTTCCTGGCACCCTTTTTAATGATCAGTAAGGATTAACTGGACTTGCAGAATCTTCCATAGCTTCCTTGAAAATGAGATACTTTTAGGAATTCCTACGCCACTTTATATGCACATATTCTCTACTAGACTGAAGTACTCTGAAGGCAAGGATCCAAACTGATTTCATTTGAGGAGCCCCAAGTCCTTGTATTCAGTATATTTACTGAATATTTACTGAGGAAGTGAGTAAGGAGAAAAAAAGAAAAGAAGGAAGGAAGGAAGGAAGGAAGGAAGGAAGGAAGGAAGGAAAGAAAGAAGGAAGAAAGGAAGGAAGGAAGGAAGGAAAGAAAGAAGGAGGGAAGGAAGGAGGGAAGGAAGGAAGGAAAATTTTTTTTTTTACCCCATTTGAAGTTAATAAAAGATTAAAAAGCACAAATGGTAGTGGCTGCCACTTACTCATTTTTATTTTCCTATCTACCTTTGGTCACTCTTAGAAAATGGTAGTGGCTGCCACTTACTCATTTTTATTTTCCTATCTACCTTTGGTCTCTCTTAGAAAATAGTAGTGGCTGCCACTTACTCATTTTTATTTTCCTATCTACCTTTGGTCACTCTTCGAAAATCGGGTGGATTATGTACAAACTTTGGCACTGATGGAACACTGGTTTCACCTGTCTTCACAATAGACTAATCAATATTAGCAAAATGACTCGAATGAGGGACCATGATATACCATTCCTGTTCATTTTACAAATTTAAAAACAACCTAAGTTTAAAAAATTAAAAATAATCAGCAGTCTTTCTTTTAAATAAAATAATTCCTTGGTTTGGTATATTGTAGAATACTTAACTATCTTCGGTCATAAAGAATTTATCATACGAAAATAAAGAAGTTTATGTTATATGCAGGTAAACACCTACCCTGAACAAAGAGGACATTCATTTCTTGTATGCATTTATACAGAGAGGCACACTTTTCAATATTATAACTTTTCTTAAATCAGAAGCACCTGTTGATACATGATACAGCTGTGTAATTTTGGTAAGATAACGTGACTTCTCTTTCTGAAATAAAACCCCACCAGTGCTGGAAGTGAGTGCCATCTGAATGGGAGGGATGTAACAGGAAGCAAAATCAGAGCAGTAAGTAGAAGACTTCCTATTAGAAACATAAACCCTGGTTCCACTTTCTAGAGACTGTTTTTCCAGGGAATAATAAAAAATAATGAAGTGAAGAAGTTGGTAAAATATTTTTGCCTGTTCCCAAGTCCAAAATAAATTGTATATCATGTGGGATAGTAATTAGAAACTAAACCAAAACCACCATCTACATCTGGTTCCCAAAGACTCAGGTTATAGCATTGATTAAAAGTACCTGGATACCTCGGCTGATACCAAGATCCCAGTTGTGCTTAGTGAAAAACACAGTTACCAATGTGTACAGGTGGACTTAAGAGTTTCCTTGGCTCAGACCTAGCAAAAGGTGATGTCCATCTGGGGATTTTTATTTCTGTTCATACCCTAGACAGAGCCCAAAAGGAGATGAGTCAGTGATTGACTGAGTTTGCCTACAAAGAGAACCCCAAGAAGATTTCAGCAGAGTAATTTTCTTCTGTAGGCTTATGAAACAACCCTGTTAGTATGATTTTTCTAAAGAAAGCCCAGTCAAAGGTTACAGAAGTGGTTTGTGCTTCACCCTCTCTAAATGACTTGCAAATTTATTCAAACACAATATGAGGAGAGGCGTTATTTGCTGAAATAACTGTCGGCAGTGTCCTGCACAAAAGGGTGAGGTACATCAAGCAGAAATGTGGACAGAAATACGTTGGTTTAGAAACCCATAAATCCTTATTTGAATCTGCCAACCTGAAAGCCACACAGAGCCTGGATAAACTATTTTTCCTAAATGCTACATCTGATTAAGCCATACCATTAAATGACAGCTGAACTTTAACATTAATATGATATTATTTAAATAACCACATGATTTTTTTTACACTAAAAATGATGAATGATTTCTGGACAGCTCAGCTGACATAAAGCGGGAGGACTCTTTAATGAGGTTTGACAAAATGGAGACACATGCAGAATATTCGTTACAGCTCCCATTGCAGGGGCCCTCCCAAGGAAGCAACAGAGAATTTTCCACTTTTTTTCTTTTTTATTGTTCATATGCACTGAAGCATTCCTTTCAATTGCCACTTCTCTGTGGATTTTGAATTTTTCTAGGTCATTTACATATTAGCCCTAATCTGAGAATTTGGTGGTTTATGTTTTTGAATTGGGGACTGTGGGTGTAGGAGAAGGAGGGGCATGTGGAGTGGTGTCAGCGTGGGCTGGAAGTGTCCCAGGAACTTAACCTTGCTCCTGAGTAGCCTGATAGAGGAATCACATCGCTACATTGGCGTATAGAAGACTAAGTGACCATACCTTTGATTGATTCTTATGCAATCAATCTCTAACGCAGCAAACATACTTTTAGCAAATTATTATACATGGATACATGATCAGAGAAGACTGTACTTATTTTCAAATAGCTGTCACTATAGCATCAATGAAAAACAAGATTCTCTTTTTAAAATTCCAATTAAGCTATTCTAGAGGCGATTCTCAACATTGCTCATTCATATTTCTAGCCACAGTTCCAAACTGAAGGTTATGCTAGATGATAGTCTTATTTGGTAGATTCTGAATGCAATAATTCCATGCTGCATATACCTAAGTCAAAAGCGACTCCAATTTTCAGAACAATGAAAACATTTCTCGCTCTCCTCCAAAATTACAGAACGTAGAATGTTACCTACATGCATTCATTTACTTTCACATACTCTCCCAAATATCTTCCATCAATCAAAGGTTAGTTTCACATATAAAACATTAACATTTGTTTGCTCGCACATGTGACTGCACATTATTCAGATATCCTTTAAATTAAAAAAATCTTTTTTAAGTATACATAAAGTCAGAATGTTTCCCCAGACTCTCTTAAAAAAGAAATGAAAACAAAGCAACAGAGGCAAAGCTAATACCAAGTGTGCTCCTGGTACTGCAGGCCACCATTCCCTCTACAGCAAGGAGGCTATCAAAATAGAAAATAAAATCAGTCTGTTCCTGCCATGGGGCCTTCCTCAGGCTATGAAAAAATACTTCATGTCTAACCCTAATTTTTTCCATAGCTTGAGGTAACCCCCCAAGCTCAAACCTTCTCTCTAATCTAAGTTACTCAGTGTGTGTCCCTGTCCAGACGAGAGTTAATATCAGTGCTCTGTCATTTCAAAAGGTTCTTGACACAGGGTACTAAGAGCAGAAGCTTGCATGCCTGGAACATGCCCGGTTGCAATGAGATGAAAAATATAGTTAAAAAAAAGTAAGAGAGAGAGAGGAAGATAAGTCCCTACCTGGCTCTTACCTTCTCAACATCCCTGTCAGAACCCTGGAGCTTTTCCCCAAGTTAGCATCTGTTTCCCGAAGCTAGGAGGAGAAAAGCAGCATTAAAACAGAACAAAAGGAAACTTCATGGAATTAGATTATTTTTAAAGTGCACTGGCAAACAATAATTTTCTTTCATGATGGAAAATCCAATTCATAAAAAAATGCTTAAATATTTTAAAGTACATTTTTGACACCTACATTATCTCTGAAAATTCTTAGATTTAGAAAATTACATATACTAGATAACCCCAGGAGCTTTAAATTG
Source organism: Globicephala melas (assembly GCF_963455315.2). Classification (NCBI taxonomy): domain Eukaryota; kingdom Metazoa; phylum Chordata; class Mammalia; order Artiodactyla; family Delphinidae; genus Globicephala; species Globicephala melas. Next base: position 17,222,078 of record NC_083329.1, read on the forward strand.
GATACTTGAACAGGATATAAAAGCAAATGTCTCACAGGCTGACAAAGTTTAATTTATTTCTGGTAATTAATTAATATTTCCACCCTATGAATGCACACAGTCCTAGAGATATAAATGGAAGCAAAATGAATTGAGGGAAGATGAGATCAATATTTTTAGCTTCTGCTCTGAAAGACCTGACATATCACAAAATCTTCCTCAGTGATCTTCTCCTTAGATATAGTGTTAAATAAAATATCTACCTGGGGGCATTCTGGGATGGAGGCATAAAGAGTCAGCTTATTCCTTCTCCATCCCACACTCCCCTCACCCCAACTCTATATCCCTCTTTCACCCTAGCCATTTTTACACATGCTTACACCAATGTAATTGTTACTGTCTATGCACATGTCCAAGACCTTATACTCATCTATTTTTATTTTTTTGTCTTTTCATTTACTGAATTTGTGAAAAGATTGTAGCACTTCTACTTACTCTTTCACGTGCTCTCTGTATCTTTTCTCTGTCATGACTGAGGTTTTCCAACATCTCCTGGCCAATTTGTTCTATGGACAAGAAAATTTGAGTTAGGAAAGATGACTTTGGGTGCAAATGAAAACAAAAACTTCAGAAGTACCAAAAGGCCAACAGGTGCAGAATTTACAGAATGATATGATCAATATAAAAAACAACAGATTATTATGACCCCGACACCCTCCTAAGCTAGGTCTTCCATAATCCACTTGAACTGCAATTTTATTCATTGGAAGAAAATATCTGTCCTAACTTTCTCACAAAATTGTTGTTATAGTCAAATGAGATAACCTAACTAAAAATGTTTTGAAAGCTATTGAGTACCACACAAATGCACATAATTGTATAGTACCCAAGAATCAATGCACTCAATGAATAATCACTGAGGCCCTACTCTGCGCCAGGGGTAGATGTTGGGGACATGGCCAGTAACCAAGATCAAGCCCTTCCACTCACGAACTCCCAAGCTAATAGAGATGATTTAGCAGTTAAAGTACAAATGTTACATTAGAGTTCATATTTCATGGCACATCAAAAAAAAGGACTGTATATTCCTTTCATGATAGAAAAATCCAAATAATAAGAATTGCTTAAATACAATAACATAAATTATATTTTTGACACCTATACAAACTGCAAATTCTTCCTAGGATAGTACATTCTTAGTATATTATCTCCTCTCAGATTGACATTAGTTTTTTATTACTAACTCCATATAATTTATCCTTAAGGTAAAATTGGATATGTGGTTCCCAGTAAAGGCATCATAAAAATGGAAGATGACACCAATAACAGAGAAGTATGAAACAACAAGAGTTGCATTTTTCTTTCTTTGCATAACAATTGCAATATTCAATTTTATCATACTATTAGGTATTACCATGACATTAAATTCCTTTAATCAATATAATATAGCAATTTTAGAGTGTCCTTGTCCCCGCGGTGAGCCACAGCCACCTCCCGCCTCTGCAGGAGACCCTCTAACACTAGCAGACAAGGAGGATATTTGCTCTAGCCTGGAGAAATCAGATAAGACTTCCTGGAGAAGTCTTACAGACCTGGGATTAGGTCTGTAAGAAGAGGTGAAATTCATATAAGCGGTGAGGAGGAAAGACTAAAACATTTCAGACCTGGAAGAAACCTCCATCCTCAGGGGCTTGGAGAAGGCTCTCTGGGAACCTGTGTGGAGGGGGTGGCCTGAGCAGATGATCTGAATCCCAATGTTGCTCTGAATTTGTGTTCAAGATTCGAGAAGACTAGGACTGCTAAGGGTCTTGGTGCTCCAGCTGGGTGTCAGGCCAGAGCCTCTTCAGGACATTGGTCCACCAGAGACCTCTTAGCCCCATGTAATATCAAATGGCGAAAGCTCTCCCAGAGATCTGTAGGTCAACGCTAAGACCCAGCTCCACTCAACGACCAGCAAGCTACAGTGCTGGACACCCTATGCCAAACAACTAGCAAGATAGGAACACAACCCCAGCCATTAGCAGAGAGGCTGCCTAAAATCATAATAAGGTCACAGACACCCCAAAACAACCACTGGATGTGGTCCTACCCACCAGAAAGACAAGATCCAGCCTCCTCCACCAGAACACAGGCACCAGTCCCCTCCATCAGGAAGCCTACACAACCCTCTGAACCAACCTTACCCACGGGAAGCAGACACCAAAAACAACAGGAAGCATGAACCTGCAGACTGCAAAACGGAGACCTCAAACATCATGAGTTAAGCAAAATGAGAAGACAGAGAAATACACAGCAGATGAAGGAGCAAGGTAAAAACCCACCAGACCAAACAAATGAAGAGGAAATAGGCAGTCTACCTGAAAAAGAATTCAGAGTAATGATAGTAAAGGTGATCCAAAAGCTTGGAAATAGAATGAAGAAAATACAAGAAATGTTTAACAAGGATCTAGAAGAACTAAAGAGCAAACAAACAATGAAGAACAACACAATAAAAGAAATTAAAATTTCTCTGGAAGGAATCAATAACAGAATAACTGAGGCAGAAGAAAGGATAAGTGACCTGGAAGATAAAATAGTGGAAATAATTACCGCAGAGCAGAATAAAGAAAAAAGAATGAAAAGAATTAAGGACAGTCTTGGAGACCTCTGGGACAACATTAAATGCACCAACATTCAAATTATAGGGGTCCCAGAAGAAGAAGAGGAAAAAAAAGGGACTGAGAAAATATTTGAAGAGATTACAGTTGAAAACTTCCCTAATATGGGAAAGGAAATAGTCAATCAAGTCCAGGAAGTGTAGAGAGTCCCATACAGGATAAATCCAAGGAGAAACATGCCAAGACACATATTAATCAAACTATCAAAAATTAAATACAAAGAAAAATATTAAAAGCAGCAAGGGAAAAGCAACAAATAACATACAAGGGAGTCTCCATAAGGTTATCAGCTGATTTTTCAGCAGAAATTCTGCAAGCCAGAAGGGTGTGGCAGGACATACTTAAAGTGATGAAAGGGAAAAATCTACAACCAAGATTACTCTACCTAACAAGGATCTCATTCAGATTCGACAGAGAAATTAAAACCTTTACAAGAAGCAAAAGGTAAGAGAATTCAGCACCACCAAACCAGCTCTACAACAAATGCAAAAGGAACTTCTCTAAGCAGGAAACATAAGAGAAGGAAAAGACCTACAATAATAAACCCAAAACAATTTAGAAAATGGTAAAAGGAACATACATATTGATAACTGTCTTAAATGTAAATGGATTAAATGCTCCAACCAAAAGACACAGACTGGCTGAATGGATAACAAAAATAAGACCCATATATATGCTGTCTACAAGAGACCCACTTCAGACCTAGGGACACATACAGACTGAAAGTGATGGGATGGAAAAAGATATTTCATGCAAATGGAAATCAAAAGAAAGCTGGAGTACCATTTCTCATATCAGACAAAATAGACTTTAAAATTAAGACTATTATAAGAGACAAGGACACTATATAATGATCAATCCAAGAAGAAGAAGATAAAACAACTGTAAATATTTATGCCCAACATAGGAACACCTCAATATATAAGGCAAATGCTAGCAGCCATAAAAGGGGAAATCAGGGCTTCCCTGGTGGCACAGTGGTTGAGAGTCCGCCTGCCAATGCAGGGGACGCAGGTTTGTGCCCCGGTCTGGGAAGATCCCACATGCCATGGAGCAACTAGGCCCGTGAGCCGTGGCCGCTGAGCCTGTGCGTCCGGAGCCTGTGCTCTGCAACGGGAGAGGCCACAACAGTGAGAGGCCCGCGTACCGCCAAAAAAAAAAAAAAAAGGGGAAATCAACAGTAACACAATCATAGTAGGGACTTTAACACTCCACTTTCACCAATGGACAGATCATCCAAAATGAAAATAAATAAGGAAACACAAGCTTTAAATGATGCATTAAACAAGATGGACTTAATTGATATTTATAGGACATTGCATTCAAAAACAATAGAATAAACTCTTTTCTCAAGTGCTCATGGAACATTCTCCAGGATAGATCATATCTTGGGTCATAAATCAAGCCTTGGTAAATTTAAGAAAATTGAAATCATATCAAGTACCTTTTCCGAACACAATGCTATAAGACTAGATATCAATCACAGGAATAAATCTGTAAAAAACACAAACACATGGAGGCTGAACAATATGCTACTAAATAACTGAGAGATAACTGAAGAAATCAAACAGGAAATCAAAAAATACCTAGAAACAAATGAAAATAAAAACATGATGGCCCAAAACCTATGGGATGCAGCAAAAGCAGTTCTAAGAGGGAAGTTCATAGCAATACAATCCTACCAGAAGAAACAAGAAACATCTCAAATAAACAACCTAACCTTACATCTAAAGCAATTAGAGAAAGAAGAACAAAAAACCCCCAAAGTTAGCAGAAGGAAAGAAATCATAAAGATCAGATCCAAAATAAATGAAAAAGAAATGAAGGAAACGATAGCAAAGATCAATAAAACTAGGGGCTTCCCTGGTGGCGCAGGGGTTGAGAGTCCGCCTGCCGATGCAGGGAACACGAGTTCATGCCCCGGTCCGGGAAGATCCCACATGCCACGGAATGGCTAGGCCTGTGAGCCATGGCCGCTGAGCCTGCGTGTCTGGAGCCTGTGCTCCACAACGGGAGAGGCCACAACAGTGAGAGGCCTGCGTACCACAAAAAAAAAAAAAAAAAAAAAAAAAAACAAAGAAACTAAAAGCTGGTTGTTCGAGAAGATAAACAAAATTGATAAACCATTAGCCAGACTCATCAAGAAAAAAAGGGAGAAGACTCAAATCAATAGAATTAGAAATGAAAAAGGGGAAGTAACAACTGACACTGCAGAAATACAAAGGATCATGAGAGATTACTACAAGCAACTATATGCCAATAAAATGGACAACCTGGAAGAAATGGACAAATTCTTAGAAATGCACAACCTTCCGAGACTGAACCAGGAAGAAATAGAAAATATGAACAGACCAATCACAAGCACTGAAATTAAAACTGTGATTAAAAATCTTCCAACAAACAAAACCCCAGGACCAGATGGCTTTGCAGGCAAATTCTATCAAACATTTAGAGAGGAGCTAACACCTATCTTTCTCAAACTCTTCCAAAATATAGCAGAGGGAAGAACACTCCCAAACTCATTCTACGAGGCCACCACCACCCTGATACCAAAACCAGACAAAGATGTCACAAAAAAAGAAAACTACTGGCCAATATCACTGATGAACATAGATGCAAAAATCCTCAACAAAACACTAGCAAAGAGAATCCAACAGCACACTAAAAGGATCATACACCATGATCAAGTTGGGTTTATCCTTGAGGAATGCAAGGATTCTTGAGGAATGCGAGGATTCTTCAATATACGCAAATCAATCAATGTGATACACCATATTAACAAATTGAAGGAGAAAAACCTTATGATCATCTCAGTAGATGCAGAGAAAGCTTTTGACAAAATTCAACACCAATTTATGATAAAAACCCTCCAGAAAGCAGGCAAACAGGGAACTTACCTCAACATAATAAAGGCCATATATGACAAACCCACAGCCAACATCGTTCTCAATGGTGAAAAACTGAAACCATATCCACTAAGATCAGGAACAAGACAAGGTTGCCCACTCTCACCACTATTATTCAACATAGTTTGGGAAGTTTTAACCACAGCAATCAGAGAAGAAAAATAAATAAAAGGAATCCAAATTGGAAAAGAAGAAGTAAAGCTGTCACTGTTTGCAGATGACATGATACTATACACAGAGAATCCTAAAGATGCTACCAGAAAATTACTAGAACTAATCAATGAATTTGGTAAAGTAGTAGGATACGAAATGAATGCACAGAAATCTCTTGCATTCCTATACACTAATGATGAAAAATCTGAAAGATAAATTAAGGAAACACTCCCATTTACCACTGCAACAAAAAGAATAAAATACCTAGGAATAAACCTACCTAAGGAGACAAAAAACCTGTATGCTGAAAATTATAAGACACTGATGAAAGAAATTAAAGACGATACAAACAGATGGGGAGATATACCATGTTCTTGGATTGGAAGAATCAACATTGTGAGAATGACTATACTACCCAAAGCAATCTACAGATTCAATGTAATCCCTATCAAACTACCAATGGCATTTTTCACAGAACTAGAACAAAAAATTTCACAAGTTGTATGGAAACACAAAAGACCCCGAATAGCCAAAGTAATCTTGAGAAAGCAAAACAGAGCTGGAGGAGTCAGGCTCCCTGACTTCAGACTATACTACAAACCTAGAGTAATCAAGAGAGTGTGGTACTGGCACAAAAACAGAAATATAGATCAATGGAACATGATAGAAAGCCCAGAGATAAACCCACGCACATATGGTCAGCTTATCTTTGATAAAGGAGGCAAGAATATACAATGGAGAAAAGACAGCCTCTTCAATAAGTGGTGCTGGGAAAACTGGACAGCTACATGTAAAACAATGAAATTAGAACACTCCCTAACACCATACACAAAAATAACCTCAAAATGGATTAAAGACCTAAATGTAAGACTGGACACTATAAAACTCTTAGAGGAAAACATAGGCAGAACATTCTATGACATAAATCACAGCAAGATCCTTTTTGACCCACCTCCAAGAGAAATGGAAATAAAAACAAAAATAAACAAATGGGACCTAATGAAACTTAAAAGCTTTTGCACAGGAAAGGAAATCTTAAACAAGATGAAAAGACAATCCTCAGAATGGGAGAAAATATTTGCAAATGAAGCAACTGACAGAGGATTTATCTCCAAAATTTATAAGCAGCTCATGCAGCTCAATATCAAAAAACAAACAACCCAATCCAAAAATGGGGAGAAGACCTAAATAGACATCTCTCCAAAGAAGATATACAGATTGCCAACAAACACATGAAAGGATGCTCAACATCACTAATCATTAGAGAAATGCAAATCAAAACTGCAGTGAGGTATCACCTCACACTGGTCATAACGGCCATTGTCAAAAAATCTACAAACAATAAATGCTGGAGAGGGTGTGGAGAAAAGGGAACCCTCTTGCACTGTTGGTGGGAATATAAATTGATAGAGCCCCTATGGAGAACAGTATGGAGGTTCCTTAAAAAACTAAAAATAGAACTACCATACAACCCAGCAATCCCACTACTGGGCATATACCCTGAGAAAACCATAATTCAAAAAGAGTCATGTACCACAATGTTCATTGCAGCTCTATTTACAATAGCCAGGACATGGAAGCAACCTAAGTGTCCATCGACAGATGAATGGATAAAGAAGATGTGGCACATATATACAATGGAATATTACTCAGCCATAAAAAGAAATGAAACTGAGATATTTGTAGTGAGGTGGATGGACCTAGAGACTATCATACAGAGTGAAGTAAGTCAGAAAGAGAAAAACAAATACCGTATGCTAACACATATATATGGAATCTAAAAAAAAAAAAAAAAAAAGGTTCTGAAGAACCTAAGGGCAGGACAGCAATAAAGATGCAGGCGTAGAAAATGGACTTGACGACATGGGGAGGGGGAAGGGTAAGCTGGGACGAAGTGAGAGAGTGACATAGACATATATACACTACCAAATATAAAATAGATAGCCAGTGGGAAGCAGCCGTATACCACAGGGAGATCAGCTCAGTGCTCTGTGTCCACCTAGAGGGGTGGGATAAGGAGGGTGGAAGGGCGACGCAAGAGGGCGGAGATATGGGGATATGTGTATATGTACAGCCGATTCACTTTGTTATACAGCAGAAACTAACACAGCACTGTAAAGCAATTATACTCCAATAAAGATGTTAAACAATAAAACAAAAAAATCCCATAACATAGCAATTTTAATTCACTTTTAACTTAAAAATCTCTAATATCTATGAACACCATCAACACTGTAATTAGTTCAGCAAAATCCTCTTTATATAATATCTTCTATCAAGATTGAGAGTATATATATATATCTATCTCAAAGAAATAGGAAATAGGTTATTACTATGGTGTCTTGTCACCAGCATAATGTTTCCAGTAAGTATTCATGGAAGGAATAAAGCAATGAGAGAATAAAAGAAAGTGAAAAATGGAGTGTATGAAAGGTTTGTGGTGTATTCCTGCTTTCAAAGCATATCATGTGTGGCAATGGAGAAGGCAACCCTGGAATGCAGGCAACATAGCCACATTTCTATCAGGTTCACTGGAGTATATAAAAACTCTTCTGAATGGATCTACAGTCTGTTACTGAAGGAATCAGTGGAACAAGACGTAAAGAGCTCAGGCCTTTTCAGGAGTTGTAAGTCACTCCCTCAGTCTCTTTGCCTCCTGGAAAATATCTTAGCATCCAAAGTACTAACCCCATCTGGCAAAAGAAGAGATATTGGCAAGAGTGCATATATGTCCTGGTCTTAACAGGCAAATACCATGCATTTGTTGGCAACAGAATTCTTTTTTAATTACTTATTTGCTACTTTCCATTTTAACGCTCCACTAAAGAAAATTCCAGGCCAAACATATTAGAAATGTTTACACTTGTAGAATGAAAAAAGTTACGTACAGTTTTTTCATTATGTGTTCTCCTACCCCAATCAAAACAAAACAAGGTAACAAATTAAGAGGGGATTATTTTATGATCATTGTCAATAACCTGCATTGCATGCATGATTTCAAAATTTTTCTATTATGTAAAAATAATCATAAATTCTAAATTTTGATTGCTTTAATAATGCCCAGTTAAATAAAATAGTACAAATATCATTGAAAAAAAAAAAGAGGGGATTATTTTAAAAATAGACTATTTTTGGACAGAATAGACATTTAGGGATTATTTCATTAAAAAAATTAACATTGTTAGATTTATTTTTCTTGAACAGCTAAGGTGTAAGCACTCACCAACAACACCAATAAAGAAAGAATATAAGATCACAGGCATATACCGATGCAGATGTGATATACTGAGTTTAGAGCTTTCAGTTCTTCAAACTTCCATAATACCTTTAGAGTGGGAAGAGCCATACTGCCTTTACTGAAATAACTTGAGAAATCATAAATTTTATAAACATTGTACTTGTTGACTGTGAGGATGTTTTTGAGATTAAGAAACAATGGGAAGCATAAAAGAACATAAAAACTGATGCTATATGCTGGAATTCTACATGTCACAGCATGATAAATGAATTCCTGGAAAGAAAAGTTTCTTTCTGCATTTCTTCTATCCTTTTCACAGGGGTCTTGGGAATCAGCATGAAAGTACGGCATTCAAGCTTATAAAGTGAGCTTTTGTTTTCACAATTACCCAGAATGAATCATCATATCCTTGATCTAAGGCCCCTTTTACTGGGTCACAAACTGCAAATGGGTTTCCTCTCCTTTTCAATATATTTTACAGGGGGTGGCGGATAATACAATAGGTATTCAACACTTTGCTGCCCCATAAAGTTATGGAGAAGAACCAGGGAACTACAAATCTAGCAAAATACTTCCTGAAGGACTGGACTGGCATCACAAAAGGTAAGACTTATTTTGAGGAGCTTCTACCAGTAAATCATTTCTCTCCATTCATAAAATAATAATGCCACCTGAATAATCATAAGACTGATGTGAATGAACTTAATTAAAAAAAATTATTGTATTTGTATTTTGGAGATGAACAGACTAAAATATTTTCTATCAGAAGGCAGAACTGATGAAAGTTCACATCATGTTATAATATAAACATGGCTGAAAGGAGGGAGCCTCAAATATAATTCATCAGAAAATGTTCTATTTGATAAATACAAAATATTAAAAAAGATTTTAGCCATTATGCTATAAAGCTATAAAGCAGAAAAGAATAATCATTCCTTTGCACACTTATATTTAACTTTCTTTTTACAAACTTTATTAAGGATGTGATTTCCAGCAAATTATTTAAAAAGTGAAGACATCTAGTCAAGTCTTCTTTAAAGAACTAAAAGAAGGTAAGATGATTTTCTGGCACTCAAAAACTTCTTAGAAATTTTAGCAACAGGTAAAAGGCATTCACAACTATCCAGCTATTCTTTGTATATGGGGACTTCTGTGAAGTGTGGAGGGAACAGAAATACTTAATAGAGGTATTTTTGAAGCACGTGTTTTCATACATATATTGCAGGACACCAACCAGACAGATGCAAAACACCAAGTGATACTTCCTAACAATTTGGAGTACTGAATTTTGGACGTGGCTCAAGAAATTCTGGCTACTGAGTCTAATAAAAGTAAAAAGTTATTGCTTTGGGAGAGCAAAGTAGCTCACATATAGCTTTCTCAGGAGGGAGCTGCTCAGTGTGACTGGATCAGCCATTCTTTGGCATTTAGCACACCTTCCTGGGCACTGACTCTGGCATCATGCCCTGAGTGGGTAGGTTATCCTCAGTATTGATGTTACTGAGATATGAAGAGCTTTTTGAATTCCCGATCCATGGATAGGTGGGGAAATGGAAAAGACAGTTCTTTTACCATCTTTCATTATTTCATAATTCAAGCATGTAAAGAACTTCTGCTTCCAATTCAGATGGAGAAAGATACAAATGACCACACTTATAGCAATAAGAAAAACCCAGACAAAATAATTACCATTCTTTTCTGGGAGATATCTAGTATATACAAAGAAGCTCTGATGGATTCTAGAGAGAAACAAGCATTTCATTTGTGAGCAAAGAGCTGTGGCAACATTCATACCTACGACCTGGTCTGAGTACAGGCCTCCCATTGAGAGACTTTTCAGGGATAAGGAGAAATCAGTCAAACATCGTGTGAAAAATATAGGCTTACAGACAGCATGGGATCTGGATGAGCTCTAAACACAAAAGCAAATGGCTTGGTTTGATAATTCTCCTCCGATCTCCAAATTTGCCATAGAAGAGGCAGCGGAGAAGGGGCTGGTTAGTAAAGAGAAACCTCATATTCCTACATATTCTTGTGGTGCTTGCATTCTGAGGCCCTGCTAGAGTTAAGTCCCAACATGAACCAAGAATCCAGAAAACTGGAGATGGACCCACTGTCAGATCAAATACTGATAAGATTTTTTTTAAAAGGCAGCATAGACACAGGTTGGGGTACACTAACCTCAGATGAATCCAATCTAATTAGAGATTCAGCTCAGCACCAGCTCAACTTAATTTTGGGAAGAATCTGATCAGTCCATTAATCAAATACAAAATAGAATAAAATGCTTCCAAAGGAAATAAATTCAAAATGTTTATATTTCAGATTCTACTGTTTTTGTCTTTACACTATGTCAAGAATACTATTATAAGACATGCAAAAAAGCAGGGGAAAAAAGAGAATGATGAAGTAAAAACATGGTTTATGAATGTAGACCAACAAATGACTTAGTCATTAAGGTTAACAGATAAAGAGTTTTAAAATAACTATTATAAGTATGCTAAAGAATTTAAATGAAAAGGTAAATATAACGGTGAAGAGATGGGTTTTCAGGAAAGAAGTGGAAACTCTAAAAGGGAACTGAATGAAACTCTAGAATGGAAAAATACAGCATCTGAAATCAATTCACTGGATGGACCAAAGAGAATATCCTTCACTATACAAGAAGGATCACTGAACTTGAAGACAGGTTAATAGAAATTATTCAATCTGAAGGAGGGAAAGAAGTTTTTTGTGGGGGAGGGGGAAGAACATAGCAACAATAATCTGTGAGATAACAACTAGTTGTCTTACATACGTGCAATTAGATTCCCAGAAAAGGGAGTCTCAGGGACAAACAATGGAATGGAACAAATATTTGAAGAAATAACAGCAAAGATTTTTCAAATTTTATTTTAAAGAAAAGTCATCCCACAGATCAAAGAAGTTCAACAAGCTCTGAGCAAGATAAATACAAAGAAAACCTCACCAAGTACATTATAGTCAAATATCTGAAAACTAAAGGTAAATAAAAAATCTTAAAAGCAGCCGGGGGTTGGGGGGCAAGACACATTACATTCTGGAAAACAATAATAAGAATGAGGATTGAATTTTCATCAGAAACAATGCAAGAGGAAAATGGAACAATATCCCAAAGTGCTGGGGGAAGAAAAAAGGTCACCCTGGTATCCCATATCTAGTGAAAAATATCTTACACATAAAAGTGAAAGAGATAATTTTACATAATTGAAAAATGAGAGGATTATGCAGCAAAACTGAGTTACAAGAAATGCTAAAGGAAATTCTTCAGGCTGAAAAGAAACGATACTATATGGAAATGTGCATTACAGAATTTAGACCCATGTAAAGAAAAATAATAACAACATATGTAGAAGTAAAATATAAGAAAATCATGGCACAAAAGATGGAGAGGAAGTAAATACAAGTATGTTGTTGACAGGTTTTAAGTTATATTTGAAGTAGCATAATATTTATTTGAGGTAGACTGTGATAAGTTAGGGATGAAAATCGTAATCCTTGAGCCTCTCTGTCCAATATGGCACTTGCTGGCCACATGAGGCTTTCCAAATTAATTATTTAAAATAATATAAAATTTAAACTTCAGTGTTGGTAGGACCAGCCACATTTCAAAGGCTCAGTAACCACAAATGGCTAATGTTACTGTATTGGAGAATACAGAAATACCATCTTAAAAGGATCTCCAAGTTCCCTTTGTCTTTAAGACCCACTAAAAAGAAATACAGACATACTCATTTGTGGTTTGATTTTGGTAAAACACTTCCCTTCTCTGGGCCTCAGTTTCCTTAAACGTGAAATGACAGTTTTGGACTAGATAAATCTCTAGTGCCCCTACTGGACTCAACGATGCTATAAAATCTTAATGCCTCTTTTTCTCTATGGAGCATTCAAGCAAACTAGAGCACAAGGGCCAAATCAGACCCACAAAAGTATTCCACCCTCCCCCCGCCCCTCCCCTAAGACAATGTTGAAGAAACAACAAATAACTCAAACTTAAATGCTTTTAAGCGGGTCATATCCTCTCAGCATACCCAAGTCTACAACCGGACTGTTTCATGTAGTAGCCTGCTTGGCCTCTGAGGACATTTGCATTTACTATGTAGTATAAAATATTTACAAGCACTTTGATGATGACATTACTACAGAAATAATTATACATTTATGTAAACTGAAAGTAAACTTACGCATTCTTAGTAGTAATATAGCAAAAGTATGTACAGGGCCTCAGGTTTCTTTCTTTTTTTTTTTAAAAAGCAATTATGACTTAACACTACTTCCTCAGCAGGTATGTATTCTATTTTGCTTTAGGATGATCAAATTTATCATTAAGCAATTAAAAAAATCATCAGCACTACTTTCATCAAAGTCATAGTAGCAGAACCTCCCCTTAGTTACCTGGTTTGCTGCAGATAATTAACAAACACTATTCCCAGAGCCCTCAGACATCAGTCAATGAAGCTGTGCTACCCATAATGATGCTCTGGAATGAGCAGGTACTATGTAAATTGAGGTTGTTAAACAAAAGGAACCATGTTAATTACAGCTCCATTCAAAAATGAGAATGAATCTGTTCTATTCTGTGAAACAAGACCAGAGCGGCAGGAAGGACATCCCTTTTTCACAATTCAATAAAGAATGTTAAAGCCAGGAGATCAAGCAGCAGAAAACCTGAATGGGAAAAACTGTCAAAACACATTCCAAAGGCTCACTTGTGGAATTTAGCAAACATGTATTTACTTAACAGACAAGGGAGACGGGGGTCAGCAGCATCTGGGTTGAATGAATGACTCATTTTAAAAAAAACAAAAAGGGTTGTAAACTATTGACAAGTGACTAGAAAGTAATTAGAAAGCCTTTCTGAAATCATTATGGGCAGAGTTAATCACTCTCTGTACTCTTTGTGAACTATACACATTTCTATCACTGAATGTATAACATTCTAATTATCTGCTTATTCAGAAGTCACTGTTGGGAGAACCACAGGAACTATAATGGCCGGCAAACATGTTTTCCTTTTCTGAAACACTATTTTAAGCATTTCTGAACTGGTTTGCAACAAAATTTTTTTAAAAAGGGTATTTCATATAAAAAGCTGGACATCTAGCCTCTTTTGAAGTTTGGAATATAGAGCAATTCTGAGTCCCCATTTCTGCACGGTTAAGCACAGGCTGCAGCTGAGTTACAGTTGCTCTCTTCAGAAAAGCCAGGTCATATGGAGGCTGCCACCTACCTTCCTGACCTGTTTCACTCATGTTCTTGTTTTGCTGCTGTAGGATCTGCTTGTGACCCAATGCAGCCAAAAAATAAAATAATATAATAATAACAATAGCAAAGCCAAATAAATGTCTTTAAAAATGTTTTTAAAATTTAATGTTCCATTATATGTATATACCACGTTTGTTTATCCATTCATCCACCGATGGATATGTTGGTTGTTTCTACTCCTTGGCTATTGTGAATAGTGCTTCTATGAACATCCATATACGAGTACTTATTTAAATATCTATTTTCAGCTCTTTTGGGTATGTGCCTAGGAGTAGAATTGCTGGATCATATGGTAATTCTGTGCTTAACCTTTTGAGGAACTGCAAAACTTGTTTTCCACAGTGGCTATCCATTTTACATTCCCACCAGCAATGTTCCAGTTCCTCCTTGGCCACATTTGTTATTTTCCATTTAAAAAATTATAGTCGGGCTTCCCTGGTGGCTCAGTGGTTGAGAGTCCGCCTGCCGATGGATGGGACATGGGTTCGTGCCACGGTCTGGGAAGATCCCACATCCCGCGAAGCGGCTGGGCCTGTGAGCCATGGCCGCTGAGCCTGTGTGTCCGGAGCCTGTGGTCCGCAACGGGAGAGGTCACAACAGTGAGAGGCCCGCGTACCGCAAAAAAACAAAAACAAAACAAAACAAAAAATTATAGTCATCCTAGTAGGTGTGAAGTAATATCGCACTGTTTTTTTTTTAAAATTTACTTACTTACTTATTTATTTATTTATTTTTGGCTGCGTTGGGTCTTCGTTGCTGTACGTGGGCTTTCTCTAGTTGCAGCGAGCGAGGGCTACTCTTCGTTGTGGTGCATGGGCTGCTAATTGCGGTGGCTTCTCTTGTTGCGGAGCACGGGCTCTAGGTGTGCGGGCTTCAGTAGTTGTGGCACGTGGGCTCAGTAGTTGTGGCTCGCGGGCTCTAGAGCACAGGCTCAGTAGTTGTGGTGCACAGGCTTAGTCGCTCTGCAGCATGTGGGATCTTCCCCGACCAGGGCTCGAACCTGTGTCCCCTGCATTGGTAGGCAGATTCCTAACTACTGTGCCACCAGCGAAGTCCCTCTCACTGTGGTTTTGCATTTCCCTAATGTCTAATGATGTTGAGCATCTTTTCATGTGCCTGTTGGTCATCTGTATATCTTCTTTAGAGAAATGTCTGTTCAAGTTCTTTGTCCATTTTTAAATTGGTTTTTCTTTTTGTTGTTGAGTTGTAAGAGTTCTTTATATATTCTGGATACTAAACCCGTATCAGATATGTAATGTGTAAATATATTCTTTCATTTTGTAGGCTGTCTTTTCACTCTCTTGATAGTGACTTTTGATGTACAAAAGTTAACTTTAATGAAGTCCAATATATCTATTTTTTTCTTTTGTTGTTTGTGTTTTTAGTGTCATATTTAAAACTCCATTGCCAAATCCAGACTGCGAAGATTTATCCTTATGTTTTCTTCTAAGAGTTTTGCAGTTTTAGTTCTTACACATAGGTTTTGATCCATTTTGATTTAATTTTTTATTTTATTTTATTTTTTTATTTTATT
The DNA here is from genome assembly GCF_963455315.2 of Globicephala melas. Taxonomy (NCBI): domain Eukaryota; kingdom Metazoa; phylum Chordata; class Mammalia; order Artiodactyla; family Delphinidae; genus Globicephala; species Globicephala melas. The sequence goes on from NC_083329.1 coordinate 17,237,828, forward strand.
TTATTTTTTTGTGGTACGCGGGCCTCTCACTGTTGTGGCCTCTCCCGTTGCGGAGCACTGGCTCCGGACACGCAGGCTCAGCGGCCATGGCTCACGGGCCCAGCTGCTCCGTGGCATGTGGGATCTTCCCGGCCCGGGGCACGAACCCACATCCCCTGCATTGGCAGGCGGACTCTCAACCACTGCGCCACCAGGGAAGCCCTGATTTAATTTTTGTTTATGGTGTAAGAAAGGAGGCTTTGTACACCGTATTTTTGACTCATACAAAACATTTAGAATTCCTCTGGAAGGAGTTACCTTCTTCTTATACATCTTATACATTAAAAACAACAACAAAATCTAATTTATATAAGGATATACTGTATAACACAGGGAATATAGCCAATATTTTATAATAATTATAAATGGAATATAACCTTTAAAAATTGTTAATCACGATGTTGTACATCTGAAACTTATATTGTACATCAACTGTACCTCAAAAAAAGTTTTTTTTAAAAAGAAATAAAGTTTAGAAATAAAAATTCAGAGTGATAAAATAAGTCAGTTTCTTTAATTTTCAACGAAATGTCACTCTTGCTATCCATATGTCTAGTCCAAAAGCAAAGTCAACAAATATATGCCATACCTGCCACCACTCAATCTCAAACACCTGGTAGATCTCATTAATCCATCACATTGCCCCTGAACATGCTTTGCAGGTAACCCTCTCCTCACAATGCTCCAGGCAATCAGCTCCAATTGATCAGGGTTGGTACAGGGGATAAGACCGATCTGCTATCCTGGATCTACAGCACTGGGGTCTTTTTTCAACTGATGACAGAGAACATCCACTTTTCAGCTTTCAGCCAGGGCTCTCATTCTTGAATTTTCTGCCATCTAGTTCCTTCAAAAGTCTGAGTGAGATGACTGAAATGTGAAGGGGATAGTCAATGGCAAAGGTTCTCATCTGGTCTTGTGCTTCTTTGGTTTTGGTCTAGACACATTTATGGCACTTTTAATAAATGGGGTTGTGTAGACCTCATTCTAGGTTGACTAAATTAGAATCCCTGGAGGTGGGGTTTAGACATGTATGTTCTTAAAATTTTCTATAAGTCATGCTAAACTCTTTGTCACCTGGCCTTCATTCTTCAACACTCTCTAGTACTACATATCTGGCTCCAATACAGAACTTTACTCCTTTTAACACTGGGTCTTTGGTACTCATAAGATCAACTTAAGAAATTAAAAAACAAAGAATATTTCTACCCTTTTTTCGTCAAGCTGATGTCCAGGACAGATTCATCCCATTTCTTAGTTTGTCTTATTCAGAGACCACCACCACACTTCCTCCCCTTCCTGATTAAAAAAATGTCTTTTTGACCATTCAGGAAATAATTCATTTTGTACTGCTGAACAATGTAAGCTATGTAATCCAACATATTTTCTTCTTTGGCCTGAATCCTGGAAGCTCTGGGTGAGTTTAATCCTTAATTACTATAGCACTGCTCTAGGATTTCTTTATACATCAACCCCCAACCCAATCTCCCCTTTACTTCTTGGCTTCTGTCTTTGGTCCTGGGTTAAGTTTTCTACTCTTGATATACCTACCTGACCCTTTAATGTCAAGCGCTTCTTTTGCCTAAGTAGATGGAGCATAGATCAATCAGTAAACAAAAGTAAGTTAGGCTCTTAAGCACAGCTTCTTGGGCCCTACAACCACACTTTCTAATTCAGTCGGTCTGGGGTGGGGCCCAGGAAGTGGCATTTCTAACAAGTTCCCAGATGATGCTGATGTTGCTGGTTCCCTGGGACTACGCTTTGCGAACCACTGTTCTAGAGTTAGGGATGGGCAAACTAGGGCCTTTGAGCCAATATAGCCCGTGGCCTGTTTCTGTAAACAAAGTTTAACTGAAACATATACAAACACACACAAGTAAGCCAGAGCAATCTCCAGAGGACTCTAAAATGGAAGGGGGAGAATTTACACTATGTCATGAAGCAGACAACAGGATGGAGACAGTGTATTCCGGAATAACTCTAAAGCAGAAGGGACCTGCATTTTAGACACAGACACTTTGAGAGGCAGAAATTAATGAAACTCAAGACAAGGGAGTTAGTGAACAAGTTAGTGAACAAGTTAGTGAACAAGGGAGTTAGTGAACAAGTTAGTGAACAAGGGAGTTAGTGAACAAGTTAGTGAACAAGACAAGGGAGTTAGTGAACAAGCAAAAAAAGGATGGAGAGTTTTATGGTATATTCTAGCAGAGTTTTAAGGTGATATGACCTTAGTAGTTTTTTTTAACTTGAGATGTATAGGTGATAAAAGATCCAAACTGAGCCCAAATTATTGTTTTCCTTAAAAAAATGAAAGATATGAAGGAGGTAAAGATTTCCTAATATTTATGCTGTTCTTCTGACATTAAAGAAAAGGCTAAATAAATATGGATTTTGATAATCTAGCTCATCAGATGGCAACTGCTGGTCAATGTCAGGTGAAGGACAGTAAAGAATTATTCAGTTTTGCAAACTGAAATATCAGTCTGACCTTAGAAGGATAGTACATAACCAAATGTGCACTTAGAGACTTCTTTTAGTAAAACTCCTGAAAAAATAGTTTACTATTGTTTGCCTTTCTTAGCAAGCACTATGACATTGGGAGTTTCTAAAATACAGAATAAAACAAAGCTACTATTGTTTCTAATACAATAGAAAATTTATTAGACTTCATAGGCAAGGCCGTATATTGAACTTATTAGCATAATTCTAAGAAGAATTTTTAATTACATCTCAGTGGGCTCCATTAGGGAACCACTAAAATTGAGTCTTTTACCAAACTTCCATGTAAGAGTATTAACAAGTTGAGATGGGACTTTTTTTGAGGAAAAAAGGTATGTAGGCTTAAACCCTTGGCGATAAAAAAATGACTTCATTCATTCAATATATATCCAGCAAAAGTTTATTGCTTACAGGCTGTGTATAAAATACTGCAATAAATGTTTCCCTCCAGGGAAGGTTTTTTTTTTTTTTAATTTTGGGCTACTATTTATTGACCACTTCACTGTATGCCAGCCACTGTGCTAAGCACTTGACAGATACTGCATTTAATCTTCACAACCACCATATGAAGTAGACTATTATTAACCCCTTCTAAAGACAATCTGAGGCTCAGAGAGGCTAGGGAATTTGCCCAAGGTTGGCCAGTATTCAAAACCCACATCCGATTGATCCCCAAGCCAATGGTTATGGCCACTGGCACATACTGTGCTTTCACCAGCCCATAAATGGCCAACATCACAGGCACTCTGGCCAAGCAATTTGGAGCAACACTTTGGATAAACACATAACAAAAAAGGAAGCTAGGGCTTCCCTGGTGGCGCAGTGGTTGAGAGTCCGCCTGCTGATGCAGGGGACACGGGTTTGTGCCCCGGTCCGGGAAGATCCCACATGCCGCGGAGCGGCTAGGCCCGTGAGCCATGGCCTCTGGGCCTGCGCGTCTGGAGCCTGTGCTCCGCAAGGGGAGAGGCCACAACAGTGAGAGGCCCGCGTACCACAAAAAAAAAAAAAAAAAAAAAAAAGAAGCTAGACATTTTATGACTTTTCCAATGTCATAAATCAAATACAAGGATGAGAGTATAAGGCGGAATTTAAAAAAAATTAAAAATGACTCCTTCTACTTGAAAGAAAAGCAAGATGAGTTTTCTAAGGCCTAAGAACCTCACATCCTATGGTCTACTTCCCAGGCCCAGCTGGCCTGTTTGTCCAACTCTTTCTTCTACCCTCAAATCCAGAGTTCTCAGCTCCTCTCCAGGATCTTGTGCGTTTTGTTTTTTTCTGAGACATGCAGTGACTGCAAACTCGCTGAGACAATACTAACTGCCGATGTAAAGACCACTCATTTCTGAGAACTGAATTATCTCTATGGTCTGTTTTCACCACCCATCTATCTGCACTGCTTTGTGAGTATCTTCACGGAGTCTCTTACAGGGGGACAGGTTTTGATTTTGCTGAGGGCTTGTCTGTACCGAAGTTCAGACGTTGTTCTAAGCAAGCCTTGGCTCAACCACATTCCCCATCCCCTTCATACCATCTTTGATTTACAGGGTTGGTGAGGTTCTTTCTCATCTGAAGCAAAGAAATCCCCATCACTACAGAATTCTCAACATTCTCCTACACACCACTGCAAACATCCTGTGAGGTGTCATGGCAATTTCTACATGGTCAGAAATCAGAGGACTGTGCTCTTTTTCCATTCCTGGTTGAGGCCAGTGTTCTAAGGAAGTTTCAGGAAATATACCAAATAATAGCCCAACTGCTAACAATTTTCCTTTGATAAAGCAGGAATGGATAAAATGGGCTTTCCCAACTTTCTATTTCAACCTTTTCTTTCTTGGAGGGACCATCCTTGGAAGTGGGAAGCCATTCAGTTTTTTCCTTGAAATACCAAAACTGTACTCTCAAACCATTTGAATGTGAACATTTGAACATATGTTCAATATGAAGAGAAGAAACAGTCAACCCTCTTCAAATCAAAGAAAAGATTTACAAAATAAAGACCAGGAAAAAGGCTTATTTACCCTATCACAGCAATAAGTCATATAAACAAATGTTTACAGCCATATTCGAATTGACAGAGACAAGACTTGAACAGGATCATAAGCATGCGTCCGAAATGTCTTCTAGAAGAGAACGTCTTGTGCATCTGTATCCTCCCCATAGTGTCCAGCATGCTGCAGAGCCCACAGCAGGCACATCCTATGTGACGTAATGTAATAAGTCACTTCAAATTACTGGTATCAGGTCCGTTTGGGGGCCTGATAATCAGCCGTGAGAACCCAGATGATGCCAAAACATAATAAAACTTCTTTTTTCACGCAAACAGAAAGCTCGGGAAGCTGGTGAACAGCTCAGCAACCTAGAAACTAACTGCAGAGCACGCTTTGAATACGAATTAGCAGTGGGTAATGGCAGCATATTTATGAGGTCTCTTGCCGGGTCCTTTCCTCCTGTGAATGCTGTATAATTCATTGCGCGCGCCCTGACCCCAGTGCGCTCCTGTTCTGACAAATCATACTTGATTAAGACAAATCTTTATTAGTTAGCTAGTCCACTTCCCCATTTATCACTGGCAAATCCCATTCTCCTCTTCAGGTGCAGGAAAAGTGACTGAAACCTTAACAAAAACACACACCCAAACACCTAAATACAAAGAAAAGATGTGTAATACACCGCAAGTAATACCAGAAGGCTCAGAATTTTAATAGATGATTAAACAAATTATTTCATAGGTATATATTATACCCACTGGCAACTCAAACCCACTACACGTTTCACCCAGGCTGAGGAATTGTTAATTAGGAATTTTTGTCTACTCCTGAACTCTTGTTTGAAAGCAAGATGCCATATTTAAAAACTGTATTATAAATTTGGAGACTCAAAATAGTGAAAAGAAAAAAGACTGCTGAGTAGACAGAATGTTTAAGGTTCCTACCAGAAGAATAACAACAAATCTTTTAAAAAGTGAGACAGAATAAGGTAGAATGAATTCAAATTACTCTTGATCCTTTAGTACCATAGGAAAATGCATCTCTTTTTGAACTGTCTGCAATGTTTTCATGAATTTCAATGTTGGTTTTACCCTAAAGATGAGTTAATGTATTTATAGTGGGTGATACTCATTGTAGAGTCTGATGCACTGAGCCTGGTACCAGAACTGCTCTCAGAAACCTGAAGATGAGGTCATCAATAACAAAGAAGCATGCTGAGTCCTGGGCTTGCCACTGAGCACAATAAATAGCATCTTCTGACAATTTTCAAAAATTCTCTAGTTTCATGGAGGTAGAAGTTGGCACAAACCATTAGGTCTCTTTCTTTAGTGAGAGTAAGAGAGAGAGAGAGAGAGACAGTAAGACAGAATGAGAATGAATATGGTTTGAGCTGATTTTCATTTCCCACATTTTTACTCTTAAACCTTGATTCCAATGGAGGAGGAAAATCTTTTCACCTTTTTCAGAAAAAGCTACTACATCAGTCCAGATGTATAACTGATATGTAATTTATACATAGATTATCTCATTGTTCCCTTTAAAAACAAGGCAGGGACAATCTGTAATACAGGAATTCTTTCACAAAAGATTTTTATGTGAGAGCCTAAACATTCTGCACTAATGATAAACAAACCTATACATAACTTATGGGGGGAAACCCACTTTTAGTCTTGACAACTTTAATGAAATGCCAGTTAACACTACATAGTATGCATCCTATATTTTACCTTATTGAAATCCTTAAGTGTTAAATGGAAAGTAACATTCAAAAATATTTTGCATGTTGGGGCTGTCTTATATTCTTTTTTTTTTTTTTTTTGCAGTACGCGGGCCTCTCACTGTTGTGGCCTCTCCTGCTGCGGAGCACAGGCTCCGGACGCACAGGCTCAGCGGCCGTGACTCACGGGCCCAGCCGCTCTGCGGCATGTGGGATCTTCCCGGACCGGGGCACAAACCCGTGTCCCCTGCATTGGCAGGCGAACTCTCAACCACTGCGCCACCAAGGAAGCCCGGGGCTGTCTTATATTTGCCCAAATCTCCCATTTAGAAAATGTGGATACATCTTGAGAAATAAGGTCAGAGCTTGGTACAAGAGACTTCAAAAGAACACCTAGTGCAGTGGGAGATAGTGTGTTGATGATTTTATAAGCAGACTGGCTCTGATTACATCTATGGATTCAGAAGGGATCACACCTAAAAAATCCCTCCCCACTCTACAGGTCTTTCATCACGATCTCAAGGCACTGAACAAATATTCCAAAAGTGAACACTGCCACGGTCCCTTTGGAGAACGTTTATTTCAGTTGGGAGTGGGCTGGACAGTTAAGTCGTTTACAATAAGCCCACAGAAGTGAAGGAAAAGTTTTGCAGTCACTTTCAGTAGTCCATGGATTTTTTACCCAGTTTTTCCTTGGAAATCCTGATGAAAATCAACTCGCCCAGAAAGGTTCAACAACTTACCCATGGAGACAAATTTTACATCAGAGGTAAAATCAGAATTCAATTCAATAAACATTATGGAGAGCGAATGATGTGGCAGGCACTGTAAAGATACAAAGAAGAATAACGCACGTTCCCAACACGTAGCAGCTCATATTGAAGTGGGGCAGAATGATGTGAAAATCACCACCACAACATAAAACACTGTACCAGTTCTAAATAGAGAAACATGTCAAATGTGTTGGATCAACCAACGTACAAACATGGTACCTGCTAAGACGATGAACTGATTTATTCATCGTCTTGGCAGGTCTCCAGGAGTCCCCATGCCATGCCTTCCACCCCAGGCCTCTGGCCCCCACACTCACAATCATCTGCCATACAATGATGTGGCTACCTTCTGATGTACTTTAAAAACCGAGTGTCTATCGACAACCTAACTGTAACAGATACTCTACTGTGCAACTCACATCTCTTTCCAAATCTTAGAAGACAAAGGTAAAGACCTATGGAAACAATGCTTCCTAATTTTTTTCGCTATAGCTTTAGAATGGACATAATGCTGACCTGAAACTAACTTAAAGAGTAAATATTTAAAACAATGGGATGATGGATAGTCAGATAATCTACAAGAAAGGTTTTATTTCTAGCAGTACTTGCAGGTAAAAATGTTGAAAGGTACCTGGTCCAGCGACTCCTGCTTATAAAGGTATTATCATCCAGTGGCACATAAATCAAACTGGATGATAAGAGGACAGTATTCTCTTCTGTCTAACCACTCCCCATATCTGGCCTCAGGTAACCAAGAGGCTATCTATTGTTACTTGGTATTGTTTATTTTCTTACATAATGCCTGGCACGTAACAGATCTTTAATAATACTTCCTGGATGGATGGATGGATGGATGGATGGATAAATGAATGGTGGGAAGATCCAGAGAAAAAAAGGAAGGTAAAGAAAAGTAAAAGGTGAGAACATTAAAAGTGAGAAAGTCTAAAAGGGTAAAGGTGGTAAAGAGACTTATTTAGAGAGCTAGACACTGATCACTAGAACTCTACAATCAGCAGAGATTTAGAAGTGTTTTACTCCACTCAGAGGTGGATTAGATCATCTGGAGAAAAGACATTTTCTAAATGGCATATACAGCAGAGCTTGGGTTAGAATCCAGACTTCTCAACTCTTCATTTCATATGCTGTGTAACACATAATATACAAGCAGAAAGTTCCAGACCATGTAATCAGTGTGGACTCCTTCTTATTAGAGTCAATGAATGGCCCTAGGGCATGGCTCCTTAAAATAGCCCTATCACTCCTGCAGTCATGGGTGAAATGCTAGGGAGGCAGATTTCCACCAAGGAGAATGCCACACAGCACTGCTCTAACTCATCATTTTAGTGATGCTATCTGAAACTAGTCAGAAATACCAAATACATACCCATTTATACCCTATAATGAATAACTGGGTCAAGACAGGTGGCAGAAGGGAGAGGAAATGTGCTTCTTCCTTATAGTTCATTTATTTAGATCTTATTTAATTTTTGGAAAATAATTCATATAGGTTACATACTCAGCTATTGTCAACTGATTTCTCATTCATCCAACAAACAGTTACTGAGTGCTTACTATGTGTACCAAGCATGGCGATAAAAACACAAATATGGCATCAAATGATCATAATGAGCTATCTGGTAAATAATGGTTCTTTGAGAGTGAAATTTAGAAACATTTAATATTATAAAATTCACTTGATGAACATTTTGAGGTAACTTCCTCATCTACACATTTTAATGAAATTCTTTCATATCATGAGTGCTTTCAACTTGCAAACACATTCCTAGAAAGCAAAATAAATATCAAGTAATTGTACTGTTCTGTTGCTGTGCTTAACTACTACAGAAACCTAACTCATCCTCACCACAGTATAATTTTGCCATTGTGTTTAAGGTTGGTAAGTCAGTATAATCAGATATTCTAATTGCAAACACTCCACGGAGAAACCCAATTCTACAGCAAATTTTCAGAATGTGTTAAAATTGATGTCAATGTCTCAGTAATTTCGCAGTTTAAAAAACAGTTAGAAATGTAATGACTACACTACACTTGATTAAAGCATTTACAGCTCTAATCAAAAACTGACAGCAAGATCAAAGATGTTAACTTAAATCTCTCTTCTAATTATGTTTAAAATGCCACACCTCAGGCCTGTCTCTCCTCTTCTTTTTCAAACCAAATTCTGCTTAAGAAAGATCTAACACTTCTTAACAGTTCATTATCCAATAAAACTATTCAAAGCTTAAAAGCAATCTACACAATTAGTCAGGACCTCAGGGAGTCCACCGGTAGTCTTTATTACAGGACTTCATATTAAAACACCTTAATTATATTTGTCAAATGGATTTCATTAAAACCCATCGTCACTTTAATTTTCATATTTTGACAGTGCTGGCATAGGCATTATTACCACCTGCCATGCTAGGAACTACAACGAAATTATCAAATTCCTTCAAATCCTAAGCAGTTTCTTTTGTACCTGACTGATCGTTTTCCCTGGATGGGGAATCTATCACAATTAGGAGAATTAAAATACCCCTATTTAAATTCTACTCTGAATATATACGTTTCTTGCAGGGGCAGGAAAAACAAACTACATCCGTGCTGGGTTGCCAGGTGCACTTTGCAGAGAGGGTGATGCACATACTTTGCAGTGTATCTGAATAGCAAAGCCGAGACATCAAACAGAATGCACTATGATTCAATCACATCACAACCATCAGGACTTGAAAGCCAGGACTTTTTCTTTTTCTTTTTTTTCCTTTTTTTTTTTTTTTTACCTCCTATTCATTATGCTGCCATATTTTATAAAATATACGGTGTTTCTGGCCATTCACTTGAGACTCAATTGTATTTTCATTTGCCACTGCGATTTAGATTATTGAAATAGCAAATGGAAAAAAAAATGTATACATGCCTTTCTTTCCAGCTATGCAATGTTCAATGTCAACAGTGATGCAATGTTTATAGCACTTCCCTAATTCAGTTAGTTATGCAACTTTAGGAAAATGGAAGTGTGCACACTAATAAGCAGAGCATTTTCGTCTGTTTTCTTCTTGATTTTCTAAGTCTTTGGTAGCATATGCAATAGAGAAAGAGAATTCCTCCATGATCCTCCCTTTAGATTGTAGCATATAAAATTCTATTTTTCAAGTGTCTAAGACAGAACAGGAATAGCAAAAAAGGATAGGCTTTTTTTTTTTTTAACTTAACAGACTCATAAGATATAACAAAGGAGAGAGGTTTCTGGCCTATGTCTAACACACTTCAGGGCTTTGTACAATGGTCTCAGGAGTAATAATCACCTTGCTTTATGAATACTTTAAATCACAGTAAATGGTCTTGGATTATTTTGAGTAAAGCCAAACTTTTAAAGATCTACTTACACAATCACAAGACATTAAAAAAATTATAAATGATCACGGACTTACATGTCTCAAAATGCAATACAGTTGAAATAGAAAACATGCTCTGAGAATTATACATAGGGAAAATGCATTTAAATGCAGTTCCTATGTCACTACTGCCTAGAAGCCTTTCATGATCAACTTTGCTGGCAATGTTTCTCGCTCCTCTGGACTCAGATCAGTTCATTATCTGAACCACAACGATGGCACATATCCCAAGGCTGGCATTTTTCTCTTCTCTCTATGCCCAGAGTCTGGTAGAGTGCCTGACACGGTACACACAATATATGACTACTAAGACTGACTGACCATGTTCATGCCCATATCCCCTACTAGACTGTAGGCAACTCCCCCATGGTAGGCAATAAATCTTACACATTGTTCACTTCTCCTCCATACAGTGCCTCATAAATGGTAGTCATTTGGCATATCTATTCCTATCTCTACATATATTTATAGATATATAGTTATATAGCGACAGAGAGATAGGCATACAGAAAGTATGTTTTTGAGTGTGCATGTATGAGCCAATATTTGGAATTCTGTCGAATACAAAAATTATTTTAAAAAGCTCCAAGATTCATATGTCAAAAAATATAAGAATCATCAACTCCTTTTAAATTGTTATTAAATGTTACTATAATCTTGAACCATGAATCCTTCACATTTGTCCCTCTGTCCCTTGTTGACCTTCGGTAACTCTGCTTGGGACAGCTGATAACTGATGGAGCTGATGAAGTGGAGAGGGAAGAGGAGCACAACTTAGACAAGCTGCAGTGGGAATCTGGATGTTGCCCCAGGAGCTCCTCAGCTACTAGAAAATACTTTCCATTGCCACCAGGCAATAATTTATTTGAAGCCATTATTATAAATACTCACAGAACACACATGGATTTTTCTCATTAGGAAAAAAGAAGTTGGAACGATCTACTATTTTAGAAATATTCCTAGAGGGACACTTCAAAAATGAGGCCAGATGCGATCTACATTCTTGAATATTTGAAGTTTATCTGATACAGAGGCCTACAGAAACCCTGCTGACACAGAAGTCACAAGGCACATATAAGTTTATGAATACTGCATTTATTGTATTTTAAATGCAATGCGTGTTAACTTGGTACTCAAAGAGTGATTCTGGTTAATTGAGAACCACGAATACCGTGCCGTCAATTTCTGCTCAATGGCACCCTGCCTCTGGTCATTCACAGAGCTTAACACAGTTCCTGTCTTTTTGTTGTCCATTTGTGTTCAAAGGCGTGCAAGCACAGGAGTTAGCTTATAGATGCAAGACTCTATGTGGTTTATACAATGAATTGACACAGGGGTGTGTCAAATGCGGTTTATAAAAGTAAGCACTTTGGACAGCACATAACATACAAGTGGAAGTTTGGGGGATCTAGGGCTTCCACTGAAAAGGGATATTAGGAAATGGGGAAAGAACATCTGGAAGGGACAGGGATACTGAAGGCAATGGATAGAGAAGATCATTTAAGGGAGACCCTGTGCAAGTGGGACTTTGGCATTGAGGTTGGAACCCTTGCCAACTGCAAGCATCCGGAAGTCTGCCTGGGACTGTGTCCACATCATAAGGACTGCCATCTCTACTTCTTGCTAAGGGCATCTCCCCTCTTGAGCCCACATGGTCACGCACATCATCACCTGATCACTTGCTACGGCCTCTGCAAGCTCCTCTAAATCCCCCAGTTTCAGAGCTCGTAAGTCCTGGTGGGAGTCCTCAACCCTTTTGAATTGGGCAAAATAAGGAAAGCGGCTACTCTGGTTTTTCTCTTATCGATAGCCAGCTTGGTGTGTTGGAGGGATGGGGTAGTAGGCAGGTAATGCGGGATGTAGGGGTCACGAGAGCTGGCAGGAGGACTGGAAGGAGAGGAGCAAAGGCTTTCGAACAGCATGATCAGAGAGAGAGCCTGAAGTGCCCAACTGACAGCTCGACAAGCCTGCTCAGATACTGGCTTTTTCCAACAGGAGAAAATCTGTGACTTTTGCTTGCTTTCCACCCCTCCTTTTTGAATGATTACCTTGAAAAATAACGATTGCTTTTTCTGTAATACTCACAAGACAACAAAAAGATATTTACTATCCTTTTGAAGTTATACAAAAACAGCCAATGAGAATATCCCTGATTGTCCACTGTCAGCTAGAAACTGAGACTTGGGCCTTCGCATTGAGGAATTTGGATGCTAAACCACAGCATTCATCAACATCCTCCTGGAGCCCAGACAATATATGACACCAAGATCTGTTTCTGGACTGAGCCCTGTATTTTGTATTCAGACTACCCTCAGGGCTGCTACTCTCTTAGACACAAAAGAATAATGATTCTCTTTAAATAAAAGAACGACTGCCTATTTCAATTGTTGCCAAATGATGGGCCGATATTAAAATGCTTTTAGCTATATTTTTCTATGGGGGCTAAACACTGGAGCCCTTAACACAGTACCCTAAAAACGGTGAACAAATCACTTAGGAAGTGAAACAACCTGGTCCACTTAAATATCTATCTATAGATGCTTATGTCTGTGCGTGTGTGTGTATGTGTGTGTTTTCTTGGAGTGCTGAGATCCTCCTTACCCACCTCCAGGCTTTGCAAGGCCTGATCCCCAGTGGAGCTGGTCCAATGGTTCTCCATCAGAGGTGGTAGTGATGGGGGAGGGGAGGCGTGGAAATAGGAGCAAGCTATGGGCAAAATAAGATTCTAGTCAGACTCAAAGGCTGACTGCTATGATTCCTGATAAACAGGGAAGCTTTGGCTCATTTTTTTTAAAACTCCCATGTTTCATTCCTAAAACAGTAGGATTTTATGCTTCATAGGTAGATAATATTTTCATGGCATTGGTAGAGATTGCTATTTAAAGACATTCTAAAATGACATCTTTAGCATCTCTGTAATATTTTTACAATATAAACACAAAAGAAATAGATTTTAATATGATAATTTTTAAATGAGCGTTTAAAAATAAAAACTATTTAAGAGATAGTCTCATATTCTATGAACTTAATTCTTTGGGTAAAAAAAAAATAATAATTTCATCTTTTAATTTTAACTCCAAATGGCCCTTGGACTGTTACTCTCCAGAGTCCCCAGCCGAAGGTGGAAATCAATGATTATTCCTGATTTCCTGGTGAAGAAAAGTTGCACAAAGGAGTTAAATTACTTTTCTACTGTCCTAAGTGAGGAACAGAATCGTGAAATGATACTTTGTCTCCTGGTCTATGTTTCAGTCTTCAAAGCAGAAAAGTAGCATAAACCATACTGGGAATATGTGCAGTTTCTGGAAACTTGTCAGGCTTTAGCCTAAGAGCTGAGAGTCAATGAGGACTTCAAATAAACCCTTCTTTTAATAACAAAAACAAAGTATTAAACGAAACTGACGTTTGTTTTTTCCAAAAATTCCCATATTCAGTATATCCATTTTCAATGTCAATAAGTTTCTTACATTCCAATGTCAATTCGGGGTAAAGAGCATTGCTGCAGGGCTTCAGAGTGTATTCAGGCCATTCTAGGGCTCTTAAGTCAAAAAAGTCACAGAATGTTAGCTCTTAAAATTTCTCTGAAAAAGGTAGTTTTCTGCATGTGTATTACTGTTAAATTTCATGAATGAGAATGGTCCTGTAGCTTCTAGGTATGTATGCCAAAATGATGATGTTCGTGTGAGGAGGGAAACACAAACATGTTCAAAGACCTACTCATTTTGAAATTTTTAAAACATCACTGTTATAGAATAACTATCCAATTAGCAATTGTCTATGTGATTCATCAAGAGAATAAGAATCAGAAAATGAAAGTCTCCTATAAGTCCAAAAGCTCAGTACGTAAATAATATTTTGCTTTTAATAATCATGTCAACTTTAATTATGCATTCTTAATTGTCAATGAAATTTGGTAATAAAAAGGGAAAGCCTTAATTGAAATGCTTGTAAAATCCTCTTACTTGGAGAGTTTGTGTGAGTTGATTAATTAAGAGATTTTCACAGTTTTCATATTGATTGCCTTTGTGTTTCTGAGCTTCCTGTCTGTTGGTTGTGTGCAGGGTAAAAGTAAGAAATCATGGATGTAACAAGATGTAGGATTTCTCAACACACGTTTTCACTTTGATAAATTGCCCCCACTTTGATAAATTCCCCACTCTTTTGGGGAGTATTTCTCTGTTACCCCATTTTGTAGACAGGCTTTTGAATGCTGATACTTTTCCCTCAATGTCATAATTCCACCAAATGTTTTTAGGAAATAAGATCTCCTATATCTAGTGTAGTTTTTCTTCAATGTATTAAACTTTTAAAACCAGAACTGGAAACATACAAATAAGCTTGTTTTGCTAGGACTAAGATAAAAGGAAATGTTTATATCTCTGTTCTAGATCTCTATAGCAGAAAATATTAAGGAAATAGGAATTTTCTGCCTACATTTGGATGTTGGAGTACAATGGTGATATGATCTTCTAATGGTTCTGAGAAAGAGAATGGTTTAAAATATGAAGATCTCCATGTACTTAACAATAAAGTTAAATACTTTATTGATTTATGGAATTTATGAAATAGGTTACATTTCAAAATAATGGAAATAAAATTGTCTTTGGTATACTTGATAAGACTTTCCTCCTCCTACTAAATATTTAGGGGGGGTATGTTATAAGATAAAATAGCTAAATATTTTGGGTGTTTTTGCTCTAAGGAAAAATAACTAAAATTTTAGGATGTCATTATAAGACAAATTTAATTTTCTAGTTTGTTTGTTTAGGAATTTTCCCCTATAGCAAGACAAGATACTTCTCTCTTCCTTTGAACATTTCAGCATATTTGTCCAGCATTATTTTTTCATTCTCTTTTATCCCTGGGGCTCTCAATGTTTAAATAGCTCCCTCCCATGTAAAGCTTTGCACCAATATCGATCAGCCTAGGCTGGAAGTTACTGTGAGGCATTTTCAATAATCAGCCCAGCTGTTCAGAGAGCTTCTTGAATATAACCCTTAGGTAAACAGCATAATACACTGAGAACTCTCTCCAGCAACCTGCCCTTCTTGGCAATCTCAAAGATTGCTATTAATGCTTCACTAAACAAAGAACTTAATTCTGATTTTAACAATGGAGGCTAAAGGGTAATTCAGACAAATCCCATCTTTGATTCACATATGTAGAAACTATAAGGGGTCTCCCCTGCCCACATGCTTGCATATCCGATTAATTCAAAAGCATGTGAGTCAAGTAAACCATTTTTACAGAGTCAAAAAGCAACTGTATACAAGGGAGTTTTTTAGTATTACCATTAAACTCCTTAATCCTTGCATTGAGATTTAAGTTTATTCACTTAGATCTTCTAGGCCAATTATATTATCTACCTTTATGTAACATACAGCAAAGTAATAAAAGTGCAATTATTTACTTAAAATTTTACATTACTATTTTTTTTTTAACATCTTTACTGGAGTGTAATTGCTTTACAATGTTGTGTTAGTTCCTGCTGTTTAACAAAGTGAATCAGTTATATGCATACGTATACCCCCACATCCCCTCCCTCTTGTGCCTCCCTCCCACCCTCCCTATCCCACCCCTCTCGGTGGTCACAAAGCACCCGATCTCCCTGTGCTATGCGGCTGCTTCCCACTAGCTATCTATTTTACATTTGGTAGTGTATATATGTCCATGCCACTCTCTCACTTCGTCCCAGCTTACCCTTCCCCCTCCCCGTGTCCTCAAGTCCATTCTCTATGTCTGTGTCTTTATTCCTGTCCTGCCCCTAGGTTCATCAGAACCATTTATTTTTAGATTCCATATATATGCGTTAGCATACGGTATTTGTTTTTCTCTTTCTGACTTATTTCACTCTGTATGACAGACTCTAGATCCATCCACCTCACTACAAATAACTCAATTTCGTTTCTTTTTATGGCTGAGTAATATTCCATTTATATATGTGCCACATCTTCTTTATCCATTCATCTGTCGATGGACACTTAGGTTGCTTTCATGTCCTGGCTATTGTAAATAGAGCTGCAATGAACATTGTGGTACATGACCACATGGGATTGCTGGGTCATATGGTAGTTCTACTTTTAGTTTTTTAATCCAAAAATGGGCAGAAGACCTAAATAGACATTTCTCCAAAGAAGATATACAGATTGCCAACAAACACATGAAAGGATGCTCAACATCTGTAACTAATCATTAGAGAAGTACAAATCAAAACTACAATGAGGTATCATCTCACACCAGTCAGAATGGCCATCATCAAAAAATCTACAAACAGTAAATGCTGGAGAGGGTGTGGAGAAAAGGGAACCCTCTTGCACTGTTTGTGGGAATGTGTTTGTGGGAATGTAAATTGATACAGCCACTATGGAGAACTGTAAAGGAGGTTCCTTAAAAAAAATTTTACATTACTTTTTAATTTCCTCATTCTTCAAGAGTTAAATGCTAAAGAGAAAGACTTTCACACAGCACTCCTAATTATGATTTCCTGCTGACATGCAACGAGGGAACCTTAAAAGAAGCACCGAAAAAATGGACACTATATACAAAGTATAATGTAAAAATAGCATTAGGTAGCCATGCAGTGAAACCCATAATGTTCACACCCTTCAGTGGGTGAAGAATAAACATCATAAAAGTAAACTGCATTCCAAAATAGATGGTACCTATAAAATCTTGAGTTCCCAAACTGTTTTGCTTTTAAAAAAAGAAAACAAAACCAAATAAAAGTTAGGTATAAACAATTCCTAATGTTTCTATTGGAACCATTCAAAAAGGCTTTCAGGTCATTATTTAAGCTAAATAAAACATATTTGTCTGGTTGAATCTATTCTGAGATGTAGTAAGTAGACAGAGGCTTCTAGGTTCTGGAAGAATAGACCAGTCTTCTGATAAATAAGAAATGTGAAATGTTTCCTTTGGTTTACGACTCACCTCAAATACCATATCCATGACAGTAAATCAGAATGACCTTGGTTTTTTTGTTGATCTGTTTCATTTTGTTATGGGTGTTTGTTTTCTCTTTATTTTAGGAGAGAAAAGTTGGTTTCTAGCATTTAATTCATACCTGCTGTGCCCTGTAGTAATTTGCCAAAGAACAAAACACACAGTCTCTGCCCTTGATGGAGTTTATAATCTATTTGAAAAGGTGGGACTCTCCCTTGACCCCAACACACTGTCCAATATCAGAAGAAAATTAATGAGTGATTCCAATATGTACAAATATTAAGTAATATTAATTGCAACTGTGTACCCATATATAAAATCCTGATATCGAAGAAAAAGCAAATACACACGAGCTGGTTACCTCAAGATTCTTGGTCTACAAAATACTACCATATGTAAAGATTTACCACATTCAGAAGCAAAGCAGTGAAAGGCTCGGCCTTGACTTTAACAGCTACTCATCCACGAGTGAATCTGGGCAGTCTGCCTACTGTGAGCTTCTCCCACCTTCAGATCCTTCTCCCTTGTGGGTGCTGCTTCCTTATCTCAGCTCATAAGTGTTGGAACTCGTAAGTTTTTACCTTGTATTTCTTCCTTAAATTCTTCAAATAACCTCCTTTGAGGTCCTCTTTCACTTCTATGGTTTTTAAATATCATCCCCATTTCTATGCTTAATCCGTCTCTTAACCTATTCCAACTTTTACTCCCTATTTCCTATTCCATGCTGCATATTCACCTTGGTTGTCTCACCAGTTCCTTAAATCCAACAGGTATAAAATCAAAATCTTATTTTCTTGCTATGTGCTTCTTCCCATCAGTTAAGGGTAGGCAAATCAAGGGGGTCTCCCAGAACTGACACATAACAATTCATTTGGAATCGTCCTTTATTTTGCTTCCCAGTTTGAACCAGTCATCAGGTCTTTTCAAAACTTCCTTTGAAATATCTCTCGTATTTGTTTCTTCTCTTCCTTGGTACTGTTATAACCTCTCACACAAACTAGCGCCTCCTTCCTAACTGGTCTCCCTGTCCCCACTGTCTCCATGCATCAATACATCTTGATTGTTTGCTCTCTTAAACTACCAGTCTGGTCATGCTCGGAACCCTTTCATTGCTTACCAAGTAAAAACCAAGCCTTAAGCTAGCATTCAGATCCTTTCATAATTGCAGCCTAAATGGTCTTTCGGGCTTCTCTCCTAATTCTCTCTGGCAAAAAGTCTAGGCTCTATTACAGAGCTTCTCAAACTTGATATCTACTGAGTTTGGGGTAGATAAGTCTCTGTTGGATGGGAGGGTCTGTCCCGTGCACTGTAGGATGTTCAGCTGCATTGACGTCTCTACTGACGAGATGCCAGGAGGAGGCCTTCTCCCCTTGCTGTTAAACAAAAATGTCTCCAGACATTACCAAATGTCCCCTGGGTGTCAAAACCAGCCCTGGTTGAGAACCAATGCTCTAGTCAGATTGGACTTGGGCACCCATGAGCTTCCACCCATGTGGTTCACTGTCTGGGGTGTCCCCAACCATCTCTAGTGTTTACAGCCCCACTCAATGTTCATAGTTCAGCTAAAATGCTGTATTTGCCCTGAATTCTTCTGCATTTGCCCCTGTCAAAAGAGATCTCTTTCTCCTCAAACTCCTAAGCATGCAACCTTGCCTAAATTATCCTCTCTACCAGAGTGAGAGCTGCTTGAAAGCAGGATCTGTGTCATCTTTTATTCCCCCAAAGATCAGCACAGTGCCTGGCTCACATGATGAATGAAGCCACCTCCAGCCCCAGCTTTCTAACCTTGCAGTTAGAAGACAATGACAAGGCAGTAACAACTCTGGCAAATGTCCTTAAGAGCTTCTCTGATGCTTCTCTCCTTGTCTATTTCAAAGGGCAAAGAAGATACAGGACAGATCTGGACCACTCAATCTAGGGTTCACCCCTTCCAGAGAAATAAGCAGTCAGATTGTGAAGGAGGCAATGGGCACGGAGTGTTAAGTTGATGGCAAACTTAATGAAAAGCAGACAAAACAGTGTAAGAAGGCTTAAATACCTTTTGGGACATACAGCATATAAAAAACAGTCATAAGAACGTTTACAATAAAGACAAGAATGTGGATGATGGAGGGTCAAAAAGATAATTACACAGAAGGTTTTTAAATAGCTGTCTAATGGAGAAGTTGAGTGATTAAGACAAATAGCTTGACAAGCTACCTGGTCACAGGGACATAAATCTGAAAAAGCAGCAGATTCTCCAGCTAGGTCAGACAGATCACATCTTGTTTCTAAAAGGGAGAAAACATGAAATTTGTACGTAGCTGTGTGTGTGTGCGTGTGTGTGTGTGCGTGTGTGTGCGTGTGTGTGTGTGTTTGTGTGTGGAGTTATTGGGAGGGAATGGTATGCTATTGATAAACTTTGGAGAAAGAAACCATCTGTACTGTCAAGTGACTTAAAACTTGAGGCACAATCCAAAGCAGGAATTAAACAGCTCAGGGTAGTATAGTCAACACCATATGAGAGGTGCCTTCAGGGCAACACACGCTGCTGCTAGAAACACCAACCAAAAAAATGGACAATCAGGCTCTCAAAAGAGATGAGTCACCCAGAGGGTCTCTGTAGGACCAGCCTACTTTCTTAGCCTTGAACCAATGTGGTCTTGCTCTGGGCAAGGAAAACGTTACACTACTCTACAAAATCAATTCCAAATGCGGAAGCCACTGAAGCACATTTCTTATAGAATAAAGACTGAGAAGAAAATAAAGACTGAGTAGTGAAAGTAAGGGTGCAACCAAACTTTTAAAGTAGCCCATCCTGCATATATACCCAGGGATAGAAGGGAGGAAGGCCCCATCGCTGGAACAAAGGCGTCTGGATATACCGCAAATAAAGGGAAGCATGCGAGAGCCTTTACCTTCTAATTGTCCGTTAATTGTGGTTCTTTTTTTCTTTTGTTAACTGATGGTATAATTCCAGGGAGGGTCCTGACATTTTAATTTTTATTTTGGCCTAGACTATCTTGATTATTCTACTCAAATAAACTAACTGACTGAACTGCTAGTTGTAAGCTCTTTTGCCCATGAAATCACAGAAAACTTGTGAGGCACAGCAACAGGGATGAGATGGGAGAGGCAGGTACTGAAGTTTGGTGAAAGGCCCAGGGGAACACCCTCTCAGTGACACATTTACAGAATCCCAATCCTCTCTGAATGGGTGAGGCAACGTCCATTTTGGGGGCAACGTCCTTTTCCTCAGGACTGTTTCCTTCCAGTCTCTTTTCTAACTTTCCTCTGGGCTGCACAGGTGTCCTGTTGTGCTATCCCAACCCTTCCGCTTTGCTTGCTGTCTCTTTACAGTATTTGAAGAGCAATTATCCTTCCTAGTAGGTATGTGGGGTCCCGCTTCATAGTCACGCTGACATGGGGGAAAGAGAAAGTATGGGACCCACAACCTTCCTAACATGCCTAAGTAAGTAAAGCAGCTCTCGTCTGTAAAATGGACAATTCAGAGGTTTCCTCGTAGACTTCTGGGGAGGCTTATAGCAGGGAATTTACTTATAGGGCTTGGTAAAGTCTCTGGCACATAGAGAAAGTTCAATAAATGTTAGCTAATATTCTTCTTACTATTATGATGTAAACCCTATAATTCTCCATGACCTACTCTATGCCCTAGATGATGCTGAGACCTAGAAAAGTGGCTCTCAGCCCCATCAGACCTCCTTTTTATAACATATTTTTTCAATGCCCCTTTACCACCTTGAAATAAAATTCAGAGCTAACATAATCTACAGACACACATAATTAAAAAAAAAAAAAACAATACAATGCCCTAACTGTAACGTAAAGAAAAAGTACAAGAAAGTAACTTACAGTAAGACATGTTTCTATATGTAAATGTGCAGGCATTGCTAAACGAACAGACACAGCTGGTAGGCATATGCTTGTACCTGCATGTAAAATTAACAAAAATATGACAGCTACATATGCAAACCAATACATGAGCATTCTAATGCTGACTCAAATGCTACAAGCGGCATTACCACGGATATGGTATTGCCAAACTTTCCATCTGCTCCTCGTTCCCTAGCCCTCTTATGGTTGGGAGGGACTGTGTACTAGCTCTGGCCACTGGGCTGTAGTCAGAAGTGATGTGCCTCCCTTTTGGGCCAAAGCATTGAAGAGGTGGTGTACAAACCCTGTCCACCATCACCGGAGGTGGCTGGTGACAACCTCCATGGTGAAGTCAGTCTGAACCCCTGACTAATTGTGAGTAGAGCCTCCTACCAATGCTTGATGGACCTTCAGCATAAACAAAAAAATAAACCTTTGTGGTGTTAAGTCACCAGGATTTCTAGGTTAATTTGTTTCTGTAGCACAACTCTGCCTGTCCTTCAATGGTAAATAGCCCTTTTAAAATATAGCCAGATCTTACACAATTGCTGTATACATGGAAAAATTAGTGGACGTTAAATCCATGCAAAAAATACTTTGTGTTTATATGGAAAACTAGGTTCGGATGATTACAAACAGCATTTTCGCCTATATAAATGACCAGCAGGTCATTGGAGAGTCTGTGTAGACCAGGATGTTGGTGCTGTAAAGGAAGGTCCAGTACATGGCAGAATGTTTCTTATCCTTGCCTCTTATCATTGGGACAACCAAATGCCCCAAAAAAGGTTCAAACCTTCCCCTGGAAGAAGAATCCCTCTAGGTCAGTAACTTAGAGACAAGATCAACATGGACTTGACTGGCCAAGTGGTACACTGTGGGGTAGCATCATGAGTGGTTCACAGGTTACAGTGTCTTAGAAACTGGACCGGATTCCACAAGATGTAAAAATAAAGTAGGCAAAATAAAAAGGTTCTCTGGGCACAGGTTGGTAAATGCTGACTAAACAGAATAAAGCAGGTCCAGAATCTTTAGAACATGAGCATCACGACTCCCCACAAGGGGGAAAACAGCATGCACTCTTTCCCACGTTTATTTTGAACAGGAAGGCCTTTTGTTCCAGAGCTTCTGCAAAACTCATGTTCCAAAGGGTACGCAATCTCCACATTTACAGATGAGCACGATAAGGCCAGAGAAAGGAAAAGCCTTGTGTAAAGTTTTCAGTGAGCCACTAGCAGAGCTAGGCCTAGAACCCTTACTTAAAAGTTAATATTCTCAGCTATAAAAAGGAATTGAGATATATGCTCCAATGTGGAGGAAACTCATTATACTACGTGAAAGAAGCTACACATAGAAGGTCCACATACTATATGACTCCATTTATATGAAATATCCAGAATAGATAAGTCTATAGAGTCAGAAAGAAGACTGTTGGCTGCTGGGGGCCAGGTGGAGCATGGGAAGAGGGGGCAGCTGCTTAATGGATATGGGGTTTCCTTTCAGGGTGATGAAAATATTTTGGAACTAGATAGAGGGTGGTTGCCTAACACTGTGAATGTACCAAAAGCCACAGATTTGCACACTTTAAAATAGTTATGTTATGTGAATTTTATCTCATTAAAAATGAATAACGAGGTGAAAAAACAATATTCTTTTCTCTCTACTATGCCCTTATCAACTTGAGTTCTCCAATTTACTAGAAAGTAGCACAGCAGTATGATCTTTTCCATATGCTTTCTCATATTGCAGCTACAAATATTTTTATTACTTTTCATTTTCTGGTTATTGTGTAAGGAAGTGGATGCCATAAGCCTACAGTGAATAGAATTTTACAGGGATTGATTATAGGCTGAAAAAGATAATTCAGCTACTTTGAATGGGGCAGAGTGGTTTTCTATCCACCAGCTACTATGAGCTAGAGTCTGTGTTCTGCAGAATAGAAATCTCAGGGCATTGGAGTCAGACGAACAGAGGTTCAAATCCTGACTTCATCACTTGATAGCCATACGGTTTTAGCAAGTTATTCAGATTCTCTGAGCTTCAGCTTTCTCGTGTGATATGGAGCAGTAATACCTACAACACAGGGTCATTGGGGGAATTAATTGCAATGACGTAGGTAAAATGTCTGGAACAAAACCTGAATCCACAATAGGAAATCAACCCAAGTTCCAGTACCCCCAAGCATACTATTTTCCTGGGGAGCACACCAGTGGTGCCTAAAATTTCCTTCAGGGGGCCAGAGAGGTGCCCCGATCCATACTAAGGATTTTCTTTCTGAAGCTGAGGACATATTTGGCTTCTGGAAAAAATTCAAGAGTGAAGATTTTCTTTGTTCTCTGACTCCATGGGATGCTCTGTTGTACTGTGCAGATCAGAAAGTGGGAGTATTTGGCAGAATATATTACACATATGCATGTGTTTATAAAATAACAAGAGTCCCTAGAAGGGAGCCTCTACATAATCAAGCTGTCAGAAGAAAGACTCTCTGGAACCTTCAACTTTTGATCAGTTGGGAACTAAGTGGGCATTTCAAGAAAAAACAAACATCTTTAGGCACAATTAACATCTTTCTTCAATGTACTATTGTCCTTTTACCTCTACTCTCAGTTTTAATAGTATAAGATGGCGTTTTAGAAAAAAAATTTAAAAAATCATCTTCATTTAAAAAAATCCAGGAGTCACATAACTGTACACTGTACTACACAGAAGGACTTATGAATTACATATGGCAAGTTTGGGAGATTTGGTTCATATGAGGATGGAGCATGTTGAAGAGATTTATCTGCACTGAGTTGCAAACGAAAACATTTTAATTACTAAACTGCTGCTATAGAGCCTCACATTCAAACAACGTCTGCATTAAAGAAACATTCATTCCCAAATCTCATAGTGTGTTACACTGGTCCATCATGGGCTATGGAGGAGCCCGAAGACAAGCAGCTTTTTCCTAAGAGAAGCCTAACCAGAGAGAAGATGAGTTAGCGCCTACTTTTCAAAGATTCTGTTCCTTCTAAATTCCAAGGTGGGGAGAAAACACATATAAGCCTCCAGTTAAAAGCCAATTCTCTTCCCAAGAGCTTAGTGGTGGTGAAATAGGGATCAGAAGAATGAAGGAGATATGAGAAATAGTGTGGGAGGAAATCTCTTTTTCTGTGAAAATATAAAGCAAGCTTCCTCAGAGCCTGCTAATGAGAAGGAGGGGCATAAGAGAACTTTCTGGCACCCTGTCCTCGAAGAGGAATGTGAATCATGGGTTCAAATGCTCCAAGCACATAGGATTGACCTGAAGCCATGATGACAGCCACTGGGCAAGTATCCAGGGATTCTGAGTGCTGCGGTGACATCACCTGCCACCCCAGAAGCCATTTACTGAGCAATCAATCTGCAAGGCATATGTCTATTCAATTGACAATGTAGAGAAAATCTTCTGGGCTGTTTGTAATAAAGTGAGTAATCAGCAATTGAAAGGTAATAGGAGAGAGTTACTAGGTTTCTTCTCAGTGTGGGTTATGAGACAGTCATGTGTATTAAAGAGAGTTTTTGGAATTGTGTAGCCCAAAATGAAAATCTGGATTTAAAAAAAAATGTGCATTGAATAAAAAAAGAAAAAACTGAAAGGATAAACCCCAAAATATTAACAAAAGTTATTTCTGGGTGAGACAATTTTATCTTTATTTTATAATTAAGAAAAAAATTTTAATATGAAAATCTTACATTTAAAAGACAAAATAGGGCTTCCCTGGTGGCGCAGTGGTTGAGAGTCTGCCTGCCAATGCAGGGGACACGGGTTCGAGCCCTGGTCTGGGAAGATCCCACATGCCGCGGAGCAACTGGGCCCGTGAGCCACAATTACTGAGCCTGCGCGTCTGGAGCCTGTGCTCCGCAACAAGAGAGGCCGCGATAGCGACAAGCCCGCGCACCGCGATGAAGAGTGGCCCCCGCTTGCCACAACTAGAGAAAGCCCTCGCACGGAAACGAAGACCCAACACAGCCATAAATAAATAAATAAAGCAAACTGTCCACAAGTAAAAATAAATAAACACTATTATAAAAAAAAAAAAGACAAAATACAGTTTGGATCAAAGAACAACATAAAGGCAGGAGCACTGAAGAATAAATGTATGAACCAATACTAAGAAAACAGACATTATAAAAATAAACCAGTCCAAACAGATCTCAGTCCTATGAATGAGAACCAGTTGCCTGGGCAGTTGGTTGAATAACTTAAAAAAAAATGGAAAAGAGTAAAAAATATGGCTTTTTATGATAAAGACATGATTTAGGATTCTTTGATGGCCCAATTTTTTTTTTTTTTTTTTGCGGTACATGGGCCTCTCACTGTTGTGGCCTCTCCCGTTGCGGAGCACAGGCTCCGGACGCGCAGGCTCAGCGGCCATGGCTCACAGGCCTAGCCGCTCTGCGGCATGTGGGATCTTCCCGGACCGGGGCACGAACCCGTGTCCCCTGCATCGGCAGGCGGACTCTCAACCACTGCACCACCAGGGAAGCCCTGATGGTCCAATTTAAAACTAAAAATGATTAACTGACTCTTACCTCTACATCTAAAAGGAATATTATGCACTTTTGTACCCCAAGGTCTGGTTCATTTTGTATTTGACTGATAGGATCCAAATACTTAAAATAATCTCATTCTGCAACAGAACTATAATAGTAATCCTCTAATACCTAAATATTAAGATGATGAGCCACAGAATTTCATGCAGTATGATTCGTAAAGGTAAAATGGAAAGAAAAAATTTGTCCGACAATATTTGAATGGTTAAATTATGGCACATACATATTATGGAATAATAAACAGTCACTAAAAAAGAATAATTTAAATTCATATATACTGACACTGGAAATATGTACATAAATCATTATTGAATGGAAAAAGCAAGGTACAGACACTATGCATAATATAATTTTGTTTTGTTAAAAGAGAAAAGTGTAACTTTGCACATGTAATCTAGGAAGAACTTGACCTCCTCTTCTCTAAGATATGCACAGCCCTCACTCTCACTTCATTCTGGCCTCTGCCTAAAAGTCATCTCAGGGAGGCTTGCCCTGACCACCATACCTAAAGTAGAACCACCTGGAATTCTCTATCACTTTAGCTTACTTTATTTTTCGTTATGGCATGAATATTTTATATTACATTTTTATTGATTTATTGACTGTCTCTATTAGAATGTGGGTTCCATTAGAACGTGGATTTCATGAGAATGCGGACTTCACCTGTTTGGTCACTGTTGTTTTTTCAGTACCAGTTCCTAGAACACAACAGATGCTCAAGTATTTGTTGAATGAATGAGTAAACAAATATAAATAAATATGTATACATAGATATGTATGTACACACATATGTATATGTGTATATATATGTATACACATAAATGTATACTTACATGTAGATAAACATAAATATATAGTGAAAAAAATCTCAAAGCATATACACCAACTGTTCATAGTGGTTTTTCTTGGGGAGTGGGAGTGGGAAAGACGGATGGGGGTCTTTTAACTTTTTATACTTCTATCTTGTTTGAATAATTTGCAATAATTTGTGTTATAATTTGAAAATACCCAAAACAGTTGTCGTATAAGGACTAGGGTTTGTAGAACCTACATAATTGCTTTAAAAATGTCTGGTGATTACATTTAGATACCTCTAGTTTCCTAACTGGACTGATCAATTAAAGACATTTTAATCAATTATGATTTTGATATCTTAACTGTAGGCAGTGGTTCTCAAGCTTCTGTGTGCATAGAATTAACTGCCCAGTTTGTCAAAAATACAGAATTTCAAGGCCTACCCCCAGAGATTCTGATCAGTGTTTGGGTGGCAGGAATTTCCATTAAAAAAAATATCACCCAAGGTGACTGACTCAAAGCTCACCATCTGAGAAACTGGCTCAAGATAGAACTGAACAGGAAAGAGTGAATCAACATACATTTAATGAGGACCGATTATCGGCCAGGCAATTGTGAGTAATTAACATTAGGTAATTTTAATTAATTGGTTATTAGTGGATGAGTATTTCAGCTAGCTGCATTTGCAACTAATTTGTAAGTGCTTAAACACTATAACTGTCTGAATAGAACAAAATACCTTGGAAGGGAAAAGTAATGGTGCAGATTTTGTGGTTCCACTCGTGTGCATTTTTAAATATTATTATGGTTAATATATCATTACATTATGCCTTCATCCGTTTATATAGGGGGGGACAAATGCATGGTATCTAAAAACAAAGGCCAGAGTATATCTCCAATGCACATTAAGAGCAGTGGACCACCAGCTGGAAAACCTTAGTTCAAGCTCCTTTTGACCATCACATGTATACATGCCTTTGCCAGGACTCAGTTTTCTCATTTATAAGCTGCTAGAGTTGAACCAGATGGCTAGAAGATCCTTTCTGGCTCTATCAATCTATTTTTCTCATACAAACACATACAGGCATTTCCTTTGCATCACACATGATACTTCCGTTAATGGTGCTTCCACGTGTAATGGCTGCTGACGTGCTTTCAACCAGCTTTTATACTCACCCAAGCGCACACACACAAATACAGCTTACTTATACACCCAAGTCAAACATATGCGTTTAGTTCTTATTTTATTATAAAACACCCATTACAATAAACAATTTCAAGAATTTGAGTGAAAAATAATTTGGGGATTATTTGCTGACTCAAAGACTTAAAGCAACAGCAGCAGCAACAAACTGGTAATAAAAGCTAGGAGACTCTGAGTCATTTTAAGTCCCCTAAGATTGTGTGTGGGATTTTTACCTTTTCTGCTATCATATTAATGCTTCATTTACAAGGATTTACCCTAAGAAGAACAGTTTTATTACAACAAAACAAAAAAGAGTAAGTATATTCAAAAAAAAAAAACAAACCCAAAACTTCCCAGGAATCCTAAACGTCTCTAGGCAAAACGAATCACCAGCAAATACATCACCACCCATGAAGATTTCAAAATCACATCTTGAGAACAAGGAGACACAATGGCTCATTTCATACATTTTTTTCCCTTCACATTTCATTTTAGACTAATCAGGGGGCTCAAACTGCCCTGCTGCCAGAATAATCCATATTCCATTTAGCGTTGCTGATGATGGAGAGGAAGGAAATGAAAGAAATGGGATGCCTCAAGAGGATGACAAAGAAAAAGATCACAAGGACACTGACTGCTAATTAGCAACATATTATAAACATGGGTAAATGCACTAGTCTTTCAACTCTCGAGCCCCTAAGTTCATATCTTAGATGGAAGTGAAAATGTGTTCGTCAGTACCATGCTGGTCTCTTTTCTTGAAAGATGACGGACAACTGGGAGCCGGGGCTGAAGGCCGGTGCAGAGACCTGCTGTTGCGATGGGGGCCGCTGCTCAGCAGCAGAGGCTGCCTCTGACCAGCACGGTTCTCTCCTCCCTGAGTAACTTGTTTATAATCAGTTCCTAAAATCTTAAAACAATCTGTTCTTTCAGCAAAAGCCATTTTCCCCCTTTCCCTGAACAGTGCCTAGACTGTTAATCAGAAACACGGAACTGTCACAAGAGTTTTTTTGAGCCCCTCCTGAAGCACTGAAGATTTTGTCCCAGTCAGAGGAATCCTGCAGGAGTGGATTATAAGACACCTCCAGGCTTGGGTACTAAGTCCCAGTGCCTTTTGGGAAGCAGGATTCAATTTATAGCCTCAGTCTCTCGTTCCAAGAGCTGTTGGGGAGAACATCCCCTTGGCCACATGGTAGCCAACCCTGTAGCTGTTGAAGATGATGGGATCCAAAGAGATTTCTCAGCCAGCAGGCCGAGGATAATGGCTGAGGCATCAAGTGGTCCAAAGGAAAGAAACGATTCAGGGAGTTCTGGTATAAAAAGAAAAATGAAAGAAAGGAAGGAAGGAAGGGAGGGAAGGAGGGTAGGGAGTTATTTAAAAACTGTTTAGAAGAAAGAAAAATGTACCTACCCAGACACACACACACACACACCCAGACACACCCAGACACACACACACACTTTGACATTTTCAGGCTCCCCTAATAAAATGGGAACATGGTGTTTTTAGACCTCTCTTAAAAGCCTCTAGCCTGTCTCTTTTCTGCTGGATTTACAATGCTAAAAAGCAAAATCCCAGAAACCTATTTCTGTTTACTTAAGGAGGATAAAGTGTTACCCCAAAACAGAGGAGCCTTTTACAGAGATTGGAAAACAAATGGTTTAAGAGCATTAAGATCTACGTATCTCTCATGCCAGCACATTTAAAGTCATCAATCAAACATAATCCTGAACATACGAGGTGCAAAAGTGCTAAAAAGGCCCCATTAAAATCCAAGCCTTTTCAGGTGTACCACCCAATCCTAAGAATTATATACAAGGCAGAAATAGCTCTAGTTTATACACACAATACCATTAGGGACAATTTATCATGTCTTTAAAAGTGATATATAGTACATTGTGAAACTGCTTATTAACTCCAGAAATAACAAACCCAGCTTGTGTAAATGCACTTGAATACCCATAATTGGAATTTTGAAAACTTAAGTTAGAGATCATTCTTATTTATAGTTTAAACTTTCTACTAATCTACCACCTAACTTGTATTTCAGATTTTTTAATTCATATTTTCCAATTAGCATTAGGAACTAGAGCTATTTTGACAAAAAGTTTTAAGATGTTTCAAAGAGATTTGCCACACCAAATGCTTAAAAGAACAAGGATTACATGAACAAATTGACTTTGGGCAAAAATCTAAATTATAGGAATTTACATAATTTTATCATTCAAATCTTGCTTTCTTGTAAAACACTGCCAGTCTGCAATTATTTCCTGATTTTCCCTTAATCCATGATAAAGAAACATGTGTGTGTTTACAGTCTTGGCTCTTACACCTGATTTCATTACATCTCTTCCTTTCTTTTTTAAAGGTACTTTTTGTTCTCTAAATACAAGATTTCATACGTAAAAACAGCACTCTTGGTCTGCATTAAAATCTACCAAAGCCAAAGCTAAAACTTGTAGAAGTAAGTAAAAGGCAGAGGAGGCTTGAAATCAGGGCAGACCTTGCTTCACCTGGGGGTGCTTCATGCCCACTAATGTTAAAACCCGTAAAAACAACTATATTCTGAGGTCCCTTTGGGCAGCACAGGTTCTGGGTTCCAGTCTCGCTTCTAGGTGGATTACGTTACTACGTGGTGTTGGTCCAATTTTGTGCTCACATTTCGATAGGGCAACTGTATATTTCTTTACCGGATGACTACCTATGTACAGAAAATACCACCTCATGTGTTTCTTAGTAGGCTGATGCCGCAGCACGATGAGAACCAGAGTTAGAATGAGCATCTAGGGTCCTCTCTCTCTCGACTCCCATACCTGGGAAGTGTTCTTCATGCTCTCATTGAGCAAACAAGCACTGTGCTGTACTATGGGCCAAGAACTGTGCTCGATGCTAAGTGCACCCAAAGCTTAAGAAGTGTAGAGCCAGCAAATGGAGACAAGCGTGCCCCAAAATATGTTACCAGGGACCCCGGAGTGGTCAGTTCCATGTGGAAGAGTGTGAGTCATAAAAGGTTAAACAGTAGACGATTAAGGATTTAGGGCTATAAGCCATCACTGAAACAGCCCAGGCAGAAAGAAGCATATCTTTTAAAAAGGCCATTAAAGATAGAGCCGAGAGCCAGTTAGGTTAGGATACATGAATCTAAGAGGTTGTACAAAGTGTGATGGTTCCCAGGTTAGGAGAACACGGAATCAAATTTTGGCTTTTTTCTTGGCCTGTGAACTTGGGAAAAGTACTTAACCTTCAGTTTTCGCTGGAACAACGGAGACAACAATGTCTATTTCATTAGGATGTTGTGGAGACGATGAGAAACATATAAAAACTATTTATGAACTATACCTTAATCCAATATTTCTCCAATCTTGTTTTGTGAGATGTTAATAAGATGAAGGGGATCTTTGGTATGCAAAGTTAAAAAAGATTTTTACTTCTCAGAACCGTTAATATGCTAATGTATGATCCGACTCTTCCAGACAAGGGTGCAGTATGCAGCAGTGCACACAGACAATTGACCACAAAGCCCTCATTTAGTAGAACACCTCCTTCCACAGGGAAACACACTTGGGAAACACTGCCATACGTCCTTAAATGTATGTATCTACTTAGACTTTATAAGTGAATTTTGGAACAGATGGCAATTACTGGAAACTACCAAAACAAGAGGATGGCAAAGAACAGGTCATTTTCCAACAAATTTCAGCTTTGGCCAGAAAATAGCAACCAACTGGGTCTCTGAATTGTCTGTCTGACGAATGGGGAATAACCACAATACTCTATGTGGAATCAAGTCCTGGCCTACAATCAAAGGCTCCTGCCATCGGCCCAGCCCATTACACTGCACTGCCCATCTGTGCCCCTAATCTCACTTCCAAGGGACTTCATGCCCAGGACTCGATCTCTTCCGAAGCATCTCTTTTTCCTCCTATCTTTTGGCTGTGGCTCCAAATTGCATTTGCAAACCATTCCCTCACTCTCCTCAATCTATCAGAATCCTCCTCTTCCTTGAAAGCCTAGTTTAAAACTGACCCCCAACCAGAAGTCTTCCCAGTTTCCCCCCAGTTGAATCCATTTCTTCCTCCCCAGAAGCCAGTAATAAGTGGTTTGCACCTTTGTTGCAGCTGTCAGCCTAGCCAGCAAGCCTTCCCCAGAGCTATTCTTTTATCTGGGTCTCTGCTAGACTATAAACCCCTCCAGACCAGGGCTGTGTCTCTCCTTTTCCTATCCCCACAGTGCCTCGTACAATGTATTGCACATAAATGAAGAATAAAATGCTTGTTGGATCAAGTGGCTTCAATTCTGATAAGTAATAACAAGAGCTCAAGGACTAAGAGATTATATTCCAATAATGAAACACAAATTCTATTAAAGTTCAATAATAAAGTGAAAGGAACAACACGTGCTGTTAATACTACATGCAGTTACTTACCAGGCCTAAAAACACAGTGTGCTTTGACCTATCACAAAGATGTCCACATTGTCGCCAGAAATACTTTAGCGGGGAGTCTTAAAAGTCCTGGGAACACTTCCAGATTGTTGCTGACCGGTTTCAAAACTAAAACTACAACCCAAGAGGTCGAGACCTTCCCCAAACACCTGGACGTTCATATTGCCGGGGCAGAATGTCCTTTCAATGACGTCCTTCCCCAGGTGCTATCTCTTCTTTCACTTCTAACTTCCATCCTCCCCACCCAATCCCACCATTCATTAGCTGGCAAACAAACCACTTACACTGTCGGGAAAAGGGTAAGAATGATCCTTGTACATTTTATCCCAAGTCTTATTCACAAGGAAGGAAGTGAATTAAAGTCTCATCTAGCAGTCATCCTTCCCTCAGCTCTGTCTAGTCATGAGAAGAATGATGATTATGTGCATCTGAGCAAAACATTAAAGAGGAAACCTCTGTAAAAATTAGGTATGGTTTAGAAATACCTAATTGTATATTCTGCGGAAACATTAAAGCAGCACCAGGCCAGCTCTGTAGCTTGGGGGCCTCCAAGGTGAAGGCAGAGAATGACTCAAACAAGAGCTATTGGAGTGTCAGGACAGTTCCTCAAATGAGACTGGGAGATCCTTGAGCACAGGGGCCCACGTTTCTCCATCACTGGGAGGCTCCCCTACCCTACAAGCTGTGCTGTTGAGCTCTTCAGGCTTGTACAGGCATGTGGGTTAGAGGAACTACTGTCATTAGCATAGCTACCTATTTCCACGTATTTCCTCTCAGTAAGCCCCCTTCCACTGCTTCTCCGAAAAGAACAATTTTACTCCAGATGCAATGAATTGGCTCAGACCATACATGCACGTATCCCTTCAATCATAGGAGTCAGTTGTAAAAAAAAAACCCGTTTCGTTTGACATGAAATTACCCCCATGACAATTTTCTGAACCCACTGCACTGAATATATTACTTCTTTAAAAATAAACAAAAAAATCTGTTTACTAATGTGCCAGGCAGTATTCCAGAGGATGTATTTACCTTTCCTTAAAGAGTCTCCCCAAAAAAAAAAAAAAAAAGTCTCCCAGACATTTACTTGGTATCTGACAGCTAATTAATATTTGGGTCAGTGTCACAATGGGCTTCTGTAATTTCAGCGTACTTCCACTAACTCATTTTTCCAACTTCACCTCCTCTCAGCTAGTAAAACTGAGCTAGCCACCATCACCCAACATGCTTTCCCATCTCCCTGCTGTTCACCTTGGATGCTCCAATAATATTCAGTCAAGGTAGACTCAAGAATGAATATGTAGGGCTTCCTTGGTGGCGCAGTGGTTAAGAATCCCCCTGCTAATGCAGTGGACACGGGTTCGAGCTCTGGTCCGGGAAGATCCCACAGGCCGTGGAGCAACGAAGCCCGTGCACCACAACTACTGAGCCTGCGCTCTAGATCCCGCGAGCCACAACTACGGAGCCTGCGAGCCACAACTACTGAAGCCTATGCGCCTAGAGCCCGTGCTCCGCAACAAGAGAAGCCACCACAATGAGAAGCCCGCACACCGCAATGAAGAGTAGCCCCCGCTCGTCGCAACCAGAGAAAGCCCGCACACAGCAATGAAGACCCAACGCAGCCAAAAATAAATAAATACATTTATTAAAAAAAAAAAAGAACTAATATGTAGCATGCCTTTGGCCCCAATGCCCTACCCATGGTATGCATTCTAACTATTAATATTTTTAGGCCCAGCTCAAAACTCATCTTCTTCACAAAGTCTCTGAGGACCCATCTTCCTGTACCTAGGCCAAAACTGATCTCTCCTTCCTAAGAGTTTGTTAATATCACCTCTTGACATTTACAATTTATATATCATATGCTACCTTTTTGTCTATTGTGTTATCATTCTTTTTAGACTCTACGCTCTTTGAGTGTTGGGGCCATTGTTTCTCCATGGCTTTTAGCTTGTGCCTAATAATAAAGATGATGATAATAATATGGGCTAATACTTATTAGGAGTTGTACTGTGGGCTAGGCACAGTGTTAAATGCATTCAATTTTCATCATTCTATTAAGTAAGTACTACTGTCACTGCCATATTACAGATGAGAAACTGAGGTTCAGAGAAAGTACCTTGCTCAGGATCACAGCTAGTAAGCAGAAGAGTTAGGTCTTGTATATCTTTTGTTATATTTATCCTCAGACACCTTGTATTTTGTAATTGTAAATGGCACCCTTACTTTTTACTTGTTTTATTCTTTTTTTTTTTGCTGTTATATAGAAATACAAGTGGTTTTAGTAAACTTTTTAGAATCCAGACAATTCTATCTTTAGTCTTTCAATGGATATATCTGAAAATTTACCATTTGTATGTAATGAGGTCTAAAGGTAATAAGTATCTTTATTCCTTTCCCGAAAATTACAAGACCTTAGAAAACTTTAACTCTGATCACACCCCTCCTAACTTCCAAAAAGGTGAAATAGCAAGATTTTAGTCCCTTTTCCTAAATAACGCCCCCCAAATTAAACAGTTATTATTTTTATTTAAATTGTAAATGTAAATCTTATAACACTTATTTAGATTTGCATTTAGATTTAATGATTCCTTTGTTTGCTTTTCCTTCTTGAACCTTGGATCTTTCTTCTGGAGTCATTTTCCTTTTTTCTGAAGTACTTGTTTTCAAAAGTTCTTTTGGTGAAAGCCCAGCCGGTAATCTCTTAGTTTCTGTTTACCTAAACATGCTGTCTTGCCCTCATTATTGAAGCCGCTTTGCCGAGAAGAAAATTCTAGGCTGGCAGTTATATTCTCTTAAAACTTGGAAGACAGTTCTGTCTTTTGGCTTTGATTCTTGTTGCGATGCCTACTTTCAATCTTGTTTATCATTTGTTTGTAAGTGATGTGCCTTTTCTTTTTCAACATCTTTATTGGAGTATAATTGCTTTACGACGTTGTGTTAGTTTCTGCTGTATAACAAAGTGAATCAACTATATGTATACATATATCCCCATATCCCCTCCCTCTTGCATCTCCCTCCCATCCTCCCTATTCACCCCTCTAGGTGGCCACAAAGCACGATGCAGCTCTTTCCCATTAGCTATCTATTTTACATTTGGTAGTGTATATATGTCAATGCTACTCTCTCACTTCGTCACAGCTTACCCTTGCCCCTCCCTGTGTCCTCAGGTCAGAGAGGCTGTGGAGAAAAGGGAAACCTCTTGCACTGTTGGTGAGAATGTAAACTGATATAGCCACTATGGAGAGCAGTATGGAGGTTCCTTAAAAAACTAAAAATAGAACTACCATATGACCCAGCAATCCCACTACTGGGCATATACCCTGAGAAAACCATAATTCAAAAAGAGGCATGTACCACAATGTTCATTGCAGCTCTATTTACAATAGCCAGGACATGGAAGCAACCTAAGTGTCCACTGACAGATGAATGGATAAAGAAGATGTGGCATATATATACCATGGAATATTACTCAGCCATAAAAAGAAACAAAATTGAGTTATTTGTAGTGAGGTGGATGGATCTAGAGTCTGTCATACAGAGTGAAGTAAGTCAGAAAGAGAAAAACAAGTACCATATGCTAACACATATATATGGAATCTAAAAAAAAAAAAAAAATGGTTCTGACGAACCGAGGGGCAGGACAGGAGTAAAGATGCAGATGTAGAGACTGGACTTGATGTACCTTTTTTTTTTTTTTTAAACCCCACATTTGTTTATTTATTTATTTTTTTGGCTGTGTTGGGTCTTCGTTTCTGTGCGAGGGCTTTCTCTAGTTGTGGCAAGTGGGGGCCACTCTTCATCGCGGTGCGCGGGCCTCTCACTATCGCGGCCTCTCTTGTTGTGGAGCACAGACTCCAGACGCGCAGGCTCGGTAGTTGCGGCTCACGGGCCTAGTTGCTCCGCGGCATGTGGGATCTTCCCAGACCAGGGCTTGAACCAGTGTCCCCTGCATTAGCAGGCAGATTCTCAACCACTGCGCCACCAGGGAAGCCCTTGATGTGCCTTTTTATCTCTGGCGGCTTTTACTTCTTGTTGGCTCTGGTGTTCTGCAGTTTCACTACAATGTGTCTAAATGTGAAATTCTTCCTATTTAATTTGATTGTCATATGTTGTGTATTTGTGGATTTATGTCTTTGGCCACATTTTAAAATTCTCAGCTATTATCTTTTCAAAGACTGATCCTCAAATTTCTCCTTCTGGAACTCTGAGTTGATGCTTTCTAGCTCTTCTCATTAGATCCTACATGTCTCAACATTTCTCTCATGCTCTTTGTGTCATTTTCTTTATGCTGAATTCTGCATAATTTCTTTGGATATATTTTCCAATTCACTAGTTGTCTCTCTAGCTTTGTTTAATCAGCTTTTAAACTCATTCATCTAGATTTTAATTTCAAAAAGTTCTACATGGTTCTTTACAGTCATTTTAATAGTTTCATATTGCATGATCATTCAAAAATTCCATTTTATTTTCTGTAAATATATATACTCTTATTTTGTATTCTCTGTTGATAATGTCAATATCTGAAAATGTTGCAAAGTCAAAATATGTTGTTCACTTCGACTTTTATTTATGGTAATGTTTTCTTCTTTGTGTGTTTGGTAATTTTTTTATTATAAGCTCATATTTTGTTAAATTTAATCTGCAAGAATCCAGAGAACCTAATTTAGGGATGCTTTTTACCAGAAAAACAATTGTTTACTTTAGCTGGAAGCCAGCAGATGTAACTCATCCAGGACTATATGAACCCTTTCAATTTCCTGGTTAAACAGAAGAGTTTCAAGGTTAGCTCTTCCACTTTCTGTGTTTCTGTGTGTGCATACAAGTGCATCTGCAAGTGTGTATGTGCACTCCTCCATCTTAGGTTCCCAACTGTGGTGCTGGTGGTTACATTTGGTTCCCAGATATCTTAGGCTTTCTTATTCACTTACAGCTCACTGCTCTCTATTCTGGTTTCAACTCACTGTTCACCTCTTTCCCTCCTTGGAGATTGCCCTTATATATTCTTGAAAATCTTCAATGCATCAAATAATATGTTTTAACTTATCTAACGTCCAGACTTATCACAGGTGGAGATATGACCTCTGTCTCAACTAACGTAGCTTTCATTTTTTGTTGTTTAGCACAAAAGTTCTAGGGTTTGAGCATTCAATAAAATCACTAACATTAGTTTCATTGCTTTCTAAAGGTATGCATTTTACTTTTATTTATAGAATAACAGACTGTTACAATGGAAAGGCATCCAAGTGATGATTTAGCACAGTGTTCCCTACTGGAGGCACTATGGGTATTTTGGGCATGATGATTCTTTGTCCTGTGAGACCTTCCCAAATGCTGGTCATTTAAAATCCCTAATGGCAGGTAACAGAATTGATTAAAAATATCACTCGTTTCCAATAGCCTCCTAGATTAAGAACTTTGATGCTTAATCCTCTCATTTTACAGATGGAAAATGTCTGCTTTTAAGATAAAGGGCAAAACCCAGAGATGGCCCCTGAAGAGGCTAAATGTGATCTAGCTCTCCTCTGTGCCTCTGGGCTCATTTGACCACACTCTACCTCATTCTCTGTGCTCTGGCCAAGTCGTCTTTCAGTTCCTTGGTGTGCCGTACTCCTTTCTGCTGCAGGGCCTTTGCATTTGTCTCCTTCTTCTGCCTAGTGACTATTCCCATCTCACACCCTTCTCTACTCCCTTTGCCTACTCTTACTCATCTTTCAGATTACATTTCAAATGTCACTTATTTAGGAAAGTTTCTCTGACCCCCAGACTAGGATCAAGATCCCCTGTTACATGCTTTAACAGCCCTCTGGATTTCTGTCAACCCATTTAATACGGTTTAAAATTTATATATTATAACAATTATTTCCACCAATAGGCTGTGAAGTCCATGATGTCTGTTTTGTTCACCACTGATTCACCTGTACCTAACAAGTGCCTGCCACATAACAGGGGCTCAAAAATATTTGTTACATAAAGGAGTAACCTAAAAAGCTGCTGATGTGTGACCCATCGAAAGAAGAAGGATGGAAAAGTTAAAGTGAAGACTCCCTTGACAATGTCCATCAGGACCTGGGTTGCAAAAGAAATATTCCTAAATATTAATTTACAAAGCCTTTCTGCTGCCATCTGTTCTCCAAATGGAAATCTCTCAATCTAGAGTATCTCAGAAGAAAACTTTTCCTTGCTAAACTACTGTGACAGTTGAGTCTTGCAAACAATTTTTCATTCAAGATGTTCAATAACTTCACAGTTAATGCTAATATATATCTTCCAGAAAGCCAATAGCATGGAACTGCCACAGAGTCTAATTGGAAATCCTTAACCTATTGCCAATATGAACTTTAGATAATTATGGATTTTTATAAGTTTTTCAGTTAATAGTTTCAACAATGATCTGTTTGCCACGTATTTTGGAAATCTGAATCCCATTATCTGTATACTCCATCTGTTTCCTTGGATTGATCCATCAATATGATTCTGTTTAAAAGCTACTTGTCCATACTGGTCATGTGCCTGTGAAAAAAAGCACAACATATCCACATACTTTTTGTCTCCATTCTCATCTAAGAAACTGACCTCGCTCTCCACTCACTGTGAACTTCTTCTGATGCCACAGACCACATGGGATTTACATTGTTGTGATTTCTTTCATACTGTGCCTTGTGACCAACATCTGACATCAGCTTCTTGGGTTAACTTGACTTTACAAACTGACCAACTCCATAAAATCTCCATGAATCCTCAAGATGACCAAGTAACTCAATGTCTACCTGTCCACTAAAGCACACAGAAGCTCTTTTGAATTCTCTGTTGTTATCCAGAGAAGGAAAAGAAAATTCCCTGCAAAGACTCTTCTTTTATTTTTTGAGAATTCCCTCTTAAAGATAATTTCTCATAAGAGACTAGCTTGGTCAGCCAACCACCTGGCATAATGAAGCCCTGGGTAGTCCTTTTGTTTTTCCCATAAACTTATGGTAAACCACAGAATAGTGAACCAAATATAAACTGCTGCTGTCTACATTTTTTCCCCCTTCAAGTGTAGTAAGGTTTCATTCTACTCTTAAAAAAAGAAAACCACCACCCCCTTAGATGACAAGGGCATGAGTAAACAATAGGTTGGGAGAAAGAAGTACTTCAACATTTGAGAAAGCTGGATGCCTAGTGCTCCTGTACTCTTAAAAAGCCTAAAGAAAAATTGCTTCATAGGACTCGAGACCAAGCTTGGCACAGGTACAAACTGTCAGTATAACTCCTTCCTTTAAACAATAAACTCAGGTGTGAACTGAGCCGACTGCATGAGTAAAATCAACTTATTGGGACCTACATAGAGGAGTTACTTCCTCTACAAACAATTTCTCTTTGTAAGAAGCTAAAAGACTATGAACACACTTTCACCAAATAAAACATGGGCTTCTCGAGAGAGCTGAAGGGGAAAAAAAAATGGAAGAAGAAAATGGAACAACAACAAAAAAGATGGTTAACAGGAGGCTGTGGCGTTTCCCAAGCAAGCAATGTGAGCTTAATTGAGGCTGACGCATGACAGACTCGCGTGTACAGTATCGCCCCAGCTCCGACTGAAGCTGCTGACAGAGGGTAAATGGTGCACGGCAGCGGGGCTCGCCCTGGCCTGGTGTGGCATTGTGGTTCATGGAGCCTGTCAGGAGATGGCACGAGGGCTAATGAAGAGCAGCCCTTGTTTTTAAAATTCTTCTCAGTTTTGGATCAGACTCTACACCATGAAGACTTCTCAACCTTTTAGTGCTCAGTTAAGGATATGTGACACTTATTTAAAAATTAATGCATTCTAATCAATTTCAAGTTAGACAGTGAAGAGTCTGCAAAACGGGAGACAAAAGAGAAAAAGGCAGTGGGAGAAGAGAAAAAGAGAACAAGAGAGGATGACCGCTATGGATATGGAAGAGGTAGGAGGCATAAGAAATAGGGCATAAGAAGTACCTACATGTTTTTGGACATCTTTGCAGAAAGAATTTTGTAAGGATAGGCAAACCAACATAAGAAGTCGGGGGAAATAGAACACATTCTTTGTATATTCTCCCAATAAAAAGTCTAGGAACCAAAATGTGAAAAGACAAATGCAAAAAGAAAAATTTAACATTTGAAAAAAAATTTACAATTGTAATTGTTTAAAAAGAACAACTTTTGTTTTCAATCATCACAAGACGACTGTATATCCCACTATTAAAACATTTTCTTGCCCCATTATGGGAAATCTTCCAAAATGACTGAATATGTGCTTTAATCGAAAGATACAGTAATGTTTATATGCTCCACTGAATAAATATTAACATTAAGAAAAAAATTATCACGTTTTAAATATGACCATTATACATATAACAGAAAAAAGAAAACAGACTGTTTCTTATCTCACAGTGACATCTGTGAAATATTCAGGTTAGATGCAAAATAAATGACAAAAATTGTGGATTGACTAAGTGTCCAGACATGAAAGTATAAGCCTCTACTTCTGTTTTACTTATCTTATTGTCATTATAGGAAAGTGTTTAATTGCTAACTTTATTTACATGTTCCAGGGACCTGAAAATCACACATATGTAATCCACGTTTTATAGGTTAACCATTATCTACAAAAGACTTCTTTAAAAAGGCTCTTGCCATCTTAGTATAACTAGTGAAAGGGAGGGAAAAATCACTCTGGGTTATATGACCAAATTTATTTAATGAAGACCACAGTTTAACTTAGACTGAAAATCTGCTGTCTCATTTTCTATTAATCCTCACTAAAACAAATCTCTAGAAACAAATCTCTATCTAACCAGATCAGGGGCTGATAACAGAATGAGAGTAGACACATTTATTTTATAGTCACATGAAAACCCTGACACCTCGGTTTTAAACTCATGATAAAATGGCTTTTTAAATAAAGGAATTTGTGAATCCATGTTTGTACCCAAAGAAAAATAACTCTTTAATAACATTTACCTTTTTCTGCAAATAGGCTTAACCAAAAATGATCATTTTGTCACATTTTAAAATAAGCGTAACTCTTTTTTTCCTTTGCTTTCTATATTTGGTTTTTATATTCCAAAGATATCAATTTAGGGTATTGACATTAAATTTCAAATATTTTCTAATGACATCACCTTGATTACCTCCAAGTAACTTGAAAAGTTTTCCACAGAATCTTACACTCGCTCTTTTACAACATGGACTCAGAAAGGTCATACACATGTAGAATGTATAAAAATGGCCAGAACAGGTTGCTAAATTACCAGGGAGCTTTTAGGGGATTTACACACTGGAAGCGTGAACAGTGAATCAGAACTTCTAAACCTTTCACAAGTTATTTGCTCAAAAGCATGATAATGAAAACTGTGAAGAGCAAAGGCAATAGAGCATAGACAATAAAGTTCAGCAGATAGACATTTTTTCTGTTCTACCTGTGTCGGATAAGAGATCTTATTTATAAGTCATTCCTTGAACCACTGGACCTCAGCCAAAGCAGGTAACACTACTCCAGTATTGTTTCTTGTTGAAGGTGAGTAGTTGTCAATGTCACCATGCTGGGACAATTTTCATTACAAATGGCTGGGATTGAAAGCAGTTCTAGTTTTCTTTACAGTTAGCATAAGGAAATCTAGGAGGAGGTGAGAGTCAGCCATATTAAGAAAGCAGCACAAATCAGCCTGACAACAACCGACAGTCTCTTTCATTTAATTTATTGATCAGACAGTCCGGATAGTCTAGATGCATTCTAAACTTTGAGGGAAAAAATTCTTAAATAGGCATTTTGTCTATGTGCTAGGTAATAAGCTATCAAAGCAAAACAAGAGAAATGTAAACATAAATTTAATGATTCCTTTGAATCACATTTATTTTATTCATTAGGCTGTAATACTAGAGTCAATCATCTAAGAAATTTGGGTAGAAGATAAAAATTGATTGGATGACTTCAAAGATGCTTTCCAAATCAAGGATTCTTTCACTTTATGCCACATTTTGCTTGGTGTTTGGTTTGGGAGATACCTCTGAAAGGAGAATGAGACTACAAGGTTGAAGAGATGATTGATTTGGGGGCTTTTACCCAGAGCATCAACAGTAATCATTAATCATTGGCCTTTTTGAAGTGCTTAAGGACTCTACTGGGGCTGCGTATGTTTTCCACAGGCTTAGCCACAGAGCAATCCTAAGAGGATGATCTTAAAAAAACTTGAGGAAAAAAAAACCCTAGAAAAGTATGCACATTTTCTGACTACCCTGGAACACTGAAGATGATTTTAAGAAGAATAAGACCAGTTGAATGCACCCCTTTTTAAATTGATGCTACATGTATATAATAAGCATTTGGTCTAGCACCTCCCAAGCCTATACATTTTAATGAATTCAGTGTCTGTGTGAAGGGTCAGCTTTGTTTTTCTTTTCCTGTGTGTATAGCACAATTTTTTTTGGGGGGGGGTGAATATTTTACTTAAAAGCTGGGATGCAGTCTTTTTAAAATGTCTGTAAATATATTGTCATTATTTTGTGATAATACAGCTAAATTTCTAAACCCTTTACAAGTGAGATTCACAGTCCCATTCAGGATGGAATGATTTGCTTAAGGGCTGTCTGGACTTCACCAGCAAGCCCCCTTCCATGTGGATTTGGGACCACTGGTCCACGAGGTACCACTGAATCTGCCAAACAAAACCAGCGCATTTAACTCACCAATGTGATTTCATTATTATTTTTTTTCATTGCAGGGTGATGACATGGCAGTGAGGGGTGCATACTAGATAAATGCTTAAAATAATTTTATGATGAC
Source organism: Globicephala melas (assembly GCF_963455315.2). Classification (NCBI taxonomy): domain Eukaryota; kingdom Metazoa; phylum Chordata; class Mammalia; order Artiodactyla; family Delphinidae; genus Globicephala; species Globicephala melas. The sequence goes on from NC_083329.1 coordinate 17,280,832, forward strand.
ACAATATTCAGAAGAAAGACTTTAAGAGTTAGAACGTTTCTTAAAATAAGAACATGGTTTCTATGCAGAAGTAAAGTCTTGTAAATAAATTAGTAAAATGTACCATATTATTCATTTTTCTATCCAATATTTATTGTCTGTCTACTATACTCAAAGTATTAGATTCAGGAAGGGGATTGTAAAAATTAATAAGATATGATCTCTGTCTCAGAGTTTATAATCTCAAATTATTTGGGAGTTTTTTTCATCATTACTACAAATGTAATTATTTTTAAAGCTATTTTTATTTTTGTTTCTGTTTTTGCGGTACGCGGGCCTCTCACTGTTGTGGCCTCTCCCGTTGCGGAGCACAGGCTCCGGACGCGCAGGCTCAGCGGCCATGGCTCACGGGCCCAGCCGCTCCGCGGCATGTGGGATCTTCCCGGACCGGGGCACGAACCCGTGTCCCCTGCATCGGCAGGCGGACTCTCAACCACTGCGCCACCAGGAAAGCCCCTAAAGCTATTTTTAACCACCCAATAAGACATTCTGTATCTTTCTAATCTGAGACCATCTTCATTAATTTAACCATTTAAAATGCTTGTTCAATATTACTTGCTTCCTTTTCTTAGGGTAAGTTCTTCTTTTAATGAATTCTCTTTCAAAAAGCAAAACTATACCAATTCACTTAATCCCTCCCCAAAGCATATACCCAGTTTTTCAGTAGCATTAAGCAGCATAGTATAAGAGGAACTTCTTAAAATTTACTGATATATAAATAAAATAAGATCCATTAAATCTTTATTGTAACCGTATATCCCACCAAAAATTTTTTTTCCAATGAGAATTCTTTCTATAGATCTTTTACTTCCAACCCCATTTTCACTAGTTAACCTAGTTAAAATGATTTCAAAAGAACAAGTATTTGACTGAAGGTATAGTGACTGCAAAAGCTGCTAAGTCTCATGTTCATTACACCCATAGACAAATGCTAATTAAAACGCTACAGGAGTGAAAATGCATCCTGATCATTTAACATGAATTTCGAGCAATATGGAAAGAGCAGAACAAGAAACAAGAGGTGTTGAAGATTTTGTTTTTCTGACCAAGAAAGGTCAGATATAGTGCATCAGAATGCTGCATCTTAAGAAAATCATTATTTTAAATGCTGAGATTCCAGTGAATAGAGTAGTTTTCAAATGTTAAAATCTTTGCAGTAGGCTCTGACCTCAGAATAACAAGAAAATGACAGGCGCTTACTTTTCCACATATAAAAATGACACTTATTGCAAGGTCATTATATAAAAGGCCTATTTCCCTTTCATGAAATAATTACACCATTGATTCAATATATTTGCCAGCATGTCTATATGTGGTTTAAGTGGTTATTTCAATGACCTAAATATAGAAAAGAATACCAACAAACTTAAAAACTATGGTCCAAGTGGGCTGTAGCCCTTGTGTATCATTTTTCCTTGGCAAATCATCTACACTGCTTCCTCAGGAGCCCCTTAAGTGTTTTATTTATACACATGGTGTTTTACTGATCACATCTAGAGGACTGGGTGTACTTTGTTGTAAAAATTAAACAGTTGGTTAAATAGACATGTAACTGAATTGCAAATGATATGGAAGTCTTAGCTAATTCTACTGGAAGGATGCCTTCTTTAAGAAATTCTAAAAGGGGTTAAAGTGAAAATGTTCAAAGGAGGAAAATACGGGGTGAGTATTTATTTGTATTACAGAAAGAGTTTACCCTAGAGTGCTTGGGGAGCCAGGCTCCAAGATGGTCCCCATGATTCCCACCCCCTGGCATGCACACCTGTATAGTCCCTCCCACACTGCATCAGGGTTGGTCTATGTGATTGCTAGACTATTACAGAAGGGATGATATGTCAATTCCAAGATCAGGTTCTAAAAGACATTGAGGCTTTTGTCTTGGCTGTTTTCACCTTTCCTCTCTCTTGGATCACTTGCTCTGGGAGAAGCCAGCTGCCCTGTTGTGAGTATACCCACCTATGGAGAGGCCCAAGGGGTGGAATAAAACCCTGGGCCAGCAGCAATTTGAGTGAGCAGCATATTTTCTAGCCCCAGCCAAGCTTTCTGATCACTGCTGCCCCTATGGGGTGGTACAAGCAGGAAGACTTGGTGAAGGAGGAGAAACTCAAGCTGATAGGTAAGATTTAGATGCACACAATGACCTGATGATTGTATGTCGCCCATGGATGAGTTTTGTTTGACCCACAGTGTTTTAAAAATTAGGAACTTCCAGGAGGATATCTGAATTTCTAGCTTTGTTTGAAAGTTAGACCATCTAGTAACTTCAGATTCAGCCTCCATCCCAGCTGTCCCTTCCTGGGACAGGATATACGCCAGTCTCCACCGTGCCCCTTTATCCTACGCCTGACCTACTTCACTCCTCTCCTTTACCTGTCAGGCCCTTCTAAGTATCATTACTGTAGGGAAAAGAATTACCCTGCAAACGCAGGCTGGACAGGCCTAAGTAGGTATTACTCTAAGTTGCAATGAAAATGCCTATAGTTTTTACTTCACCTGTCTTTACCCCATTCTCAATGGCCCCAGATATTTGAGTTATAGACTCCTGAGGTACAGAGATGGAAGGGTGAGCATCTAGTACCTAAAGAACTATCTCTGGAGGCAGGCAAATCCACGCAGTTAAAAGTAGCATGCTTGGCTACTGGCTCAGAAGCAGGAGAGGCTCCAGTGGAAAAAGAGGAAGCTATGATCTTGTCCTTCTTCTCCTGCCTGGAAAAGTGGAGGAACCAAGTCTCCCTTCTTCTTCTACCTCTTAGCTTACTTGTTTACCCTCCTGCATATTTATTTCCCGTTTAATACAGTTCCTAGTGTACACTATGGGCCAGCCTCCCCTGGATAAATATGTCAGGGGCTGAAGTAAGGGAAGGAGACACTGTACAGTTTGTTCCATCACTATTATCCCCACGGGCCAGGCCTGGGTTTGTCACCCTTTACTGGGAGGGGTAAAACAAAGACCTGTGGAGGGTGGCGCCTGAGCATGTGGAAGACCAGGTTGGAAAGGCAGTTGGGAAAATTTGTGGGGGTCAGGAACACAACCGAAACCAAAAACAATCCAGCTCTAGGGGAAAACAGTTATGATGTACACCAAGAGGAAATGTTGTTGACTTTCTGGACTATTTTCCTCTGCACAACTTTTCAGAAGAGGCTCATCTCAACTGAGGTACAATATCCAGACAAATGGATGTTCACAGTTACATATTTAACTAATAAATGAACTCAGCTTCTGTATGGTGAACCACTTTACTTGAGAACAACGTCCATTTTGACACATTTTACTACCCAATTCGAAACGAGAGGAATCCCCTATTCTAAATGAGGGTAAAATTGTACTCGGTAATCACCACTGTATACTAAGAAATGTGCCATTATTTAGACAAGGTCATCAGATCATAAATTCAACATGAAGAATCAGAAATTTGATGTTTTATAATCTCTTTAGTCTTTAACTTTCACACAATATTTTTTTTCAAGTTCATTCCTTTGTTTTCTAGAAATAGCCTGGTATACAGGAATATGCCCAAATAGCTCCATAAGAAAGAGGTGATATGTAGAAACAGGCTGAAATCTAGAAGCAAAATAATCAGTAGTTTCTCTGTGTATAGGAGTTTCAAATTATCTGAAAGCTCTCAAGAACTATCCACAGATGTCTATGGATGGTGAGCAGGCAAAGATATGTACACACCATGCAGCCCTTTTAACCAGAATGCTGGATTTTCTCTTTTCTTGAACTTTCCAGTTTACCATGTTAATAGTCATAGGCAATCCCACTTGCAGAAACACTGCATCTGGTGGAATTCTAGTTTAGCAAGATACTCTGTAAAGAAAGGGCTTGTGATGAAATAAATCTGGGAGTACTACCCGTCTCATATTTGTTTGAACTTGAAAAATAATATGAAGGATAATGTTGAAGACATTGTCCACCACATCCCACAGCATCCCTATTGTGAGAGTCCATGAAAAGAATGACACGAAAAACTAGGGCTAAGGAAAGCTGTGCTTTTCCAAACCAACTGGTATGTATTAATCTTTTGGTTACTTTGACTCTTATAATAACTGATCAGACATTCCCCTTTGGTCAATAGGAAGTTCAGGGCAAACTTATAACCCACTTCTAATTAATGAATAGGGCCTTAGAAAATGCATTTCTGACTAACTTTAAGTTAGTTATCATTTCCTCTTTGTCCTGCTTTTCTTTAATCCTAGTGCACCTTAGATTCTTTCTAGAAGCATAAGAAAGCAAAAATAGAGAGGAAGATGGAAAGTGAGGAGAGGGAGAGACAGAGAGAATGGAATAGAAAAACAAAAACATAACCACAATTTAATGAAAACCTACTTTGTGTTAGGTGTTGTACTAACTCTTTACATGTATGAGTTTTAATCCTTTATGTATATGACTCTTTAGATGTATCTTCTTAAGGACCTGTGAAGTTGTTAAGAGCCCCATTTTATAGGTAATGAAAATGAGGCATAAAGAGATTGGATAACTTATTCGAACCAACAGTTAGTTGGTGCAGGCAATGCTGGGATTCAAACCCAGGCAGTCTAGCCCCAGAGCACCCACTATGCAAAATTAATAAACAGATGAAAGGGTCTGGCCTCCACTCTATACTGTTCTACTCTTATCCTTGAACCCTTGGTTAACTCCCAGACCAAAAAAAAAAAAAAAAAAAAAGAGTTTATTTCTAAAGCTTCTTGGTCTGGCACTGACAGCCCCCAATCCTAAATGTGCAGCATACTGGGCAAGGACAGGAAATGCCGCAGGGAAACTGTGAGCCAGAAGGACTTAACTGTTTTTTTTTTTTTTGCGGTACGCGGGCCTCTCACTGTTGTGGTCTCTCCCGTTGCGGAGCGCAGGCTCAGCGGCCATGGCTCACGGGCCCAGCCGCTCCGCGGCATGTGGGATCCTCCCGGACCGGGGCACGGACCCGCATCCCCTGCATCGGCAGGCGGACTCTCAACCACTGCGCCACCAGGGAAGCCCAACTTAACTGTTTTTTAAGGAGGATGAGCTCACGAAGGTTTTGTCCTTGTCATCAGGTGTTGCTAAATGCCAACAGTAGCTGTTTTTCTCCCTTACGGGTAGCCAGAAGTCACAGCTGGGTATGCGGGGGTGGGGTGGGGAGTGAGGGAGGAGGTGGGAGGTAGAGGGTGGTAAGATGGGTGATAGGAAGCTAGCCTCGCTTGGCATTTACTGAGGTGGTCTGAACATGTAATGCCCCCTTTGACTAAGAAAGCTGTGAGCATCTCTCGTAAGGGGAAGGGATTTCAGAAATTCCTAGGACATACTTTGAGATCCGAAGTGTGAAAAAGTCAGTTCAAGTAAAACAGTATCGAGTTCCTAGGGGAAAAAAAATCTGAATAAGACAAATCTTGACCATTAAGAAAAGTACTGTTACTGTTAAAAACCAAACCAAACACAAAACAAAATAAAATAATGACTATTTATGCTCAGAAAAAAAAGACAATGAATGTTACTGAAAAATTATGTAAAACCTTCCACACCTCTGCTGTACATCAATGGCAAAATCAGCCCCACACCGTTAGCACCAAAAGTCCTCTGTGGCAAAAGTGTTCCTCAGAGCCTCTGTGATATTAGGAAACGGGCTCTTAATCTCATTATGTTGTCAACAAGGTCCCAGTTAATCAGTGTCACATTCATTTGGGTTTAGCCTGCTACACTTTTGCTTGCAATTAAATGCCACAAGGTCCAAATCAGCTTAAACGAGTCATTTTTCCCCCTGGTATGGCTGAGTAACACAGCCAGCAAGGCAATACAGCTTGGGCAAAATATACCATAATTAATTACCAGAAGCCTAAAGAGAACCCACTCTATGAGTCTCCACATTTTATTTAACGGATTAAAAATAAAATACTATCAACAATAAACACTCCTGACTCGTAATAACTGTTCAGTTGACAAAGAATGTTTCAGTCATGTAATAGGTTTTTAAAAAATTAAGTAGCACATACTTAGCAGACTATATGGACGATATTATCAAGTAATTCTATGGGACTAATGATTAAAAAAAAAATTGATCCTTGATATATTTCCATAAAGGTGCTCCTTTAAAGCTTAGAATATCAGGAAAAATCACCAAAATAAGTGTTTACAAAATTCACATAAATATTGTGAAGTAGCTTGAACTCTGCGGTTTTACTGTTTGATATTTTGACCACAATTTCCCAGCATACACACCCCTTATAAACATATGGTATAGCTACTTCCTAAAAGCTATCTGATAATAAAGACCCTTAATTTTAAGTGCACCAGAATGTCTTAAAAATCCACTAGCCTCAATATTTTTATATTAAAAACATAATCAGTTTCATATTTATTTGAGGCATTTCAAAATTTGTTATCAAAAGGTATTAAAACTATTTGACAATAAACATTTCAGGATTAAGAATCTATCTGGCAGAAAGCTTTGGTAAGTCTTCATCTTCCTTAATTTTTTGAGCTGTTATTCTTTAAGCTCTGGGTCACTTCAGCTGAATTCTGCCAAACTTCTGCATATCAATTACTCACTTTCAGCAACATTCAGGGTATGCCCCTTGCCATTTATGGACCTGCCTAAGCAAAAGATTTGAGGGAAAAGAGGTTTCATTCACTCAATGAACATTAAGTCCCGGGTACTGGCCGAGGTTGAGGTCAAAGGGTGAATAGGACCTAGTCCCTGGTATAATTACTCTTAATTAGGAAAGGAATATGTTAGAATTAATGATTTAATTTTCACTTTTGACATGCCATTGCTCATGTTACCTTTAGAAATGCTCATATTTAAAACATGCAGCCTATGAAATGGTCTATTTAGAGCAATTGTCACATGAGGAACTAACGCCTGCATTTTTCAGCTCTTCCCATTCTTAACGGTCTTTAACCCAGCAATCAGAATAACGTGGTTTAGACTCCATCCACGTGTTTTCTTAAGAATTTATGGAAATGTATTGTCTTTATCTACATGTGAATAGTTCCAGGCCACCAAAGGGCCTAAGTTATGATCATTCCTGTTCTATCAAAATCTAAATCCAATTTCAAATGTGTTTATTTATTCAATTTCCCAAAGCCCTTCAGAAAAATCACTCCCAAGAACGCTAAAATGTGGACCATTCTCATTAACTGAAAATGGCACCTAACAGCACATGCCACTTCTCTTCTCTTGCCTTGCTGATGATATTTGATACAGAGAATCCCTGTTTCATGACGGAATAACCGGTGAACTCCTGTTGCTCATCAGCTTAAAGGTCAAGGGTCATGCTGGTCACTCATGCTTATGAACACAAACAGGACAGACCTACCTCCTACGATGAGGCATGGAACGATGACTAGCAATGACAAAATACCAGAGAAACAATAAATAAAAAGAGTGCCAACAAAGCATGGAGCACCTAGTTGGTACCAAATAAATTAGACCAGACACATTTATAAACGTTTCCCAATAGAAATAAATGTTTAAATATAAAAAACACAGTAAACAGAATCACTATGCTGTACAGCAGAAATTAACACACCATTGTAAATCAACTATACTTCAATTAAAAAAAAATGCAGTAAATAATTTTTGATTCAGAATTTTAGTCCAGAATGTTCTGAGTATGAGCAAAATTGTTTATGCATAGTAGACAACGCCAACTGGTTTTTACTGAACATCAATACTTACTGTCATTGGGGTATTATTGACTCTGACTTCTTGTTGGTCAATATTTTCCTTTAGAAAAGCACCTTGGATTTTCCTGCCTCTGTACTTTTATTTAAGCAGTTCGTTTCACCTAGAATGCCTTCTTCATAAGTTCCATATATCCAAATACTAATCACTGCCCAAAAGCCAGGCCAAACTTCCCCTCTCCTCCTCATGAAGGTTTCCCTGATCCCAGCAACTGGAGATAAGTGCTTCCTTCTTTGACGCTCCGCAGAACTATCCTTGCGACATGATTAAGTCACTACAAGTTAGACTTGTCAGCCCAACATTTATTGAAATTCATCTCCTTTCTTAGACTGTAAATGCCTTGAAGGCAAGTGAAGGACTGCATTTTATTCATATTTGCCTATTCAGAAGCCTTAGCACGAGGAACTGCACACAGCAGATGGAATATCTACAAATTCATGATCTCAACGAACGACTACAAATAACCATCATGGTGCAACTCACACCCGACACTAATTTTAAACAGTTGTAAAAATTCATCCATTCATGAGTTTTTGAACTTTCACCTTTGAATGTTTTAGGAGATAGAGACAGAGCAGAGAACAAAACAGACCCGTTCTCACGGATTTTACCTTCTGATGGGAAAAAAAAAGACAATAAACAAAAAAACTCAGACTACAAAGTCAAGTAGTGATAAGCGTAGGGTAAGGGGAGAATGAAAGAGATAGTATTTTAGACAGGGTGGTCAGGAAAAGAGCTTTCTGGGGAGGCCACACTTGAACAAAGCAAGTGTGAGCCATAGGGAATATCTGGAAGCAGGGCTTCTGGGCAGAAGAAAAAGCAAGAACAGAGACATTGTGGCAAAAACGTGCTAGGCATTTCAGAGAAATGGGTAAAGAAAAGTGGTAAGAATTACGGTTGGAGGGACAAGTGGCCAAATAGTGGGAGGCCATGTGGACCATATACAGTGAAGACTGGATTTTATGCCAAATGTGATACAAGTTACTGGCTGTTCTGATCAGAAGATGGCGTGATCTAAGTTTGCAAAGTATCACTCTGGCTGCTAATAACGATAAAAAAGACTGTATTGGGGTGCTTGTAGAAGGGAGAGCAATTAGGAGATTACCATAGCAGCCTAGGGGAGAGGTGCTGGGGGCTTGGATCAGAGTGGTAACAGTGGTGGTGTAGAGAAGTGGGCAGATTTGGAATGTCCTTTGAAGGTGGAGCCTGTATTTGATGATAGATTGGATACGAGGTGTGAGATAGAGGGAGGAATCCAAGTTGGCTCCAACGTTTTGAGTTAAAGTACTAAATGGAAGGTAAAACCATTAACTGAGGTGGAGGACACTGGAGGAAGAGAAGGATGGTGGGGAAAACAAGAGGTCTGTCCTGGGTACGTGAAGCTTGAGCTGACAAATAGCATTCAGTTGGACATGTCAAGTAGGTAGCTAAATAAAAGTCTACAGCTGGAGATACATATTTGAGACTTATGGGAATACAGCTGCAATTTATTTACACATATACATGCTTTGAGGCTATAAGGTTAACATTAACTGGTATACTTTAAAGCCCACTTATAACCTATTAAAGTTAACTGAATTTAAAAAACAAAGTCACTTTAAACTGTTGCCTATCACATCAACAGTTGACCCTAATCCCAGAGGCATAAATAAGCATGCACATTTTGGTCAAACTTTAATTATAAAAAAGAATAAAGTATATTCTACCATAAATATTTCAGCAAATAGTCATAAGAAGGAACATGAATGTTTAGAGATCACCTCTGTCATTGTATGTTAGCATGTCTGTGATTTCCTCTAGAAATTCCAAAATGCAGCCAAATTTTTTCCATGTATAACTGAAAGGGATCCTTCCCCATTATTTGCCACCTTTTTTTAATCTCTTTTCCTCACTCCCAAGCTGTACCACACAGAATCCTTAAAATAATAAAAATGTATTTTATATTGTCCTGGCCAACTCTGTGCTGCAGGTTCAACGGAAAAGCCAGCCCAATATAGGTTCCTACTCAGTGTATGTCATACACACATGTGCTAAAAGGAAGATTTGGGGAGACATGAGAAATCATCATTTTTCCCCCTTAATAATAAAATTAATCTCCCCCCGCAACTCCACAATTTCCTAAAGAATAATTCTTCCACTTATTTTCAAGTGAGGCTGTTAATAAGAAAAAATGAGCAGAAAATTTGCCCGTCCCAACTACAACTGGTCAACCCAAAAGACACAGTCTATGTCAGGAAGGAAATAAAAGGCGAAGAAAGAACATAGTCCCAGGTCACCTGAGGGTTGCAACAGCCTCCTCTCTGGTTTTCTCTTCAGTCTCTCTGTGTTGATTCATTCCGTTATTTCATTGCTAAGCCAATCCTTCTGAAGCACTGTGTATTAGCTTCCTACTGCTGCTATAACAAATCGCCACACATTTAATGGTTTAAAAGAACACAAATTTATTCTCATAGTTTCGGAGGTCAGAAGTCTGAAATGGATCTTACTGGACTGAAACCAGGGTGCTGACAGAGCTGTGCTCCTTCTAGAGCTTCTAGGGGAAAATGTGTTTCGGTGCCTTTTCCAGCTTCTAGAGGCACCAACATTCCTTGGCTTGCAGTCCCTTCCTCCACGCTCAAAGTGAGCAGCACAGTATCTTCAAATCTGTCTGACCCCTGCTTCCATCATCACCTTTCCTTCTCTGACTCTGACACTCTTACCTCCCTCGGATAAGGACTCTAGTGATTCCATTGGGACGACCTAGATAATCCAGGGTTATCTCCCATCTCAAGGTCATTAACAGTCACACCTGCCAAGTCCCTTCTGCCACCAAAATAACATACTCACAGGACATCTTGAGGGAGAGGGGCATTACTCTCTCTACTACGCACTGTTTTCAAACATTTCATTTCTCAGAAATGTTTTGCAATTGTTGTGGTTAATACCTAGGGCTCTGAGTCAGACCACCCTGGATTTAAAACCTGCTTCATCGTACACCAGCTGTGTGACCTTGGACGTGATTCTTAGTTTATCTAAACCTTAGTTTCTGATTCTATAAAATGAGGTAGTATCTACTTCATAATTATAATGAGATAATGAATGCATAACACAGCATAATTTATTTTAAAATACTTACTGAGCTGCCCTCTATGTACCAGGCCCTGCGCTGGGATATTATTATTCTTTCTGAGCATAGAACAAATCTGTGGTATTGAAAGCCCTCCACAAAGGCCTTCTCCTCTAGCGCTTACTGGCTGTCCACTCACTGGCATTCATCATATACTACTGTGCCCTAATATCTAACTTCTTATATATGTGTGTGTGTGTATATATATACACACACACACATATATATGCCCTAGCTGAACTACAAGATCAAAGGGTAGTATCTTCTCTAAGACCTGATTCCATTTTAAAATAAAGAAAGCAAGTCATTCTAATCTGCCTGTCCCCCATCCACCCAATAGCACAGAGACCCCACATTCTGGCTGCCTGCTTTCTCTACCCTAATATGCTCTTAGCCCAATCATACCCTTCCTTGTGTTCTGTTTCCCATCTCACTCCAGCCTCACTCATCCCTAAATTCTACCCTGCTAGCTGCTTCTCGTTTTAGGCCTCCTTGGGCATTCAAACCTTGGCTTTCTGAAGTGGTCCTGGCCTCCTGTCTTGCTCACTCTTGTTTCTCAAGGAAGTTTCTGGAAGAGTGGCTCTTGCTCTGGGTCCAGACCTAGATAGAACACTGTCAACGAGTAACTGGTGTGTTTTGAAGAAATGGTGAATGGAGGATTGAATGAAGGAAGGGATAGGGCAGAATCTTGCTACAATCTGGCTTCTTGTTTTTACTAAATCAGATAAAATGTAGACTGAGTTTCTCCTCTCAAAAATAAAATCATTTCATAAAAGCAAAGCCTGAGAAAATTGGATAAGCCCAAATCATGCATGACTATGTACCAGCATTGCGGAGAGGGTCTCCAGTACATAGAAAGTCAATCATGAGTCCAGGTTATTAAAAGAAAGGGACCTTTTCCCTCTGACACCTAATGGCAGCAGCAATAATACAAAATAAGCTTTTAAAAATTGTTCTCCATTGTTCTCCATTATTTGGGTCTTTGATGTACCCTACATTATGAGCTATCAAAGCAAGGCAATACATTCAAGGGAGAGAACACTGCTAATGAAGGAAACATTAAAAGGTTATGCCTTCCCCCACTACTTTTGTCTTCCTTGCAAATGGTTTTAAAGGTCACTTTAAAAATAGCCTGCAAGGCTACAAAGGCCTCTAAATATTTAAATAACACAAGGCGGTTCATTTTTACATAGCGTTCTAAATGCACGTCACAAAATGTCTCACAGAAATGCCAGTCAAGGCGAAAGAGAGGAGAAAGGGACACTTGAGGGCTGAGCAGAAGGAGAACAATGATTCAGAAGAGGAGGGAGAGGCCTGCAATAAATGGTACATAAGCCAGTCGCATAAATGACAATACAACCATACACTTTAGATAATCAGAGAGACCCGAGAGAAAGGGCTTAAACTGGAGACAGCCCAAAGGCAAGAGGTCACAATGCACGGGGGGAAAACCGACTGAGTCTTGAATCTTCAAATGCTAGTCTGATAATGTTACTCTGAAGAAAGTAACTAGAGGAAATCGGATTTTGTGTTGGTTGGTTTTTTGTTTTTGTTTTGTTTTGTTAGCATTTACTACGTGCCATGTGCCAGGCCCTGTGCTCAGTATTTTATGTCACCTCACTTAGTCCTCATGTGTTGGGTTTTACGTTTTACATTTACAGACAAAGAAAACAGACCCACAGAGGTTCAATCAATTCTCACAGGTAATAGTAACTGGTAGAGTCCAGACTTTCTTCCAGGTGTTTCATTCTTGAACTTGCAATTCAAGTTAGCTTCAAAGAATGAGAACCAGACAACAACCCAATAAGTAAAATATAGAACTATAAAGGAATTAGAAGGAAAGTACGATTTTGTTTTTGGTCTTACTTACAGCAGGGAGGGCTCTTCTGAACATAAATTCCAAGGGAAAGATAATAAAAAAGAAAAATTCTGCCACATCAAATTTGAAATGTCAGTACTTTAAGAATAGTTGAAAAAAGCCTACTGACAAATTCGAAAAAAGTACACAAACGGTTACTAGAAGAGCTCTTATGTAAATCATGAAGAAAAACACAAACATATCTACAGAAAAAAATTAACTTTCAAAGCAAAAGTAAGCAAAAGAATTGTAATGATTAATAAACATAAGAGAAAATATCAGCCTTAATAGTGATAAATAAATGCAACAAAAGCCACTAGCGCATCTTCTGCTCACAATGAGTGAAGGTTTTGGGAAAGGCAAATTATTATTATTATTTTTTTGACTGATTGATTGATTGATTTTTGGCTGCGCTGGGTCTTCGTTGCTGTGCGAGGACTTTCTCTAGTTGAGGCGAGGGAGGCTACTCTTTGTTGTGGTGCGTGGGCTTCTTATTGCTGTGGCTTCTCTTGTTGTGTAGCACAGGCTCTAGGCACGCGGGCTTCGGTAGTTGCAGAACGCGGGCTCAGTAGTTGTGGCTTGCGGGCTCTAGAGCACAGGCTCCATATTTGTTGCGCACGGGCTTAGTTGCTCTGTGGCATGTGGAATCTTCCCGGACCAGGGATTGAACCCGTGTCCCCTGCACTGGCAGGCAGATTCTTAACCACTGCACCACCAGGGAAGTCCTGGGAAAGGCAAATTATTAACCTATTATAGCTTATTGGAGGACAATTTGGTATTACAGATAAAAAATATTGAAAATATTCATGTTCTTTGGCCCAGTAATTCCACTCTTAGGAATTTATCATTAAGAAATAGCCAGAAATTTATGCAAAGAATTATGAAAAAGTATCCCTATTGCAATGTTAGAATAGTAAAAAAAAAAAAAAAAAAAAATTCAACACAAAATGTCCAACGATAAGAATCTGGTTAAATAAATGTATGATATATTCTTAGGATGAAGTAGTAGACGGCCATTAATTTTTTTCTCAGCAGAATATTTGATGATATGGAAAAGTCTTCATACAGTATTAATTTTTTTAAAAGCTGGCTTAAAAAAAAATATATATATATAAAAATATATTTCAGGGGTTACAAACTTGAATGCTTACAGAGGATGATAACAAGTGCATTTGTGATGCGACCGGGTTTAAAAAAGGGCGACCACATGTCCTACATAAATGTGTTCACACTGACACACATCCACCAGCTTGTGATGCTTGAATATTTGCCAAAAATGTTTAGAGTGGTTTATGGGATTATGAGTAATTTTTATTTTCCTCTGTGTGCTTTTCTATTTTTCTTAAATTTTCTGTATTAAAAAAACCCCCTTACTTTTATAGTAAAAGTTCCAATAAATGTTATGAAATAGAAAACAAGAGACAATCAGCACCGGCCTGCTTTTAGACAGAAACACTGATACCTGAGGAGGCTTTTCCTATCCTATTGCAGAGCTCCTCCTGAGGAAGGGTATTTCACTGCCTCCACTTCACAACCCTGTCTATCTTTGACCAAGACATCTGAAAATGCACCGGAAATACTAAAGCAGTAGTTCTCAGTCCTCACTGGCATCTTAAGTAGCTGAGGAGCTTTAAAAAATACTGTTGCTTACACCCCACCCTGGAGATTCTGATTCAATTGGCCTGGGGTGGGGCCCAAGCATCAGTAATTTTTAAAAGTTCCTCAGCTGACTGTAACGTTGAGCCAGGGTTGAAAACTCCTGGTCCGACCTAAACTCTTCAGATTGCAGCTTAATGTCACTTCTCATTGCATCCTTTAAGAAGATGGGAAAGAAGGTCATCCTCATTCTTTGTATAAGATGCTTATCTCTATTTCTAGTCTATTTGAAATGATGCCTATGAATTTTCTCCTTAAAGCTGCATAGTCCTTCATTTGATAAAAACTTGATTATAAAGCACTGTATCACAGCACTATATATCCCTTTCCTTCATGAGCTTAATTTTAGGTTTATTGACAGGATTACATCATTAATATCTTCCTTTCCTCCACTGGACAGTAAACTCCATGAGGGTAAGAACATTTTTTTTTGCCTTGTATGCCCATAATTTGCAGATTGAGTAGGTGTATATGGGCACCATGTCTGATCATTTATAGGCTCTCTGAGGATGACATTCACAATGCAACCTTTATGGAACTGGGCACTTACTGTGTACAAAGTACTATATCAAATAATGCATGGATATAAACCAAAGCATAGGCTCCAAGTGCTATGATTTAGTAGGGCAGAGATGAACACAGACGGCTAAATGCATCACAAAGCCTAATGAAGAAATGACACTGCACAGGCAGAAACCCAATGGCATCAACAGATGGAGCAGTGGTTTTTCTGATTGGGACTTTCATGCAAGTGTTAATGGAGGAAATATCATTCAAGTTAAGCCTTGGAGGACGAACAGATGTTGATAGTTAGAAAGGGTGGAGAAAGGGCACTTGCTGCTAGAAAAGATTGCCTCAAACTTACGGCTTAAAACAACACAAATTTATTATTGCACAGTTCTAAAGGTGAGAAGTCCAGGTGGGCACGGCTGCTTCCTCTGCTCTGGGTCCTACAATGTCAAAATCAAGGTGTTGCCAGGGCTGCATTCATTTCTGGAGGTTCTGGAGATGAATCTACTTTGAAACTCTTTCAGGTTGTCGGCCAAACTCAGTTCCTTGTGGTTGTAGGACTGAGGTCTATGCTTTACTATTGGTTATCAGCCAGAGACCTCTCTTAGCCCCTTACACTGTCTGTATTCCTCATCGCATTGCTCCTTCTGCCTTTAAACCAGCAAAGGTACACTGAGTCCTTCTTACACTTCAAATCTCACCAACTTCTCCTTTGGCTTAATTCTCTTCTGCCTCCAGCCAGAGAAAGTTCTTTGCTTAAAAGAGTCCATGTGGCTAGATTGGGCCCATCAAGTTTAGGAAACTCTCCCCATCTTAAGCTCTCTAATTACATCTGCAAAGTCTCTTTTGTCATGTATTGTAAAATATTCTCAGGTTCCAGGGATTAGGTCATGGACATCTTCAGGGGTCCATTCTGTCCACCATGCCAAGTAATTTGCAGGATAATCAGATAATCAGGTATGGTTGGAGCACAGATTTTGGGAAATATGGGGAAGGAGCTTGAGAGTCTTGAACACCAGCCTGAGATGTCTGGATTTTATCTTGACAGCAAGAGGTGGTTACGGCTCTGAGAAGGTAAATTTCATATACTAAGAAATATAAAATTGTTTCAGAAAATATCTCTTGTAACTTAATTCTGATAACACAATAGGAAGCTGAATGCCTGTGAATGCCATTACAGCCCAGAACAGAGATACCTTAGCTGAAGCTACTTCTCTCTAGAGTTGTGGCTATCTTTCTGTACACGAATTATTATCCTGGGCACATCTTCTGTTCTTGTTCCCAATCTCTGGTCTAATGAAATAAATAAGTAAATAAATAAATAGTCTAATTAAATAAATTTTATACATATATATATATAAAATATGTATGTACTTCACATACACACATATAGAGAGAAGTAGACCCTTGCTCTGTGTGTGTATCCAATACTCTATTTTCCTCTTTGTAACTTTCCCTGATTCACTAAACATACATTTTCATTATCATCTCTGAGTAATAAAAAAAATTATTGATATCAACTCACCCACGTATAGGCTTTTGAGTGGCTACCAACTTTCATCTCTTGCTAAACATCAGAAACATGGCTAGGACTCAAATACCCCTAATAGAGATTAGAGCAAAAACAACCTGGTGGAAAAGTAAGCTATGTTCAGTTACTGAGTTCATATTCTGAGTACAAAAATATTGTATCATGACAACTAGAAATCTACACTTAAATAGCACCCTAACATTAAGGTTTGGCCCTTCAATCCCTATACACATTAAATCTATAAAAAGGAAGAAAACTATAAATCATCATCTTTAAGGAAATGCACATTGCAATTCTCGTGAAATAAATTCAGGCTTTCACAACATAAATTTTTTTCTCTTATGACTTAATACTTGTGTGTGTAGTAATAATTTCCTGGTCAAGAACTCAGATTCTGATGCCAGAGTGCTGGTTCAAATCCCCGCTCTACCGTTTTCTAGTAGTGCTGCTTTCAGTAAGTTACCAAACTCTCTGCGGCTTCCTCACTATAAATGGGGACAAAAATGATACCTACTTCAGAGGGTTGTTGTGAAGACCTGACACATGTAAAGTACTAAGAACACTGTCTAAACATCGTGAGTGCTTGACAAATGTTAGCTATTCTCCTTACTATTATTTTTAGATAAGTGAGATGTTATTCTCTGCAATTCATTTCCCCTCCTCCCCCCTCCTCCATTTCTAAGGGGAAAGAGGTTTCAATTTTATAAAGACAAACCAGTTCTCAGACACAATAATTAAGGCAAATAAAACAGTTTCCTTAGAAGCAAAAATCTTCCACATTTGCCCTTTCAATGTAAAACTTGGAAGAAAAGAAAAGATGAAGAAGCATAGGGTTGAAATCTACAGGCAAAGTGATTATAGAAAGCTGCATGGATGTTTCTGACTGAAATAAATACCTCCCTTCCTGCCAGGAACTGGGTTCTGAGCATGACTGAAGGTGAGAGGGGAGGTAAGAGAGCTGCACAAAGCCTGGAATAAAGGAGCAACGTGATTAAACAAACTCATGACACAGTGATGACGTGCACGGAAGTTAACGCTGCCAGTTAAGAGGACGTGTTGAACACATATTATAATGCATTCAAGCCCTACACAATGACAGACTGTGTGAAGCATACGGACTGGCAGAGCTCATAAAACTTATGGTTCATGCATTACTACTCACCGCTACTTCCTACCTGCAGTTCTAAGAAAGACTCAGAAAAAGCCTGCCTTTAAACCATTCGGAACGAAGCACAGCCTCATCCTTCTTTATGGTCTCAGTTTATAAGAGGGTATTATCATTCTT
The DNA here is from genome assembly GCF_963455315.2 of Globicephala melas. Lineage (NCBI taxonomy): Eukaryota > Metazoa > Chordata > Mammalia > Artiodactyla > Delphinidae > Globicephala > Globicephala melas. Next base: position 17,298,478 of record NC_083329.1, read on the forward strand.
TTCAAAGGAAAACATAAAAGTAGCTCCGAACTGAATAAGCATAATTATCAAACGTGTTACAACATAACATTTTCAGTCTTTCACTGAATGACTTCAAACATTCAAAAAGTGATATTTCCTATGTACATACTATCCTGAAGTAATACTCTGAAACTTATTACATGTACTACTTTTTAGTATGGATTTGCTTTAGAAATTAGTCATTTTTTTCAAAAGGAAAAAAACTTTGTAATGATATGGCCTAAATTGCAGCTTTTTTGGAGGAGCTGGAAAAACTACATTTATTGCTTTTTGCTCCAGGCCACTCATATCTCCGTATATATTTCTGTTGCTTGTCTACTCTTTCTTTTCATAAAAGTACATTCAATGTAGACACATACACTGAACACACAACTGCAGCTTAGTTCAAGTTAGAAGACACTGTATCAGCTCCTTTAAAAGCCTCATAAAGTTTTCTTTGCACAATTTTCCTGTCTAAATCCCCCTCATTTTTCTTTCATGACATCAGAGCTGCAGTGGTTTTTAATTTCATTTCAATGGGAAAGATGTGGCTTTTCAACTTTATTTTACTAAAACCAACAAAGCACAATTTAAGGGTAAAACACAAACATGCACACACAAACACCCTTCTCCTCATTAAAACAATGCATTAAGGATGTAAGAAAGCATCAGAGGCACTTAAAACAGTTCAGGAATTTGGAGGGAGGGGAAGAAGGCAAGTCTAAAAGTCACTTTCCTCTCAAACGTTGAGGGAAAAATAACCTTCAAAAAATCCTACTACTTTTTTGTAATACATTTTTATAATTTCAGTTATACCAGTTGGAATCTAATTCTGAGTATAGCTGTATTTGTGCATTTACTAATTAAGCCATCCAAATTATGGGAGCAGCCCTAGATAATGTGCTCGTTACATTTAGTTCTCTAAGAAGTGTAACTTAATAGTATTAAATTTTCAACATTTTCTGCAAAGGTATCTTTTGATATCGAATTTCAGAGAATTCCATTTAACATACCACTTTACAGGTTCTCCTTCATCAAAGTTTATTAAACTTTCTTTTTTCCTCTTCATTAATGTGTAACAGTTAGAGCTAGGTCCTTTTCCCTTGATATTCTTTCCAATTCCTTTCCCTTAGTCATATTCTTTTTTAGTCTCTGTGCCAGTTTCCATCCCAGTTTTTAGTATGATATTGTTTAACTTTCTTTCTCTGTGTTATAGACGCTTGAGAACATATACTCCTCTGAGGTCTTCACAGTAACTATTGCGATGGTAGGTACATGGCAAGTATTAAATGTGTTACATGAATTTTGGGAAAAGAGCATTCACTAAGAACATTTATAGAGCTGAGGAACGTTGAATATGCTTTTAGCAACACCAGAAACCGAAAAGTAATAATTTCCAACAAATCTGATGTAACTGAAGCATTCTTGCAACAATTAATTATAATACCTATTAAAAGATATATTCATCAATGGGCATCAGGGCCCATTGAAACATATGATACCCTACTCAGATCCTAAATCTAAAGCCTAAGAAAGTCAGACAAACAAATGAAAAACAGGAACCTACATATATAAATGGATGGTGCTAGGACAAGCTAAGTGTATGGATGTGGAATTTCTGAGTTTAAATTTCAAGGTCCGTGAAAGAATAAAACATGTTTGCTGCTAAAAAACCACTGGCCATTTTTAGACAACTAAATCACCAGTGGTTACCCTAAAACTAAGTGCCATGATAATAGGATGTGCAAAATGGAGATGTTGGAAATGAGAAATTGTGAATTTGTTTACTTTGGTCTTTTTTACCATGGCTATGAGAATAACTGTTTTGACTTCCGACTCTGCTAACTGCAATTGTTTCTAAGGAGATTGGCAAGAGGAGGGGGAGGGATCCAGAGAAAAGCAGCAGAGACAGAGGAAAAAAAATGGAGAGGAGGACAGAGAGATAAGGAAGTGGATGTTAAAAGACTGATAATAAAACTATGACTTGCTTTTGAGATTAGAGGTCATAGGCAATCGCAAAGTTACCCTTTATTTTATGGATGAAGAATTAGTAGGTCTCTGTGGGAAAGAATCTGCTTTATTCTGAGCATTCTGAAAAATCATAAAGAGAAAGGTTATTATTTTTTGCACCTATTACGTTCATTTATTCGTCTTCCTTTCTGACTGATCATTTGAAGACTTCCATTTCCCATCATTGTTAGATATTTTACTGGCATTATTAGCAGTTCTAAAAAACAATCCAAAGTAGGTTATTTCTCTTTTCTAAATGAAATGAGTTTATGCCGATAACACAAAAGGTCCAGAATAAATAGCAACTTGGGCGGAGTACAGCTCTTCCTTGAATGCTTTTTTGGCTGCGAAAAAGAATGTTGCCACAAAAATCTGTTTTGCATCATCTAAATGCTTGAAACAAGAACACATAATTTAGAAGGGAAAAAAAAAAAAAACAGTGGCTGCCACTTAGCCATAAAGAGCAAAGTCGTGTTAGAAATAGCTTCCCTGTGATATTTTGGTGCACTTCTGGGTTTTTTCAGCAATCGACGTAATTATGCGGTTGGAGAGGGCAGTGTTTACCCACATTCCCATTTATACACTGTACACAAACAGAGGACTTGACTCCAGCAGTCTGATGGGCACACGGGTCTGCGGCCGCCATCCCTGACCTCAGCCGCTGAGGAAACCCAGGTGGTTTTATCAGACGTAAGTGCAGTCTTTAAACTAGAGAATATTGATATCTGATTCTGCTTCTGTCTGTCCAAAACACCCAATGCTTTCTCTGCTTGAGTGCTAGATTACAGATGTAGAATACTGTTTACATGCGCTCTGTCGGTATGCTAATTCTCTCCATAGTTACTGAATTATGATGCAGAGGCGGAGGAGGGCGCGTGACACAAGCACCCTCCCCCCAAAATCCATAACTTTGTTGTTTCTTTGTACAACTTGATGCCAGAAATAAACCCCTATATCTTTCCCCATGGCTACTCTGCAAACTTTGGAATGATTTCTAGGAAGCAGAAAAAGGAAACTTCTGCCTATTAGAATATTCGAGCTTATCAAATCATTTCATATGTTAGGATGACTATAAATGCTAACTTTATTGTACAGGAAGTTCTTTCATGAAAATGACATTCTTTTTCAGTTAAAAATGTTCAGATGTCAAAACTGGCGCAAAGAAAAGTAACAAGCTGTAATCGTTGTTCTATGTAGCACTAGTACAGAATCATGTTTTAAGTATCATACAACTCCATCTATTCAGCTGGCACCCTCTTAAGTGGCACGCCCGTTTCGTCGGGCTGATGGCCAAAGCCCTTGCATGAGTGATTCCGAACAGTGGCATACCTCACCCATTCACACATGTCTAGTACTGTCTGCAACACTATTTATACAAGTTGAGATGTGAATCGACATTTTGTAGTATACATTTTCTTCTGTGTGTCCCCTTTATTAAAACTGGGCTGGCTCCCCGTAGCATTATATATTCTACAAGTTGATCCACCTTTAATAAAGGACTTAGCTCATGTAGCCCGTGCTACTAAAATGACTGTGGGACACAATGCTCATATTTTATTCCATGATAAGATTCTGGAATCTTATGACTAATTTTTTGCAATTCTATTTTCAAAACCCTGTCAACCTTCACTACAAATATAACATGGATACTTAGAATTAAGTGTACTGTTTTTCTATATATCTCTCTCCCTCTCTAGAGAGATATAAAAACATACATAAACATGGAGAGAATGTGGATACATCATCCCAACTCACTGCATAGAAGGACGCTATGGAACCTCCCTGAGGCTCTGTTTCCTTATCTGTTCAGTGGGGATAGTAATTCTACCTATACTCCAAAGATTGGTGCAAAGATTAAATGTGGAAATGCTTATAAAGAGCTTCGTACGTTGCCCGGCCCATAAAAAGTATTCAATATCCACCCTGAGAAAAGCTCAGTTTGTTGTCAATCACAATTTGAACAGGGACAATAAAGCAAGTTAAGAAACAGGTGGAGGAAGCTGCTGTTTCCAAAGGCACATTCTATACTCTACCTAACATCACAGGTATACTCTGCCTGACATCACAGGGGAGTGATGCATGGTGGTCCATCTGACATCAGGGTACACAGGACATATTATTTTGAGATACAAAAGTCATCTTGGCATATTTGGTCCTTTTTATTGTGCTTTCCCTCATTCTCCTCTCAAGTATTTCTCAGTAAAGCCATGAGAAACGGCTAGACTTCACGAGTTCTTGAGGTAAGGAGAAAAATATACTTTATAAATTCTTCCTATTAATTTCTGTAACCCATTCTGATGCCCAAGTTCAGCCTGAATTACACTGACTGGTAGTACGCTAGAATTTTCAGACTAGTAGCAAAACCACCCATGATATTAACATAATGCTAAGGAGAGCAGGGAAATTAATAGAGGAAGAGGATATATAAACTTGTATCTTTTCTGAATCTGCAGTTACGTGCTCTTTAAATACTGTTGTAGACTGTAAACAAATGGTTTTCTCAAACTTCAGTGAATTTGCCCCCCTACACCAGTTAGATCTGAACTTTGACACAGAATGTTTTACATATAGGAGAAGAAAAGGGTACATTAGATGTGACTGCCATATGACAAGGCAACTTGGAGTATTTTGGAAAAAAAGCTACTCTGGCAGTAGAAGAAAGTGCTGGCAACGTGCACCAACGTAACTCGTCTGTCACTTTAAGAGCTGAAATAGGAAAACCTGTACCATTTTTGTACTTTTGTTCATTCTTTTCAACTCATTCGAAGTTGCCCCCTGGGAGTTAGCCCTCCACCAAAAGTCTCTTTCAGTACACAACTAGCTCTCTCTATTAAGCGTACGCACCCCTGCTCTGCTATAACACTGCTTCCTTTGTACTTGCCTGGTGAACTGATCAGCCATACGGTACAATGGCCACAATTACTAAATTACACTGCCTGTCACTGCCTTTTGTATCACACCTCTAACAGGTGCCATTATCATGATAGGCAAATTGTAATAATCCATTCACAGCATCCACTGCCTTAATAATGTATTTTTTTTATTTTACATAATCTGTGTGTGAATACCACAAGGCATTTGAATAGTTAGTAAATACGTGGGGCTGAAAGACCGAACTGCATGGAATGCAGCTACCAACAAAGGCGCTTAGGATAACAGACCTGAATGCAACCACATTCCTGATAAAGCAGATATACACATAAATATATCCCACGCAGAAAAGGGCGTCCGGATTTGAGGGTTTTCGAAAGCAAATTTAGGGGCCTGAGAGAGTGAATAACAAGACTTAGCAAACGGAAGTTGTTACCCTGGGTTTAAAACCCCATATGGTGCCCAGGTGAGCACAGCCACAGGCATCCTCTGCTGTTGTCGGCAGCACCCAGGGCCAAAAAGCACAAGAGAATCATGAAAGCACCAGCTGAGCCATGGGAAGCCTGCTCTAGATCACTGTTTACCCTTTTACTATGACCCCTTTCCGGCTTTATCTCTGTAAGGTGCCTACATGCATATAGGACATGAAACGTGACCATTTAAACGATCTGTGAAGTTTACAGAAGTGCTCCGGTGAATACATGTGAATATGTGTGAATACATGTATCAGCAAAAATGCCTCCCTTCCTGAGTATCACGGTCAGTGGTCAACTTGAGTTGATGGAGGTTTGCAGTCTTTATTTTCCTGGAGGTTGTTATAAATAAGACAGATATACTCACTGGTGTCCTTCAAAGTCTGGTGCATGATGGTGGCCTCCTGGTGGCTGGCCTCACAGAGGCTTCATGTTTACAACATGACGACGTCTCCACTTTTGAAAAGTGACTAAAAACACTTTCAAATTATAAGGCTCTAACCAAGTAGAAGATAGCATTGCTATTATGGCTTAATAATTCAGAACACTTAATCAAGTCTAAGCATTGCCTTGTTAAGTCATAACAAATGAAAGAAGGTAAGAGTTTCAGAGCTGCTCCTCTACCAAAGTTGTTCTTGAACCCAGTTTTAAAAACCACTACTTCTGTGCCACCTAAAAGGCACAGCCATGCGTTCAATGGTTTCAATTAGCCATATAATCAGGAAAACCAGAGAAGCCTCCACAATCAAGAAGACCAGTGATGGCTCTACAATTTCCAGGGACTATGAAAGGTGTGTCAAGGAGGAGAGGGTCAGAGAAATTGTCTTGAAGCTGCACTTGCACATCAAGCACGCTATTTTTTACTTAGACTGTATGTTAAAGATATTCCAATTGTAGTGGTGAGTACTTTGCGTATTTCACTTCTCCCCACAAATTAAGTTGTGACCCATCAATCTAAAATGCCTTTGGGAGGAGGGAGCTTGGAGAGTTTCTCCTTCTCCAATCTGCCCCTTCAATTCTGCCACTGGTGGGCAGGAAATGCTACCTGCTAACACAAACATTCTGTCCCTGATCTATAGATCTCCATAAATCTATACATGGATAAATGGAAATTCCAGAGTCTATCCTACATCATCATTTATTAAGGGCGTACTATATGCCCTGCATTGTGTAAGGATTTTACATTATCACATCTAATCCTTCTACTAAACCTGTGAAGTGGGTACTATTATTATCTCAATCTTGCAGATTAGAAAAGTGAGGCTGAAAGCCTAAGTAACTTCCCCAAGGTGATTTTATCAGAGTCCCAATAGAAAATAGACCACATAATCAAATTAGGTAATTTAAGCAGTCTTTAATAAAGAGACTATTTAAAAGGTGTGGGAATCCACAAGGCCTGGCACATTAGCCTGGGACAAGCTAACAGTGGGCAAGTTACGACCGCTAGGCTTAAAGTGGGAGGGCAGGAAGTGGTTACCAGGACTCTGAAAGAAACAGCCTTGGAGACGGATGCAGCCAGTTCAGTGCAATACCACAGGAAGAGAGCTGGCAGAATCCATACCCCGACCTTCCTTTCCTCCCTGTGTTCCGTGTCCTGCCAGCGCTCCCCACTGGGTGAACCTAATTGGAACCCAGAGGGCAAGGGAGCCCATTGGTGTGGTCCATACAGAGTCTGTCATCCAAGAAACAAAGCATAGTGGATGTGGGGAAGGAAAACTTACGTTCAAGCGGTCATACAGTGAGTGTGTAAATGCTAGCTGGGCTTGGATTTAAATCCAAATCTACTGCTATTTACCACCAGGCTATAAACTGCCCTCTAAGAAGACATGTACGTTTATAATTCTGGTACATAATTATTGCTAAGTCTTCTATTTTTAAAACCTCTTGAAGTCCTCCACATCTCCATTCAGCCAACTGGATTCTCACATTCCTTCTCTTGCCTCCTGGTTCTCTGTGTACACTGTGAGTGTCAATCACCCAGGGCCCCCCTTTTCTTCCTGTCCATCACCCTGATTTGGCCTCCCACTGCCTCCCCATCTGGCCCACCTCCCACGGTTAGCCATTCCAACTTTGCACTCACTGCTACCCTACCATCGCTCCTCTTTGTTCTCCTGTCATGCCTACTCTGCCAGTTCTCAACAGGCGGCGACTTTCCACTGTTTGCTTTCTTGGCTCCTACTCCTGTCTGCCAAGCAATCCTGGGGAGACCTGCGAGACCACACTAGTGAGCCCGCTCCAGACTTGTGCGCCCAGACCTCAGCTGGGCACTCACGGTAACTCAGCCACCTCTGACTCAGCTCGTGCTGAGTCCCCTTGACATTTCCTACAGCAACTATTCTGAGCCTTTCCCACCTCCTTCTAAGCCCCTGACCCTGTCCTTCACTGTCAGGGAGTAACGGGGTTCCTTGTTTGGGATCATGACGAACCTTCTGAAGTTCTCTCCTTTAGAACTCAACATTATTCAAAATCCACTCTACCTCCCTTTTCCTTCACCCCTGCTTCTGAGGAAGCGTTTAAGGTTACCTCTTCAATGCGTGCTGTTGATTCCACCCCTTTGCACGTCATCAGGTCCTGAAATGGGCAGTTACTTTTCTTCATATTGGCATCACTACGTCTCTACCAGTTCCTACCTCTTGTTCCCAAAACATGCCCAGGGCTCTCAGGCTTAAGGAAAAAAATATTAACTCTGATCCTTATCAGTCCTCACCGTTTTTATTTCTCTACTCACTTTTTCTTAAAAAGAAAAGTCTAGGACCAACTTCCCCACTATTCATGCTCTCTGACCCCTCAAAGCCACCACTTCCTATCTTTTTGAATGCTCTCCAGGTCTTCTGAAATATTAGATTTTTCTCAGTTACTTCTCTTTCTTGAAAAAAAAAAAACCTCTCTCCTTCTAAGGCTTCCATGACGCTGCACTGCCAGGAGTCATCCACTCACCCTCTTTACACACCCTGACTCCTCTCTCTCCCATGAAATGCAGACTTTCCTCAGCGTCCTAAGGCTCTTTTCTTCTGTATAAATATTCTCTTGGTGATCTTATTTATTCCCCTGGCTTAAATGTGCTTCCATAAAGTAGTATTTATGAGATGACTTTAAGTGGAACATGAACTGACATTTTTTTATTTGGATACTTTGTTTAATCTAACCTTGGATGGCATCCACCATAAGATGCACCATTTAAAATATACTGCTTAGAAAGCGGCTGCCAATTAAATTATGACACAATGCTTTCTTATCACTTAAAATTTTAATTTTATACTTATTCAAAAGATCTTTTAGATTTCTCAGAGAGTTTTTTTTTATACATCACTCCTGTGCATGCACAGAGGGAGATATAAGCAAAACAAATGGGTGAAGGTTTTCCTAAATTGTTCTCACAATCAGTGTCCAACTCTTCTGAACCACTTTTCAGCTCAAGGTCATTGATATCCTCGGAGCCATCAGGAGCATCAGGGATGTGACATTTCTTAAGTGTCTTAACTACTCTCTCTGGGATTCTCTTCCATGGTGCTGATACTCATTCTGCAAGTCTCCATGCTTTCTTCTTTGTACCAGAAAGTCAGGTTCTCAGACAACAGTTAAAACTTATATTCTTTTCTCTAAAGATCTTTAAATGGTTTGTTGACTGAAACGTTGAGAGACTGCAGTTTTTCACGCATGCCAAATTGGCTCATGTACTGACAATGACAAGTATATCTCCACCGCTGCCTGGCCAACAGAGTTTGTAAGATGCCATCAACTGTAAAACACCCTAATTTCGGAAACGTTAAATTGTGAAAAGATGTGCATCTTACAATCATGAAACATGGTAATTATGCATTTATTTTCATGGGTATTTTAAAAAACTATATCCATCACATCAAACTCACAGATTTCACAGATATTATTATTTAGAATGGGCTATGTTTTCATTTATTTATTTTTAATTAGTTAATTTATTTTTTGGCTGCCTTGGGTCTTCGTTGCTGCGTGCGGGCTTTCTCTAGTTGTGGCGAGCGGGGGCTACTCTTCGTTGTGGTGCATAGGCTTCTCATTGTGGTGGCTTCTTTTGTTGTGGAGCACGGGCTCTAGGCACGTGGGCTTCAGTAGTTGTGGCACACAGGCTCAGTAGTTGTGGCTCGTGGGCTCTAGAGCGCAGGCTCAGTAGTTGTGGTGCAAGGGTTTAGCTGCTCCACGGCATGTGGGATCTTCTTGGGCCAGGGCTCGAACCTGTGTCCCCTGCATTGGCAGGTGGATTCTTAACCACTGCACCACCAGGGAAGTCCCTTAGAATGGGCTGTGCTTTTAAAAAGTGAGTTAATTTAAAACAGATTTTTAAATGTTAAGTAAGAGTATAAGTATTGGTTAAGTATGGCAAAAAGCTTTTAAGTAGCACTCAAAAGGCTAAAGTTTGAAGTACACAGGCTTAAATTATCATCACTTCAAGGACGACTTATGTTTACATATCCAGCTATAACCTCATTCTTAAGCTTCAGTCCCCAAATTCCAGCTGCCTGCTCAACAATATTACCTGGGCACCTTGTTGATACCTTAAAACTCAGTATCTTCCCTGCAAAACCCATTCCTCCTTTCAATTTTCCTTTCTGTTAATGGGACACGTTTTACTCAAATGGAAACCCTGGAACCACCTAGGATTTCTCCTCACCCCTCCCGTCACTGCATGCCCCCAACCACCTGTCCTTACAGCCAAACTGTCAAGACTTGTTGATCCTTCCTCAATGATGTCTCTTGCATCTGTCCTCTTTTCTTCATTCCTAATTCCACAACTCTAGTTCAACCTTAATTAGGACTTCTATAGCCTGCTGCCACAGTGTCCTAAATGCTTTCCCTTACCACTCTTTCTCCTCTGGGCTGTCTTATATGCCATTGGCCAGGGTCACCTCCTAAAACATAATTATTATTGGGTCACTTTTTTGTCACTTTTTTTCTTCACTTTTAACTGTTTATCAAGGAGTGTGAGGTCTGCTGCTGGTACATAACATCTTTTTTACTTTAATATTTATACAATCACTTATGTATTTAGGTATTAGAAAAAACTTAACTGGAGCATCTAACTCATGGTTTCACATAGGACAAGGCCATGTAATACAAAATTTCAGTCTTTTTAAAGTTGATTGATAGAAAACTATTAAGTAAATAAAACTAGATGGTGGTACATAGATGAGGTGGAAAGTGTGGCTGTGGTTCATAAATGCTGGACCTTTGGGAAATACTACCTTATAGCGTTTACAGTATGCGGTATACCTCTGCATGTTTTACGCTCCCCATTAGAATACACAAACTGTAAATCAGGACTAAAGAGGATTTATCTGTGTATCCCTAACACAAACTGTGGATCGTGACTTTGTAGATGGACTGTAAAATCAATTTAGAAATCAAGACTGGAATTTTGTTTTTTTTTAAAAAAAAAAGATTCGAAAATATTAGTGTACATTACCCACAGCTAAAAAGGGTATTGTTTTATGAAATATGTTTCAGTTATGTATGTGTATATGTGTGTAATATGCAACGTGATGTGAAATGTATTTCTTACTATGTCATGATCTAAAATATTTGAAAAAATACGGCCCTGACATGTATAGACCCAGTCCCTGGACATATTATGCACTCAGATATAGGACAAGGGACTTCTTGATGTAGGTACCAGAAAACATCTTATTTTTAAATCTTCTGATTATGAAAGTAATGCATTATTAAATTTTTACCATTATAGATAATAGGGGTAGGACCTTATAATCAACATCCCACCCCAAGATAAATACTCTTGATAGTTTGATACTTATTCCAAAGTTCCACTTTGAAAAGATTTTATTTTCTCTATATTCCAAAGTTTATATTTTGAGAATGGCACAGTTCTGAGACTATTAAATATGGGTGTCACCTGCATGTCAGCACAGTGCATTGTACTTCAGAAATGACTGGGTAATTAAAAGCATACTAAAATATTAATAGTATGTGTGTAGAATATAGGTAGGGAAGAGCAACTGATAAGTAGAAATGGGACATTCTGGCCTTTTTAGAGGAGGCAGGATGAGAATGGGCAAAAGGTAAACATATAGAATGAACAGAAAATCGTCAAGGACACTCTGAGAGGTTTAAACTTTCCTGTACAATAAACAGGTAACTGTAAACAATTCACTTCAAGAAGACATCATGGAAAATAATGGAACAGTATTAATTGAAAAGAACAATCTAACTGGTAAAAATATGAAGTCTATCACACAGATTGTCTTAAATGCCTCCAGTGCTGCCTAGAAAGTAAACAAGGCAATAAAATGATTTTATGACTGTATCTTCATAAACAACCACAAGAATAACACAGCGTCATCCTTCAAGTTATATCTTAAACATTAATTAATTTCATAAAGTAAAAGGTAATTTAGTTCTGTAATTACTTGCAAATTTTCTAATTTAAATGAAGATGATGTTAATTCAACTGAGCTATAAAATAAGGCCATCATGTTTCCCTGGAGGTCACACACATCAGGGACTAAGATGAACCAAACATTCTTGAAAACACGATGGACACAGAACAAATGTTTACTGCAGGAAGCAGAAAACTGCTATACTTCTGGCTGTTATCAAAATCCATTCTTGCAAAGAGAGGACAAATATCAGTGATATTTAAATGCACATGAAGAATATCTTGATTTATACATTTATGAAAACATCTACAAAGATTATAATGAAAAGATCCATAAATTAGATCTGTATGTCAGTAAACCAGAAACTGAAAAAGAGCTACTGGAATACTACCCAACTTTCATCAGTTTTCTGTGCCAAGAGAAAGACATCATTAGGTGAGGGAAAGCAAAAAGATTTTTAGGCTGTGAAATCTCAAGAGAGCAATCAATCATTCATTCAACAGATATTTATTTAGTGCCTACTATTAGCACCAAAGAGAGATACAGTGGTGAGCAAACCATACAAGGTCCCTGTGGTCATGGAAATTGCATGTTAGTGAAGCAAAGTACAACAGTGATCTGGAATCTAGATATTTCCTCTGCCACTGACTGGCTGTGTAAACATGGAAAAGTCACTTAATGCATCAGGGACTCAATTATTTTATCTGTTAAAATGAAATGGTTGAGCTAAATCATTTCAAGGAGAAAATGCAAATATTGGGGTTCAAGATTGGGGACCACCATTCAAATAATTCAGCAATAGAGCCTACTGCCAGCCAAGTCAAATTCAGCTAGCGTGGGCTTCCCTGGTGGCTCAGTGGTTGAGAGTCTGCCTGCCGATGCAGGGGACACGGGTTCGAGCCCTGGTCTGGGAGGATCCCACATGCCGTGGAGCAACTGGGCCCGTGAGCCACAACTACTGAGCCTGTGCTCCGCAACGAGAGGTCGCGACAGTGAGAGGCCCGCATACCGTGATGAAGAGGGGCCGCCACTCGCCACAACTGGAGAAAGCCCTCGCACAGAAACGAAGACCCAACACAGCCAAAAATAAATAATTTTATTAAAAAAAAAATTCAGCTAGCGTTTTCCTTTCTTCATCTGGGAATTTCCATAATTAGACCAGAACATTAAAGTTTTCCCTGACCCAATGCATCCCTCTACACTGTACTCACTGATTTCATTCTGTCTTGCCTATGAGATTCATGCTCTTTCCAGTGCCTAAAACAGTACCCGTCCCTTAACTGATATGATTTGATTTTTTAAACTCAGGTATCTGGGAACCAATGAGTCAGAGAATACAATAAGTATTATAATTTAAGTAACTCAGATAAAATGGAATTAAAGCTACAGTATTCACTAGGAACCTGCAGACATCGATGAAAATGAAAGGTTACACTCAGAAAAAGAATCAAACATTTTAACAATTTATTTTATCATATGCTGAAGCTTTGGGGGAACATTGTTAAAGTATAAAACCTAAGTTAAAGTAGACTCTGGCATTAGTTCTATTTCATTTAAAATAAGGAAAAGAAAAAAAAAGAGAAGGAGTTGTTTATTGGAATTAGGATTACTGCCTCACTTGTTCAGGCAACATGACAGACCTGTTGCTCTGAAGGGCCATCTCACAACTAGATCTCGGATCTACCTCAACTAACATGCATTTTTAAAGCGTTTCTTACTGAGCTTGCTAGAAAATACGGGGATCTCCAGAAGTAGGAGGAAGTACAGAATGAATAATTTTCCTAAAGGCACAAGGACATGATGAAGTTGGAATTAAAATCTGTATCTCTTTGATTCCATGGTCTTTCCACTTAGATTACACTGCCCCCAGGTAAGTAGGATAGACAGCAGACAGACAGCAGACACAATCTCCTTTAGGCTCCAGTATTACCTTTTCGTTTCTTGAACATTTTCACCAAACATACAAACATCATTGTCTTTTTATGTGTATCAGTGAAACAATTTCATGGATGTTGTTTGGTGGAGTTCGTGGATATGGTTTTCTTTCCAATAAACACACCCTCTGTAATAAGCAAGAGTTGCAGAACCATTTAATGCAGGCACCGGGCAGGAAAGGGGGGCAATAAAGAAGTCTAAGGCTTAGTCTTGACTCCCAAGGTACTTAGACTATTTCAGGTAATGGGGCAGATGCCACAAGGTGAACACGCACACAGCTAGTGAGCACTAAGGGCCTCAAACGCAATCCATTCCAGGGGTCACGAATTTGGGGCTGAATGCTGGCTCCAGTCACATCTGTTTGGCCAGCACAATGTGTTTAAACGCCAACTTTAGGTGGGGATACGCTCCCTCAAATTCAGCTACGATAAGCTCAACTCACTATGTTACGTGGTTACATGTACGACCCTCATAGCATTTTGCATCTGTCACCCCTAATAAACTTAAAGCATTATAGGGTTTGGGTAACAACTCATCTATCTAGCACTGTGGTGAAACGGGGTATTTTAGGAAAGAAAACTTTCCAGATAATTTAAACTGATTTAACTTCAAGCAACAAACATTTATTTGATTAATTAATGAGAATCTTCTAAAATACACCATTAAAATACACTTTATTGTCTCCTTAAACGAACAATAGAGAACATTTCCATTTTTTTAATTGACTTAACGTTATTATTACAAGCAGCCATTATTTGATTGTTTAAAGACAGTTTTATGGCTCTCTTTCTGTAATGGTAATTCTCTTACTTCATGGTGTCTAGCCTTCTTACTTTAATTTAACCCTTCTGCTGAGGGCTGGGCTGAGAAGTAAAATAAGCAAACAACTAAAGAATTGCAAAAATAAACCTTTTTAAGGATTTAGATGGAGGAATAACATCAACAACACCCACCACTAATACCTTTCACTGAGAGCTAACTAGGTACACAAAAATGCTATCATTATCTTCAATTTACTGACGATGAAACTGAGCCAGAGAGAGATCAGTTTTCCAAAGTCACACAGCTAGTAAAGCAGGACCTAAACCAAAGTCTAATTCAAGCACGTGCTCTCAACCACTACCTGATAATGCATGTTTTTGTTGTGGGTTTTTTTTTTTTAAAGCATCCTAAGATATCTTTCCAAGGTTAGTGTTGTCCCGTGGAAAAGAGCATGTATGTTTCCTTAAAATGGATCACTGGGTGTATGAGACATTACTAGTCTTTTCTTTGGAGTATAAACATGGAAAGAATAAACAAATGGGAAGATTTTTTACTTGCAGCTTAGGACAAATATCAAGTAGAATGGGGAATCAAGAGGCCACGGAAACTCTAATACCTGCCAGTTAATCTCATTTTGAATTAGCCACTTCATCTCTCAACTTCAATCTCCTCACGTGTGAAATAAAAATAAATACCCATATACCACAAAGAGAATACTCTGAAGATTAAGAAAACATAGGGGATAGCATAGTATAGTACCCAGCATATAGAAAATGCTCGATAAATACTAGCTGCATTGGTTGTTGATTTTTCTCATCTGTAAAGTGAGGATAATAATAATACTCACAGGGCTGTTTCAGAATTAAAGGAAATAATCTACATAAACTCTTTAACATGGTGCCTGGCACACAGTAACTGCTCAATAAACGTTTACCAGAACTGTTTTCATTAGTCTATTAACTCTCTTACCTCAGTTCTTTCAGCAAAAACTAGGAAGGAGGCACGTGGAAAACTTCTAACATAGATGGTAACTCGAAGGAGACAAAATGTGCTGACTTCCTTCACTGAGGCCAGAAGTTGGTGAGAAAATGGATACAAAAATTTAGCCGGCATTTTAGCCTCTTCAGAGAAATGTCCTGCACAGAGGTACTCAGGCTGTTATACAAAACAATGTTTCATTTTAATTTTAAACACTTTATTTAAATATTTTGTTTTCTTTCATTAAAGATACTACCTTTGTTGGCTTATGTCTCAAGATATGGGTCAACATTCACTGATCTTTCAATCTGAGATATATTGTATGCGAATTTATCCAACTGAACAGTATATCTGAACGATGAGAAATTCTAAGCTCAATCTTTATTATTCCTTTGCTATTGGAGGGCCAGTATTGGGTTTTCTTTTCTTTCTTTCCTTTTTTTTCCATAGGAAGTCTTTCCTTGCTTTGCCACAGGGCAAAAACGAAGGAAACAGGGAAACTGACCTTAAATATGCAACCTTCAGGCAGCTATCAGTTTCCAAACTTAAAAAACATTTTTGTACACAGGCAGTTTAGAGTTTGTTGGATTCCCAGATGTATGCCCTGACTTCATTTTTCACAAAAGATAATTTTTATAGTTTACTATGATGCTGTTCAGGGTAACATTTCACTTTGTATTTGAAAAAGGACCAACAAATAAACAAGCCATATAATTGTATGAGACACTGTGCAGTGAGCTTTTAAAGTAAGCTTTTAAAGAAGAAATTGCCTTAATTATGTCTTCGAGTATCTGAGCACCAAAATGCAGGCAATTGGTGGTATTAAACGGACACTTTGAAAGCGAAGACAATTCTCCAGAGAAAAACAGAGTTTGTGGACAAGCTCATGGAATTTCAAAGTACAGGTGCTCTCAGGTTCATACATGCTTCATACATGCAAGCAGTAAGCCTCAGAAGACAGTGTGCTTCAGAAACACCAGAAGTTACTTCTTAGAAGTGAAGATGCCTGCGCCACACCTCCAGAGATTCTGATCTGGTCAATCAACATCGGGGCACAGGAAGCTGCGTTGTTAGTAAGCACCCAGGTGGTACTGATGCAGTTTTCTACCCACTTTCAGAAGCGTGCTCGTAGCAACATCACATCACCACCTTCCAAAGTTTTCCCTGGATACCCTCTTTGCTAGTCAGCTCTCATTCTCACCAATGTACAGATATTTGCCGGCAGCATTACAGATAACACTGCTATGGGAGTTGGCTCCATGGAGAGGGCAAAATGCTACCTCTGCCTTCAAAGTATTAACTCAACAGATGTTCCAACCTACCTTTCAATTCTGTTTTCTATACTAGAAGTCAACTGGGATAACTAAACACTTTAGCATGCAATAATGAAAAAAAATAAGGGAAAGGACTTCAGATGGTCCTTCATTTGGATTGGGTACTTAACTTCTCTGGACCTCAGTTTCCTTGCTTGTAAAATGGGAACAACAGCACCTACCTTCTAAGATTATTGTGAAGACTGAATGAAGTGTGTGCTTGGGTCACAGAAGGCATTCTACAAATGGTTGCTCCCCTCTGCACTTCTAGAAGGCCTGTAATGAACCTATGTGAGTTGCACCTCCTGAGTGCGTCTGCTCCATGGCAGAAAAGCACAAAGAAGAGGTGGTCAAAGGAGAGTTATAGGAAGCAGGAGGAAAAGCATGAAGACTTCATAATCCCCAAATTGAATAAACCATACAGGTTAGTAAAATATGACCATTTAAACATACCTGGTAATTTTTAGCTGCTGGGTAATGCTATAGGATAAGATTGGGGATGTTATTTAGAACTCTCCAACCTCTCAAAAGAGAATCACCTGACACTGTTTAGTAAACAATTCTCTCGGCTCCATACCTGGAGCACAGGAACACAGAGCTGCTAATATGAAAAGCTCCATCACATCTTGGTGTGTGCAATTCCTTCTGAGACTTGTAATTTGGTGCTTATATTTGAGACCATACTTTTTTCTCTGTCCACAGTATCTTAACATGTATAGCATATTTCTCTTGATACGTCGGTTTCAGCTGCTCTGAAACAGCAGTGAAATATAACCTTGGGCTTCACGACGAATTTTGGGTACATAACATAGCCTTACTTTAAGTGAGATGATATCAAACATGACCGCCAAATAGTGAAAGTCAATCTAGTCATTTTAGGAAGCAGTAACATTCTAAACAAAGGCCAATCTAGTTCTGCCTACATAGATGTGTGCCCTATTTAAGTGCTAATTCTTAGTACTCTTCTTCCATTAAAACAGTCCTCCTTTCCAGAAAGAGCCAGACAATCTAAGGTCATAAACAGAGAGACATGTTCGACCATACCCTTTGGAGTAACTGTGTTACTCTTTGATTTGGACAAATCACCAATACACCACTTCCTGAGTATCTTAAATCACCATGTAGAGATATTCTACAAGTAATAGACTAACAATATCAATTACCCAACTCTGCAGATTCCCAGCACACAGTCTGAGCACTACCTTTGCTTTGATACCTCTATTCACTATCAAAAAAAAAAATTTAAGTACACTAAGAAATAAAATACATGTTAGCCTGACGCTGTAAATTTCAAATCACACTGTTAATTCTAATATGATTATTTAATATCAGAGACTTATTTTTCTTAATAAAATTAAGATGATATAAATGGAAGCAATAATACATTTTCACATCATATTCTCAGTAATGAAAAATAGAACTGCCACTCATTTATGAATTCATAAACTGGTAAAAATTATACTCCTAACAAACCACATTTTATAAAGTAAATTATGTTATGAGCTCTATGCTGTACTACATACAACAGATTTTTATTTGATCCAAGTAAGGTTTTTTTCTTAGGATAAACCGAGATATTGTGTCCAAATTGAGTCAGCCTCAGTATAAACAACGGGGAAGACCTCCTGAACATGTAACTGACTGATGAACGTATTTTCTAGAAATCTTCCCCTGAAGATTCACATATGAAGCAATGGGGTGCTCGTGGGTAAGTGTTTATAAGCAGGGGCACGTGAGGCCTCGGGCGCTGGGGATCCAAGGAGGAGCCTCATTTGCCAATCACACCAATGTTTTTGGCACTTTTGCCATGGGTTAGTTGTAAATATTATTGCTTAAATTTTCAGTCCCAAACTTCTCCATTAGCCGAGAGCAATATCTCACTTTTCTCAAGGTCATTCTAATTATTAAGTAAGAAAACAGTGATTTACACAAAATGAATTTATGCAAAGAAATAGTTCCTGAGCACTCTGCTTTCAAAATCTGCAGCTCTACAAAATGCAAAGATCAAAAATGATATAAAAGTTAGTTTATATATATATGAACTATATATAAATTTAGGTTTCTCATATATGTAACAAAAGTGTTAGGTTATACTTAAAATTTTATTTTCCAACATATAAGAAACATTTAGGTTGAAATGTAATGTAGTTGTAAATATTATTTAAAATCTATTATTTTAATATATTCTTGAATCAAAGGGTAAAAATTAATAGACATATTACTACAGTTTTTCATGTATCAGTTAGTTCCTATATTAATGGAAATAAAAGGAAAATGCAGTATGTATTCATAATAACAAACTGTTCTTATTTAGATTTATTGAACAGTTTCTCTTCCATTAGAGGAGAAACACTATTCACTTGGACTTCACAAATTTCTCATGCAGATATGAAAGTTTAAGTTGCAATGTAAAATTTCCAGGCACATATTTATGTCAATTATATTTGACACTTCAAAGTTATTTTAAATGGTGTTTACCTTTTCAGTTACAATAAATCTGAATAATTCTTCAGTCAATAAAAAATACTAAAATGACTTAACGTATTTAAATTAAAAATTGTATTTCTTCTAGATTTATATTTTTCTTATATACTTACTAATATATGGAGGAAATAATAATTAAAACTTGAAAGAATAACTGTTTTAAAAAAGCAGTAAAGTTAAAATTATTAGAAAATATCTTAAAAGATCCAAAACTGTTAGTTAAGTATATCAAAATACGCCTTTTTTTCTGTATTAATTATAGTGACAAACATTTAAAAAGCTAATAGCCGGTCCTTTTCATTTCCATTTACTCTACATTCCACGTCCATGCACTACAGGCAGTTCAAGAAACATTTCTTTGACTAGTGGCTCAATGGCGCAGCCTATGTGTAGAAAAGTATAATACAACATTAACTGATAATGTGAAAACTACTCAGTTGTGTAGTTATAAATATGGTTCAAAAATATAATATGGTTTTGAAAAATGAGAGGCACACATGAAAGAATTCTGTTTCTATTGCATCATGATTTTCACTGTTATTTGTGAAACTAAAATAAATTGAGGAAAAATATAAATAAAACATAAAAATAAGTCTTTTTCATTCAACGTGAAGCATTATAGCTTTTTCGAATAAGTTCGAAATTCTATTTCCTCCACTGCCAAAAATCTAAAGAAGCATGGTGTTTTGTGGCTGAGTTAACATTTCAATAGCTGTTTCCTGTCAGCGTAACATATGATACTGTGATTTGTAATCTCTTTTAAAATAGCCTTTCCCTGAAAAGACACTAAGCACATGCATTAAATATTTTAAATCAAAAACATTATTTCAATTTAACAATTGTATTAGGCTAATTAAACAGAGGCCTATTGTTTTATGGTACAGGTGATAGGAAGGCTGAATAAAACCTGTTCTGCTACCTCATGTATAAACCTGATAAATACGTTGCCATCCATAAATCTCCTTCAATCAACACATCCTATGGGTCTCCAGTCAAATATAGAGGGGGGGAGCTGTTCTCCTTCAAGGCAGCACATAGCAATAATCTCCCTCAACCTTTTTAACATTAATGTACATTCATAAATGTAAACTGGCCCATCTCCTCAAAAAAAAAAAAAAAAGGAAAGAAAAAAATCGTTGACAAAGACCCATAGTTACTAGTAAAGTCTAAGCAAAATCAGTGAAACCATTTTTTAGATGTGTGACAAAAGCCAGCATTCCGTTGTACACAATTAACTTTCCTGTTATTTTTTGTGAGTGTCTCCTTTAAAAAACCAAGAGCCATCATACAGGAAAGTTCTTTATACATACTCCCAACTTTTCTCCCTTCATGCAGAGCTTGGCTGCTAATCCTAGCAGAGAAAAGAACTGGGCTCAAAATTTGCACTCATTCCTTTTCTCTATTGTTAAAAAAAAAAAAGAAAAAAAAGTGACCCTGTAAATTTACTCAAGCTGTTTAAATACGGAGGAAGTGGAATAACTTCAGCCAGCCTCTGTGGCAAAGCGAGTGCAATCAGGAAAAGTGTTTCAGTGACACTGCAACTTCGCCACTTTAACTTCACAATGTGAGATTAAAAAAAAAAAATGTACTTCAATCACCCAGCAGAGGTCTGATCAATTTGACATTGACTATAGAAAACTAAACTCGCAGTGAAGACAAGCACGATGTGCTGAAAAATTATTTCTGTTTGGTTCACTATTACGTCATCTTTTCTTTCTATTGCTTTTGGTATAAAGAAATCAATAAAGTGTTAAACGAAATTAAAACAAAAGCCACTCAAATGTTTACTTCTTCAGTCACTGCCAAATGATTTAATTCCAAAAGCTCTTTTCATACCATAAAAGTTGTGGTTGCACTTGTTTTTTTGTTTTTTTTCCTCCCTCAAGATCAGATTTGTCAATCAGGAAAAAACAAACAAACAAACAAAAACTGTTTCAGGATGAAATTGAAATTTTTTTGCACTCACTGTTATTTCACAAACGACAGAGGTTTGACAATTCCCAACATTTCTGTAGGTATTTTAATCACCTTAGGCTTTTAAAATAAACTTGATGATGTCTAATGTTTTAAAACCATATTGTAAATGTATTGGCAATTTACAAAGCTGAAATATTAAATTAGACAACTGAAGTGATATCTTACATTTTGCCATGGAAAAATAAATCTTTTTGTTCAAAAATTACTCTCAGATATTCTTATGCAGACTAGCCAGTCCATGTCCAAGGGATTATTCTGCTTTGAAATAGAGATACATATATCCAAAGAATAACCCCCTGGAACAAATTAAAATTAAATTTGCCAGTAGTTTCTACTTCAGTAATTTCTGAACGTAACTGTGTAAAAATATATTGGTGCTAATTTGACGTTAATAAATTAAGACCATTAGAGACAGTCTTTCATTGTTGGCCTTCAACAATTGTCAATGACACTATTTTCTGTTTGCATTTCCTCAAGCGTGTTAATGTATCTTTGTTTAGGCTCGCAAGTCGAATGGTCAATGTAAACACAGTCAATGAAACATCAGGACTGGAAAACAAGTATACTGAGAAAGCCTATGGAAAGACCATTTGGTCTGTTGCCAAGTATGCAATGAGGCTACAGCACTGAAAGGCTACTTTAAAATTTCTTTATATGATGAATAAATTACTCTTTTAAAAATTCTCAAAATTCTTTGTTTTGCATACAAAGTCCATCAAGGACGAAGGTAGTCTGCAAGTTGAACCTAGTGCAATGTGGGTTATAGTCTTTGTTTGCAGTCTTAACTGGGGATTGTACCTTAGCTACCATAGTTCAAGCGTAAAAATACTTTGTCTGTAATGCTATATACTGTTGCCAGTGACCCTCTAAATCCTTGAACCAACTGTGTCTTCTGGTGTCACAGAAGATAATGCCAATTTATTGCAATGTGTGGCTTTTTTAACTGATTAAAATTAAGCTGTAAACACGTGACAATGGAATTAGCACATTTAGAGAGTCTGTTTTCCCACATCCCTTTTTGCGCTAGTGCGGCTGGTCCCTGCAACTCTACGCGGGTGCAATTTTAATGACTTTGCTGGGTTTTGATGTTCTTATGAAAAAAGCACTGCTTGGTGTTTGTGGAGAAGGTAGATATGGGGGCTGAAGAGCTGTGATTGCGAACATGGTGACATCGTTTCTGTTTTCCGATAGGATCGGTGTCATTTTCCTCTCAGCGATAAGACACCTCCACTGACAGTGCCCGATTAGGGAAAATTTTATTATAAAATTCACTTTTATCGAATGAGGATAGAGTGATAAACAGTGCAGCCTCAGGGAAGGAATAGGAACAGATTCCCCCCCTTTTCAAATTCCACCTTTTCCCTCTTCTCTTTTTCTCTCCCTTAAAAAGATTATTGTGTTTTAGTTATTATTAATGGTACAAAAGAGAGCTCCCTACAACATGTGATTGCTATGATAAAACTATCTGAATCAAGAGACACTTAGATGTTGTTATAAAAGAAAATCTATTTTATATAGTCACATATACGTGTCCACACATACACACAAACACACAAAGATAAAACTGCTTTCTGAATCCTCCATTTCTGGAAGTTATCGAGTACTTGTTACTTAAGAAAATATAACATCCTAAAAGAAATCAAGTTGAGGTAATATTTACTGAATTATCCTAAATATACATTTCATACTTGTCTTCAGAAATAAATATTTGCAAAACAGAATTGCAAGTTAAACATAAAGAAACAGAAGATCATGGCCCTCTAATTTCTTGAACAAATACTAATGCCTCAAGGAAGAATATGAAAAAATATGGATTGTTTTTAAATAATAAAACATCATTGCTTTTGAATTCGGGTAGTTTAATGATGATACTTTAAACCTCCAGTGTCATAAGTTATGTCTGTTTACTCCTGATAAACTAACTGTAACTCAGGAATATTCTGTATGACAACTACTTGAAAGGTCATTTGAGAAGCAGAAAAATAAGCATCTGACATTATTTATTTAAAAAAAATTTTTTTTTTCCTGACGGAAAGTTCATTAAGTGACTCAGGATACTCCTTCTACCTTTATGAAGTAAAAAAGTAGTGTCTCTGAGGCTAAGGACGTCCAGTGGCATTGGTAAATTCTGGTACCTCATAAAGAGAGTCTGATGATAGATTTTTTTAATTTGTGGGGGGCTGGGTGGAACACTGATGATAAAAGCAACTCAGAAAACTATCTCTTTATTGATGGAAAATATTTCTGAGGGGGAAATAAGAGCCAGCAGTCTTTAGTTTATAATATTCTTCCATGTATTTCTAAGGTATCCCTGAATTCTCTCTTTAAAGACTTTTTTTTGGAGGATCCTTTTTCAAATGCTGATTCTAAGCATGATCTATTTCAGTGTGCAATTTCCAATGTTATTCAAATAGCATTTTTTAGTTATCAGTGATCAGAGAATCATGCCAAAATATCTTATTCTCTTTTGAGTTAAGCTTCTAAATAAAAAAATTAATTTTCTGAAATCATTGCTATGAACTGAAGATGCCTACAGCTTAATGTGGAATAATTTAAGTATTTTATGTATCCTTATAAGCAGCAAAAGAAAAATGGTTACATGCTTTACCCATCGTATAATAAAGAGGAAAACTGAGGTTTACACAATTCAAAGCTACTAAAGCAAATGCCCTTTAGTTCAACCATTTCTTCCCAAGCTCCTCGTTTTAGGATTTCAGTGAGACAAACATTATACCCGAATTCATGATAAGGCAATATTATCATACTGCAACCTAATTTTCACCATTAATTTTATAGCCTAAAAACAGTTACTGAAGTAAACTTATGAAATTATACTTGGTAAATAGTGGAGGAAAACAAAGCTCAACACTAAAGTATACAGTAAGTTAAAAAGTGAATCCATACTCATTATTAGCTTAAAATCTTTAACACCAAATGCTTATTAATGAGTATACTGCTGCACGGTGGACTAGCTTAAGTAGAGTAGACTTTTCTTAATTATCACTTTGCTGAGAAAATGTAATATTATTAAAGAAAACCACACATACACACAATGGTATTTTTGAGAGAACTACTTGAATATATTAAGAATTTCAACACAGTGAGAGACAAAGCCAAATCCTTAAATGTCACAAAGCCACAATACATCTCCTTAAAAGTGGTCTGGGAAATAGCTATAATTATTGTTATGCTAAAGGTTAGTGGGAAACTTTCAGAAATAAGCACTTTGCTTTGTATTAAAAGAACAGAGCTGCCCATTTCTTTCAATCAGGCCACAAAATGTCCCTCAAGAAGCTTATATTCTTCTGGAGAAGACAGGTAAAAAACAAGTTATGGATCATCCTTATAAGTTAGGGTCAGTGGTATGAGGGAGGGGCCTGATACGATAGGAAAGGAAATCTTTAAATGGAGCTGTCAGAGAGTCTTCTCTGAAACAGTGACAGTAAGCTACAAACCTAAGCAATGAGAAAGTGCTTACCTAAGTTGCTCACACAAGATACACATATCCAATATGTGAACGCATCGATACATACATATATATATATATATTTTTTGTGGTACGTGGGCCTCTCACCGTCGTGGCCTCTCCCATTGTGGAGCACAGGCTCCAGACGCGCAGGCCCAGTGGCCACGGCTCACGGGCCCAGCCGCTCCGCGGCATGCGGGATCCTCCTGGACTGGGGCACAAACTCGCGTCCCCTGCATCGGCAGGCGGACCCTCAACCACTGTCCCACCAGGGAAGCCCTATTTTTTAAAAGATATTTCTGGAAAGTTGCATGGTAACTTTTTCTTAAGGAAAAAAAAAAACAGCGAGTATTCCAGAGACCTTATTAATATTAAAATAAATCCAGTAATAAAATGTCTTACTGGAAAATATCCTGAGTAGAAAGTCTGTATATATTAAAGTACACCTATTTCTAAGCATCACTGATCTTGATCTTTCTAACAACTAAGAAGGTACTTCTAGATCATACAATCTTTGGAATACAGTCATCACCGCAATTATCCCTATCTGGGTCAGTAGAGAACCAGTGACAAAACAGTTTTTTCTATCTCACATGTCCTAAAAGCTGGACATACCTTTCTCGGTACCTGTGAGCACGTTCACGCCCATGTGCACGGTACTCACACCTACTTATCACTGTGTGTGCTCCATCTAATCAGCACTATATAAAATGAAATACCTTTTGCATTTCAGATACTATTACTAGTCCTGTCTTCATCTCCTAAAATCTTTGTTTTTCTCAAAGGACGCCTAATAAAGGTACCCAAGTCTGGGGAGCAAGAATGCCTTTCTGTTCTGTGACAAGCAACATCTAGAATGGCTGTGGGTCTGTGTGTACAGAATTCACATTTTATTGAAATAAGCACTGGTCTTTCATAAGAGGTCTGCCTGACTGGTCAATGGGAAATGGATGGAGTGATGAGAAGAATAGCTGATGAAGAGATAATCCACGGTGGCAAGGTGGCCGCACAGGATTGCAGCACTGGGGGGTGCGTGTAGGGTGAGGGAAGAAGAGGACGGCCTTCTTTCTGTTGTTTCATTTGAAGTACGAAGGGGGCCTGCAGTGAGCAAACTTCAGATGTGAAGAACAAAAGGCCAGGTTTTCCCCCTACACCATCACTCTACCTTTTTCTCAACACTGACTAGATGATGAGGTCTCAAGTTGAAGCCCTACTGAATTCCATTTTGACAGCCTGTATTTATTAGTCAGGTTTATCTTCCAGGTATATAAAGCAAGGATTGTGTATAAAAGAATTAAATGGAGCAATGCTACCAATCTGTGCTTGGGGAACATTTAAAAGCATTTCTTTCTATACAACTGAATAAAGGTACATCGTTATAATCATATATGTCATATGTTTATCCAAAATATTAAATCCTCTAAAAAAATAAAAACTTGTGGTTGATAAACATTAATTCCGTTTAGGTCAATTTAAACATTTTTCTCCTGGAGATTGGGATTGACACATATACACTAATATGTATAAAATAGATTAATAAGAACCCGCCGTATAGCACAGGGAACGCCACTTCGCTGTACAGTAGAAACTAACACAACATTGTAAAACAACCATACCTCAATAAAAAAAAAAAATAAAGCTAAGAGAAAAGAAAAAAAAATAAACAAACATTTTTCTCCTATTCCTCTAAATGAATAATTTGGAGAGGAAGGTAGTTCCTAAGCTGATGGTGGATCTGAGGTTGCCAGTTACAGGAGCACTTAAGCGCCCATTGGCACAGCAAGATTCAAAGCCCTGGTAGGCTTCAAAGAGACATTTTTTTTTTTTCTTCTAGAACTCTTTGCTTTCTAGTAAAGCTGCAACCACAATGTTCTCTCTCTTAATGCCACCATAAAAAATCAAAACACTTTAAAACAAATTGATGTACTCTTTAATACAGTCATCACATCATCACAGGACCCTTGCACCCTGCATGGCGACAACCGTAGGGATGCATACCACACATCTCTCTCTTTGTTGCCTGCTTCAATGCTTAAAGAAAAATTGAGAGAGTGTGTGTCTCTCAATTGAGATATGGGCACCTTTGATTGACAAGACCTAATCAGCTTATCTCCACACTAATAAAGTTGGGGCCTGTGGAGCTGGTATATGCCCAGCACTGAGTGAACTTTTCCTAGCCAAAGCCTCACGGGCCAGGTCTCAGGCTCTCCTTCTCGAAACTGGTTCAGATCACTTCTTAATGGGCTATTTTCGTCTTGATAAATCTCCAAAGTCTTCATTCATGATGGCATTAGAGTCAATTTAGCTGGATGAATTGTCTAAAGTAATGGTTACATGATAAGTCTATGATAAGTATTTTTGTGCATTGAATCAATAAGCTATCTTTTTCAAGCTCCCTGTATAAAGTAAAAAGTAACTTCTTCTGAATTACTATTTTTTCTTTTAGGCTATTATTTACTAAAAGGGATGGCTTTCTTTCTTTCTTTTTTTTTTTAATTAAAGGATGACAGGATTTTCTGCACATCAGGTAACAAATATATCTCTTTAATAATTTCTGCTGTATAATACCACTGGATGTTCAATTCCTTGGGATGGAGTCTCAATGCTGACATAGCCGTAATCTGACTACACCATTCTGGCACCTTGTGACACTAATTTGTTCATAACAGACACCCACCAAATGAGCCCTGACTGATTGGTGGGAAAGAAGAATATAAGGCCAGGAAACACATATGAACTGAGTTTGCGGGGGGGGGGGCATACACGTATGCGCGTGCACACACATACACACACATTTTCTTCTTCAAGTTTACTTGTAGGAGGCCCTTTCAAACCAATCTCTACATAACTCAAGAACAATGTCATTGTTCTTATCTGTTTGTAATTACTATGTAAAGGACAAACTCAGGAACTAAGGTGTAAATAAAGCTACTAAAGGGACAACTATACAATTATACAATGGAGACCTGGAATAGAAGTCCCTCCTTACATGTGCCAAGGCGAGGGTAAAATACACAAGTGGACAGTTTGATCTTACCTTTCATAAGTAGTTATCTAAAGAGTGAAATGGGTTCAATGGATAAAGCCAGCTTTAGAGAAGGAACTCCAGTAGCAGAGAGACTTTTTGAAATGATAATTTTCCAAGTATGAAAAAATATATATTTATGTATTCTTGTACCTCTCGCCGATAATAGGTCGTTAAAACCATTCAGTAATGCTGCTTTCAAGCTGCAATATACCTTAAGTATTGTAATCACCTGTATAAAATGAGACAATTTTAAACATTCCAAAATGAGGTTTTCTACAGATTATAGGAAAGCTTGAGCTATTTTTCATTCAGATTGTAGTCTTCATGCTGTAATTGCTTTATACAAAATCCACTGCAGCCTTATCACTCAATATTATCTTCACTGCTGAACATCGGAAGATAATTTTGCAATAAAATTTAATTTGCAGAGCTTATTTTCCACTAATCTCCTAGCAGAGGAAACAATGAAACGGCCAAGGTACACACTCCATGTTACGACCCTAATGGTGTTTTTTATTTCTAGAATGTAAGACCCCAAACATATCAATTTTATCATATTGAAATGTTGGCATATTTTAATTGTCATAACTTTATATCCTAGAAAAGCAAGTAAACCTATTAGGAACATGTATGAAAATAAGCCTCTTTAAGTGATAAAGTTCCCCTCGGGAAAGCTTTTTTTTTTCCATTAGAAAGGAAATACTTAATATAAAAATATGGGGGTAGTAAAGGTATTTTATTCCAAATGATTAATATACCAGTAGTGGTCAACAATATTTGAGATTTTTAAATAAAAAATGAAACCAAGTAGCAATATATAGGAACTAGACATCAAGATACAGTTTTCTGTATAAAATGACAGTCAAGTTTGTCACATCTAAGGCTCATTCCAGCTCTAAAGTTTAAAATTTTAAATGTACAGATGCCACATAAACTTTGGAAGAGTAAATTCATAGTAGGTGGTCTATTTCTACAGGTCACTTAGGCTTTATTTATCATTTATGTCCTAGAAAGCATTCATCTCTTGAAAAAAAGAGAGCTTTTTATTTATTTTTTAATATTGAGGACTCCATAACAATGAACTAATATCGCAAATTGGGGTAAGATATAAGCCAATCTTGTTGCTCAAAAATGAAACAGCTTCATTTTCGCAATGGTGCAAAATACTGAAAGAATCCTCATTAAAATTCAAATTTTTCACCAAAATGGTTACATATTTTTAAAAAAGGACTAATGACCATTAATGGGTTGAGAAATTAGTGCTTTAGGCCTGGACTAAATGAGACTACCACTTCCTAAACCACATTTAGATCATTCTACCTCTTTTTAAAGTTATATCATAACAAGGCCAAAGTGATACTGAATCATTTATGAGGTTTTTAGAGTTGAAATATCAGAGTCATACATGTGCAGAAGTATTGTTCTGACATTTGAATTTCAGCAATAGGCAATTCTGAGACATTTCAAGTTATGCAAAGCTTGACATTTCCATGTTAATATACAAAACAATGATGATGTAAAAAGCCACTTCTCTACCAATACTTAAAACTTAAACACTTAATAAAACTTCAGAAGCACAGGCCTCTAAAATTCAAACCCACACAAGTCCTTACTTAAAAGCTTTCAATGTTTATCCACATAAAAAGTACATGCTGAACATGCATCTGCACTGATCTTTTTCATTTATACATGGAAAGGCAAAAAACATTATTAATTAATTGCTTTTCAGACCACTTATTTCCAATTTAACTTTCTTTTCATTTCTCATATATACATGTCAGAATATTCTTGCCATGAGCTATAGATTATTTAAAATTGTTTCTCAAATGTTAAAAACCACAGTAAATAAAATACAATTAAGTATACTTCACTTTCCGGAACAGCATGAATCTCAGCCAGTTGTAATTTTACCAAAAACTAAAATGAACCACTAAAAAACTAAAAAAAAACCCACCTAAAACGACAACCATGTCCGGTGATTATCTCCTTAAACAGCAAAAGTGAAATATTTTGACATGATGATCTCTTGGCAGAAACAGTAAAGACATTTTTTATTTAAAAAGGCTGAAATAAGTAGGGTAATAATGAAGAACAAAATGTATAACATTTTCAAGCTGCAAATCAACAAGCGGGTATTGACTTTTCTTTGAGGTCAATAACAGCTCTTATTGATCTAAAAAGTTAATACCTACTAAGGTCAATATAAGATCTCAAGGGTCAACAAATCTGGATTCGAACTTCCACTTCCTTTCACATATTAATATTGCTGAAATGGGTACAATTGTGTTTGGAGAAATCAAGAAATCATCGTCAGGACGCCAGAATAATCCTAAGAAATAGACTAAGGAAGTTAAAAACATATATGTAGAGTTT
Source organism: Globicephala melas (assembly GCF_963455315.2). Classification (NCBI taxonomy): domain Eukaryota; kingdom Metazoa; phylum Chordata; class Mammalia; order Artiodactyla; family Delphinidae; genus Globicephala; species Globicephala melas. The sequence continues at coordinate 17,328,513 of NC_083329.1, forward strand.
TAAAAGTCTGTTACTATAGAATTTTCAGAGACAGTGACCTTTAGATATAAATCCTAGTATTACACAATTTGGGCAGTTAAATAAGGAGAAACAAAAATAACTGAAAATTGTTTTTACAAGTGTTTTGCCTCTTCATGCTATTGACGTATGGAATCTCTCACTCTCTGTAAACATATATATTTGAGAAACTATGATGTGAAGCAATTTTTCAAGAATAGATTTTAGGCACTTTTAAATACAGAGAAAAAAATTGTTTCAATTGTAAAATTAAACAGTAACATTTTAGGAACTTTGGAAGAGAAGAAAAATAGGAACCATTTCTATTATCATGATGCACCCTGTTGTGTTTTTTTTAGACTGCAAAATTAAAAAAATATATTGACTATTGTTCTAATAAGTAAAATGGTCTATGCACTCTTACACATCTTAAAGACGGCACATGGGGGTGAATCACATGGACACTGGGACCATGTCCCCATATATATCACATATTTCTTGGAGTCATAACATTGATTTATTAGCCTGATCCTTTCAATAGCCAAATAAAAGTTCATCTTGTTCTTTTCAGAATTACTAGAAGTACCGAGGGAAGGAGAGGAAAGAAAGAGGAAACAAACTTTCCTAAAGCATTTACCAGTGCCAAAACCTAAGCAAGATGCTCTAGATATACACAGGTCCTGTTAGTTACTGGAAAGGCCAAATTATTGACAGTGGTAATATAAAAGTTAGAAAGGAGAGGCCAGGTCTGCAGCAATGACAATATTATACTATGGTTGGTCAATAAATATGAAGACCACTGTGACTGCAACGTACTTAAAAAAAAAAAACACCTTATTTTAGAACAGTTTTAAATTTACAGAAAATTTATGATATACAGAGCTCCTGTATACTTAATATCCAGTTTCCCCCATAATTAACATCTTATGTTACTGTGGTACATTTGTCATAGCTAATGAACCAATACTGATAATTATTATTTACTAAAGTCCATACTTGTTTCATATTTTCCTTAGTTTTTGTCTAACACCCTTAGGCATTTTGTCTAATGTTTCAGGATCCCATCTAGGATACCACATTACGTTTAGTCACCCTGCCTCCTTAGGTTTCTCTTGGTTGTGACAGTTTGCAATGTTCCTTAAGCACATACTTTAGAAATGAGATAAATAAATTTGCTGACTTGTATCTATTGTCAACACTTAGATGAAAACACATGCAGCAGAATTATCTTTTGTTACAGATCTGAGGAGTATAAATTTGAGAAGTGAACAGAGATAAATGCCTGGTAGAAAAGAAAGCAAATGATATTGACTCTTCGATGTGCCCATACAAATAAGAGGGAAAGTTTCATTTGTCACAAATTCTACAAGATTATAACCACTGACCTGACCCATAAGCCAGCTACTCTTCCATCTCATCCCATTACACTGTTACAAGCCAGGGTTTTAATTGATTATGAGGCAGTGAAGTGGACAAAAACAAATAGTATGGCAGAGGAGGAAAAACTACCCATGTATATTTGTTCTTTCTCTTCTCTACTATAAAGTTGTGAGGAGAAAGCGGTTGTCCAGTTGGAACTACATTTCCCAGCCCCCCTTGCACTTGGTGGCACCATTCTACTAGTTCTTGCCAGTGGAATGTATGTAGCATCAAGATGTGTCACTTGCTGTCAATGGAGCTTTAAAATCGGGTGTGCCTTCTCCATTCTCTCTTTGCCTTGGGCACTGGCAAAATGTAGAGGCCTCTAAAGCTGGGTGTTGGGCAGAGCCGCCAGGTGGGAGAGACCTGGAATTCTGACTCACCACGTGGAAGCCCATTTGCTCATAAGCAGCAATTGCACTGGACTATTCCCAGAGTGAGAAATAAACGTCACCGCATCAAGCCACTGGGGAATTTGAGGTTTATTTGTCATAGCAGCTAGTGTTATTATGAAAAGTAGCATAATAATGGAAACTAACCTTTATTGAGCACCTATGATAGACAACATGCGTTGAGTGTGTTTACAGTTTACTTCGTGTAAGTCTCACAACAACCTCCACAGAGAAGACCGGCAAACATTTTTATATATTAGGAAATGAAGACATGGAAAGGCGAAGGAACTTGCCCAAGGTTTCCCAGTTATTAAGTGGCAGAACAAGATGTGAAGCTGGGGTCTGTCTAGTTACAAAGCTCCAGGAACATTCCATTTTGCGTCACTGCAGGTGAAAGATAGGTGATCCAACTTGGCACTGGATTAAAAAAATAATTACTATGCATTTTACACATGTAACTTTTTTTTGGAATCCTCAAAGGACAGCAAAAATTATACATGTGTTCTTCCTACTTTTTATGTGGTAGACACGAAGTCCCAATTTACAACGGGCGGGTGTGAGATGATTATTTCACTCAAATTTGTTAGCATTTTCCAGATCAAGACAACATTATACCAAAATGTCAAAGAGAAAGATCCACTCCACCTTTGTAGCCTGCTGATAATCTTACAGTGTTTAATTTGAGCAGAGTCCAGCAACTCATGGAGGGCACGAAAGAACTGCTGCACCACAAGGTTTACAGTTAACAAAGGAGAGAACAGAAAGACTGACTTGTTTGCACAACAGTGTGAATTTAAAGAACTATATGGGGTGTGCATCCTACACGAAATCCAAGTAGGAAGAAAAATAAAGCACGGTACCTTGTACTCAGCAATAAAAATGAGGGGATTCATTACAGTAAGAAAATTCACAGCTGGCAGGCAGCATCAGTGAGGCAATAAGATATGTGGTCCATCTTCTTCATGCTTACCTTTTAGAGTCATAATGTTTGGGGGGAAAAAAAAAAGGTCTCCTTTTTTATATTAACAAAGTCACTGCAGTCAATCTCTTTAACTCACCTATGTGAAAAATTTGGATGACACTGTAAAAGTCCTATGCTAACACCGGTGAGAAAAATTGGTGAAGCTTTTAAATTTGTGTATCCCTCTTACAACAGAGTTTTGTTTGTTTAAGTAACAGGTTCTAATCATCAACAGGTTTTCATAGAGCATCGAACATCAGGGATAATTCACAGATATGCTAATGAGGAAGAGGGAAACATTAAATCAAATAAAACTTAATAGCCATTCTAGTTGGTGAAAATTGATGGCATTTGGGGTAGTATTCAGGGGATCAGTCTACTTAATCTGAACACACAATCTCCATTTTGGATAAGCTAATGTATTGATTGAAACAATAAAGTAATAGATGTAAAAAGATGTACTAAAAGTAGTTGGAAAATTTCAAAGCAGATTATATAATATTATTCCTAATATTAGCATTATTATTTACAGCACATAACGCAAGGTTGAAAATTACCAAAGACTATAAAGCATTAAAAGTCTCTATAATGTATTATGTAAAATACTCACACATTGACTATTAAAATGGACAGGTGAATTAGAACGGTTATTCTGAAATAATAAAAAGTTTGAGGGAAAATGTTTTTAAAATAAATGTTATCACTTTCAAGTATACTTAATAACTAAGATGAATGTTAGATACACCGTAGACACACTCTAGAAATTCTTGTAAGCCACATACTTGCCCCAATGGTTTACCCACTTTGCTCATGGTTTACCCACTTCCCTAGCTCACCCTTTATTTATTCCATAAGGCTCATCTATTCTGAGTCTTTCCCTGACACTGTGAAATAGACTTAATTACTTCCTCCACCCTGCTTCAAAAACACTAATTATATTCATCATGGGGATTTATAGCTATGTATTTCCCAAACAGATATTTTGCCAAGATATCCCAGCTTATCAAAGGAACTTTATATTCTAAGTGCCTAGAAAGGGGCCAGGGTCTGTTCCTTCCTAAATTACATAAAATCTATTTTCCTTTTCAGGTGGGTTGATTATCTCCCCTACCTGACTCCCAAATGCAAACCTTGCTAATAATATTCATTTAAGGCAATATTTTTCTTGTTATTCCAGAGACTGACTTAGCCCAATCCAGATCTAACGGACCCTAACTAATTTCTTAGGGCCCAAAAATTGTTTTTGGAATAAATGTTAAGGTTCCACTGTGCTCTGTTCAAGTGCCATGTGTCGCAAATAGCACTGAAAATGGGAATAAAAACAATTATTAAGGTCAACTTAAAAGGTGTATTGTAGGGCTTCCCTGGTGGCGCAGTGGTTGAGAATCTGCCTGCTAATGCAGGGGACACGGGTTGGAGCCCTGGTCTGGGAGGATCCCACATGCCGCGGAGCAACTGGGTCCGTGAGCCACAACTACTGAGCCTGCGCGTCTGGAGCCTGTGCTCCACAACAGGAGAGGCCACGATAGTGAGAGGCCCACACACCGCGATGAAGAGTGGCCCCTGCTTGCCACAACTAGAGAAAGCCCTCGCACAGAAACGAAGACCCAACACAGCAAAAATAAATTAATTAATTAATTAAAAAAAAAAACCTCCTACCCCCAACATCTTCTTTAAAAAAAAAAAAAAAGGTGTATTGTATGTGGACAAAAATAACCTTTTAATGTGGATCAGGACCTTAGGCAATTGACTGTGATGAGATTACCGACATGGAAGATAATGTTAAGACTACCCAACAATATGCTTATTTTTCCTCCAAAAGGGACAGTCTTCAAAAAGCTTTTTTCCTTGTCTGGCTTTAGGGTGGTTTCTTCCTCTCTCTAAATAAACAGATATTTATTTAACTATGACTTAGAATGTACATCTCAAGATGCAAAAGGGCAACACAGTGCCAAACATGAATGATGACCCACGATGACAGTCTCTTTGATAATGACTTTACTTGGAAAAACCTATTCTTCAATAAAAAAATTATTTTTTAATGTTGACTTTGTTCCCTTATGGCAACGTTGGAAAACACTGTAGCCCAACAGGAAATACAGACGAAAACAGAGCACACAAAAAAAGCCATTTTTAAAGCTCATGCCCGTCAAGTTTTCCACTTGGTATAAGTCGTATACAAAATCTTAGTCCAATGTGAACTCATGCTGTGAAAATTCTGTGGCACCCACCTCAGAAAATTCTGTTAAATACATAAACACTGCTGAAAAGAAAAGTTCTGGGCACTAGAAGTCAGACTCAAAGGGAAAATAAACCTGATTAAAAAGAAAATCCCAAGGAAAGTTATATAAGCACAGTGCAATAAGGTCATAAGCTTAACCGTCCTTCACTGTAATATCTGAAAGTAAATTGGCATTTTAGCGACCTGCTTTGGTCGTCTTTCTTTTTCTCAACTCACAGAGATGCAACAGAGTAAGAATGGCTTCACATGTATCTTACGAACCAACTCGCAAAGTGATAGGCATTACGGGGTAGGACACCTTTAAAAATGAGTATAATACTTTTTAATGGATTAAAAATGAACCCTATGAATTCCCTTGGACCACCTAAGGAGAAGGTTCTCCAGATAGGGTTTAAATGACATCCTTTTCTTACCACTGTGGAGCTCACCAATATCTCAGGGAACCTCACAAAGTAAATTTAAGCACAACTTGAAAATACTCTTTAAGAGCTTCACCCTAAATGACAACCTCCTCTGTTCTTTTCAGAGCAGAACCACAGCTTTTTGAGAAGTAAGGCTTTGATAGGGTTGTAATTATAAAGTGATAACTACACATTAAAATGATTCTTTTACCACTGGGTAGACTTTTAAAAACTCACGAGACATGGTCAAGTAATTCTTCTCAGCATCTAAAAAAATACCTATTCTAGCAGAGATGTCTTTAAGGTTCTGAAAGCATAACCACTTATTCCATCACCCAAAATGATGAATAGAGAAACTTTTTCTAGAGATAACTTTTTCTGTCAGAAAGTTTAACATTTCTAAAGAAAAATCTTTTCTCTAAAATATATGTGGCTGGATAAAATAGATGGTTAATATCAACCCAATTGTATAATCCCATGTTCTGTGTAATCCCATTTTCTGTTCCTATATTGTAGAACAACATAAAGTGTTAACTTGTTATTTCTGCACTAGTTTAAACATGGCAGTGCCTTTCTGAATTCCAATCTGTGCCTAAACAAAATTATTCAGGTTAAAAATCTGAATCAGTGTTTATAGACAGAACATCCTCTACTCAGATGAACCAAGACTGGGGTATCTTGTCTTTCTAGCTCGGCATCTCTGAAGCATCTGACACTCAGCAGAGTTCAATGAAAGCTTGCTGAATAAGTGAAATACAATATTTGCCTTCTTTCATATAATACTGTACCACTCTCACTAATATTACAGAATCAGAGATTTATTCTTCTACCAACTGATAACAGCTCTAAGAGCAAGGAACACACAGTTAATACTTTTGGGGTCTACGTTCCCAGGAGTCTTTATAAATATGACTTGTCAGTAAATGGAGGGGAAAACAACAACAACAACTTTCTTACATTTCCTGAGATGTTAGCTCAGTTCCAAAGCTAGCTTGTAACTTCAAAAGTAGTTTTAGGCATTATATTTTATTATTGTGCATTGTTTCAACCATTAATCTTTTCTGTAGATGATAAATTAATACATTCAAGGACATATTTTTGAATCAAATTATTACATAGTAAACACTCAAAATACTTCTTGAAGAAAAGAATTAGGGGCAAAAGGAGGAAGGGGAAGAAGAGAAGAAAGAAGATTAATTATAATGAGGAGGAAGAGATAGAAGAATAAGAAAATGTCAGTAGACATGGAAGAAACTCCTGAAAAAATAAAGAAAATGACTGACTTTTGGTTTGGTAAAAACATGGTCTCAATAGATACTTCCAAACCTGACTAAAATTTCTAAGTGAGTTCTATAGTGAGTTGATTAAAATAAGAATATTTTATCATGAGCCAAAGGATAGAATATGATACACTTGCAGTATCATACTCCATAATCCCCACATAGCCCCATGAAAGGCTCAGGTGAACTCCATCAATAGTTCAGCCAAGGCTTTGAGACAACTGAAGATACAGAGGAAGGCACTTCACATCTTAAATGCATTTGTTCAGATTCTTTAAATAAGTTCTGAACATGAAACATTTTGTTTGGTTTTTAAAAATGTAAGCTGATACCACTATTGATTGCTTTTCCTGTATGAACTCTTAAAAAAAGACATAGACACAGTAGAAACAGAAACAGTGGTGTACATAAATTATCTAATTCTCATAAAAATGCTGTAATTCTAAGATCTGTTTTCCAGAAGAAAAAGAAGTACTCCATATGTTTCTCTGACTATTTGGTCAAATGAACGAAGATTTTGACGAGGTAATCATATAAAGCAAAAATAATCTGAATGCATGTAAAATAGGCCTGTGGAAGGATATTCTTTTGTTTGTTTTTTGTTTTTTTTGCGGTACGCGGGCCTCTCACTGTTGTGGCCTCTCCCGTTGCGGGGCACAGGCTCCGGACGCCCAGGCTCAGCGGCCATGGCTCACGGGCCTAGCCGCTCCGCGGCATGTGGGATCTTCCCGGACCAGGGCACGAACCCGTGTCCCCTGCATCGGCAGGCGGACTCTCAACCACTGCGCCACCAGGGAAGCCTGGAAGTATATTCTTAAAATGGGAAGTATCTGCAGCTTAAAATTAGGTAACTATAACATAGTATTGGAATATTGAAATTGAAGTAAAATCCATATTTTTAATTAAAAAAATACACGTCAAAGGGTAAAATCTTTGGTAAAAATGTACGGAACTTCCAGCTATAAGATGAATAAGGCCTGAGGATCTAATGTAAAATATGGTGACTATAGTTGATAACACTGCATTATATAATTGACATTTGCTAAAAGAGTAGAACTTAAATGTTTTCACCAAAGGAAAAAAAAAAAAAAGATAAACATGTGAGGTGATGAATGTGTTACCTAACTAGATGATGGGACTCCTTACACACACACACACACACACACACACACACACACACACACACAAATGAGAGAGAGAGAAAATCTTCATAGAAAGGAAATGGGACTGCCAAGGAAACTCTCAAATAGAAATGGACTAGGGCTTCCCTGGTGGCACAGTGGTCGAGAATCCACCTACCAATGCAGGGGACACGGGTTTGAGCCCTAGTCTGGGAAGATCCCACATGCCGCAGAGCAACTAAGCCCATGCGCCACAACTACTGAGCCTGTGCTCTAGAGCCCGTGAGCCACAACTACTGAAGCCCTTGCGCCTAGAGCCTGTGCTCTGCAAGAAGAGAAGCCACTGCAATGAGATGCCCACGCACTGCAACGAAGAGTAGCCCTCCCTCGCCGCAACTAAAAAGAAAACCCGTGCGCAGCAACGAAGACCCAACACAGCCAAAAATAATAAATAAATAAATATATTAAAGAAAAAAAAGAAATGGACTAATCTTCTGTATCAATTCTATAACAAATAAAACTTGGGTAGAAAATATTTCTTTTATGAAAATAACTTATAAATAACATTGGTATTATTCTTACTCAGAAAATCTACCTTTGCATTTCCCTAATAAAACAAGATATACAAGAAATTGTGATAAACGTGCTATTTTTAGAAAAGAATGTTAAGTGGTGTTAAATATAGGGGAAAATATATTTTGACAAAAATAAAGTGGTATAATGTAGTCCCTTTAGGCTTACTGGATAGGTTCCTAGCTATTCTTGTTGCCAAGTACTGCCTAACTAAGGTAAGATAAATAATTATTATAGCTCCTAAATAGACAATTCTCAAATCCAATATCACCAATATTAGCAGACACAGCCATATTTATTACCTGTATTTCACAGGGAGTGTAGGTGTTAACAATACAAGCTACCTGCCTGAATATTTGTACATGTGTAGTTATACATATATACACATGTATATGAGATTCAATGAGATGACTTATCCAGTTCAAACAGACACAGACGAAAAACTAACACTGAAAACAGGACTTCTAACTCAACTTCACCATGCACAGGTATCACTGCTGATCTTGTTAAAATGCAGATTCTGATTCAGTAGATCTGAGGAGACCCAAGATGCTGCATTTCTAACAAACTCCCAGGGGATACCGATGCTGCTGGTCCCAAGCCCCACTTTGGGTAGAATGGAACTAACCCATTTCTCTTTAGACTGATACAAAATTAAGCCAAGTGGCAATGTATGTTTATACTCAGAACCTACCTAAAGTGAAGATTTCTAGAGAGGAAAAAAAAAAACTTTTGTGAGGCAATTTACAAACTCTTTCTATATACATTATTTTATTTATGCCTCTCACAAACTCTAGAAAATAGGTATCATCATCTTTATTCCTCAAATAAAATATTATCATAAACTTGGTCTTAAGCTCAGATTTATAATCACAAGTGTCCATTACCACCAGCCTAATGGACTGGCCATTGTCTGTGTAAAGTCCTACCAGGTACAAGGACTAATAAGTCCCCATTTGTTCTGGGGATATCCTCAAGGAAGAATCTTTGGGATCGCATGCCAATTGTTAAGGAAATTAATGACAAATTTCAAGCTCCCTGCTCCTGAATGACTTTTAATAAGGCTATAATTTCTCCTGCATCTTCACCATCCAATCCTTCCATTCAACTAGTAAAAGGACTAAATCTTGGATTATTATAATATACCTCCTAATATGTCTCCTTGTTCCCATTCCTCTGCCACTCCTCCCCTACAATCCTTGTCCTCTATGATTCAGATCAGGCCACTTGCCTGTTGAAAGCTCTCCAATGGCATCATACCCTACAAGTCAAATTCAGACACCTGGGGCCCCCCAAAATCTCACCCTATGTGGCTCTAACCTAATTGTGTACCACGCCCATTGCTCACTTTGCTTCAGCCATACTGATCTTCTTTTTGTTGCCTGAACACCCCAAACATCTTCTCATTTCAGAGCCCTTGTGCTTGCTTTTTCCTCTTGGAATCATCAGCCTCACGTGTGCTTACGAATGGCATCTTTGTGCAGTTCAAGACTCAGCTTACGAGGCACTTGTCTAGGTCTTTCCTGACTAGCTAACCTAAGATAGATTTCACTAGCTACTCTTTCATACCCTGCTTCATTTTGCCACCATCTGAAATAATCTTGTCCATTTATTTATTAATTAAAAAAATGTCTGTCTCACCCTGCTCCTGGCTCCTTCCTGTTCTGATACATAAGCTACCTGGGAACAGGGACGTTGGCACGTGGCACACAGTATTCAATAGTTAGTTTCTGAAGAAAGTATATGAAAAGGAACTTAACAGATGTGAGAACATGACTTATTCTGACTACAACAGGTCACTTTGGTATGTGGTCATCTAGGTATGTGGGGCCCATTCATTTTTCAGTGTGGTTTATTGGTTAAGAGCATGGAATCAGCATGGAACCAGATAGTCTGGTTGTACTATTTCCTAGCCCGATTAATAAGTGTGGACAAATAACTTAATCTCTCTGTACCTTGGGTTGTGGTAAGGACTAAAGAGATGGTAAATACAGAGTGCTGAGAACAGCGTGTGGTCCATATTAAGTGTTCAATAAACACTGTATGATGTCTACATACGTCCAATCGCTAGTCCAGGGTGGGGAACCTGCGGGGCCCTTGGGGAAGGATGAAGCACCTCTTATTCACGGCAGGAAGGCTGGCAGAAGCACAGCACCCGGTTGTAGAGAGATCACTGACCAAATGGGACATCAGAGCTAGGTGGCTTGAAGTGACGACTGAGAGAAAGGGTACAAACCCATAAGGCTTGGATAGTCGGGGATGGCAGAAGCAAGGTTGGTAAATGGTGAAGATCACTCTTCAAAGATGTGAGGCTACTGACTGTAGACAAACACTCTCCTGGTTCCAGAGAGGTACTGCCAGGTGCACTGGGCCCATTTAGGGTATAGGCTGGGACAGTGGTGAGTATCTTAAACTACCTGTTTACATACTGAAAGAAGAGAGTGAGCCTTGCGTTTCTGCCCATGTATAATTTCTCTTTCAGCCTATTTCTTTTATTCATCATACAGCTTCCATTAGTTTTGTGCCTACTGTAATTCTGGGATATTTAATTCAGAGAAAAAAATAATCATAATTTCAGTGTTAAGGGCAGATGACCCAAAGTTTTAAATATTAATGCCCTGACCTCAAACAAAATAGGTATCGCCATAGCTAAGAGTCATATCTGACTATTAATAGTAGATGAAAAAAGAAAGAGTCACTTTTTATTCACAGATTCTGGGACAAGAATTTATAAAAATGCTAAACTGGATCATGTCAATGGCTCATACAACCACCAGAGTGTTTGGTCTTTGACGGTCACTCCCAAGGAAGTTTGCTAATGAGTCTGATAATTGTGCCTCTTGATGTCAGTCTCAGAGTGAGATGTCCTAGCATCAGCTATTTAGTTCTGTATCATATATTCTTCCATCTGTCTCTTCATTTCTAAATGGAGTTGTTCAATTAACTTGTAACCTCATCAGTTTTCTCAAATAGAAAGGAAGCCACGGAAGAAACCTGACTGGTATTAAACTCAATATATATCAAGCTGTAAATGGCGCTTAGAAATAATCATGTGTTGATGCATTTGCTCGGACCAAGTACATTCTGGACATGAGTCCCCCTGTTCAGCAGCTAGTCTTAAAGAGACAATAACTGCCAATTTGAAAAAATAACTTTTAAAAATGTCAAAAACGACTCAAGAATTTTAGAAGATGAATTTCATTCTTTACTAGGAAGATGCTAGTGGTCAATACGCTTTCTATTCTATTCCACAAATAACTGATTATATATAATAATCAAAATTTCTTTTATGACATTTGCCAATAATGGTCATCAAGAAAAGTCTACAGATTTTTGTCGAAACCTTTTGCCAATAATTTTCAGAGATAACCACTTACGCTGATGAAAACATAAAAATGATGACTTTTCCAGAGCCCTATTTGCTTTCTAAGCACTTGAATATATATGACCTCATTTTACATTATAACAACCTTATGGGATATATAGAATCCGATGTCAGGTTTCCATTTGGCAAATAAAAGAACATGTACAGAGAGGTTGAGTATTCCTCAAAGTCACACAGCTGACTAATAGCAGGGCCAGAGGATGGGATTGCTGTCTCTTTCTCCAATTCAGCACATCAGACAATAATTCCTATATTTTGTGGCCAAGTAAAATTTCAAAAAACATTTCAAAGGGCCCAAATAGGGTTGTCAATTTTGTTATTTTTCCAGATAAAGAAAAAAATATATATAACTTCCACCTACTATTTCTATCATATCATAAAACTATCCTTTCTTTTATGACCCCAAAACAGGAAAAACATGATCTTAGAAAACGTGTATTTTTTCAAATTAATGACGTTTGCTTTATAAGAAAATTACTATTTTTTACATTTGTCCTCTCATTTTGCTGTGGACTGATGAAAACTCTTGTTGTGGTCTAGAACCAGTTCTTAGACCAATACTTGCAAACCATTTCCCTCTTTTGTGCTGCTTCAAAAGTCATCATAGCTCTTCCACATCTATGCCTTCTTGCATTTCACAGTCTTTAAGAAGAAATCAATAAGTGCTAAAAGTTTTTCCTTTTGAAAGATGCTGTTCCTCTACTGATACTGTAACAAGATTATTACTATCATAAATTTACATCACAAACACAGAGCTGTTGATTGACTGGATATAACTAGGCTGAGTGCTAGCAGGGAAGCAAGAAATGGAGAAGAAGCAACATGGTGCCCGCCACAATTACTTTTTTCCCCCACATTACAGTAAGAAGCAAGGGCAGGAAAAATGCTTTGTGCCTGCCTTCTCATTTCTCCACCCACTTTCAAATTCATCCAAGGAAATGAATCATGATGACTTCTGTCTAGCTGTGTGCCACATCTGTCTTTACCTCCACAAAGCCCACTCTTATTCCTCCTCTTAGACTTGGTTTTACAGTCTGCGAGAAGTTCCCAGGCTTTTATATATGTATTATAAAACATACAAATATCTAATTTTATAAAACTTCAGAGTTAATTTACCATTGTATTCTACTAAAAAGTCCAAGGGAACTGAGGTTGGTTTTGGGGACACTCTTAAATTCGCATTTTCCATGTTGATTGTATTGATAGTTTGACGTTACGTTTTAGTACACACCAAAGGAATAACTATCAAATCTTATAACCTTGATCAGTGCATGATCTTCCAGAACCTGTGATCCTCTTTGTTGATTTCCTTCAGCTTTGGGAGGGAGCTACATGAATGGTGTTGTGAAAGAGAAAAGGCAGCCCAATCAGCCAAATCAATTCCAAATGATTAATGATTTCTTTTATGAATGGCCAGTGATCAGTGTCATAGCAAGAATATCTCCAACCCAACCCAGTCCCCTGTGGAAAGAGGCTCACCGATGGGATGCTTTGTCAAAGAAGGTTCCCTGATGTTCAACAGGTATAGTGACACATTCCCCAAAGTAACACTTCTTAAAAATTCCTTTAACACAAATTTCAATCACAATACTTCTTTTTTCTATGAAAGATAAATGCCTGTATATCATCAAATGACCACACATTAATAATAACACTTATATTTATATAGTGTTTTATGGTGTATAAACTATTTTAACTTATGCTATCATTTCATAGGAATATTCTGCAACAGACAGTATTATTTCCATTCTACTGAAGAAGAAACAGACTAAAAGAAGTTATGTGATTTGCTTAAGGTCACACAGACAAGGGCCAGAACCCAAGGCTGGTCCTTTGACCTCATGTTCAGGGCGCTGCTCGTTATAAACATTCTTTTTAAGGACAGTCACTTCTTAAGGTGAGCCCAAGGAATAAAAGAACAATTGAAAGCTGGCTTTTATTCCAATCAGGGCAGAATGCCAATCTATCAATAACCTCAGAAAGAAGGGCTGCTCATACTATTAAAAAATCTGGGAGGGTTGATGATTTTCTTCAGTTTTCTCACCATTACTATAATGCCAACGCCTTTTGTGCTCATTCTATTTGATTTCTTAGAATTCATCACATAAGCCAGCCAATATAGGATAGCCATGAATTCAAGCAAGGGAAACACTGGCCATTCATAAATCATTTGGAATCATTTTCATTATACCTGCTCTTACAAAATAAATATTACTTTTTGTAACACTAAATTAAAAAAAAATCAATGGAAATGTTGTTGACCACATATTTTTGTTGTCCATATACAGGGCAAGAGGTATCCACAAACATATAAAATAGATGATATGTAATCTACACTTTGCAAATAGCTAAATAATAAGAAACTGATAAGTATAAAGGGCTTAATGGATATTTATTTACTAGGTAAAAAAAAACACTCATTGCGTGAAACCTCAATAAAGAAAAAGCATGTCTATTTTAAGTAGACTCGTCCTAGAAGTCAAAATAGGGCTGCGTTTTCTGAAATTAGTAACTAGTGTTAATTCAACCCAAAAGTTTGGACAGTATTAACTAACACATAATAAAATTATCATGACTTTTTTTCCCCATATCTGATTACAGGCTCTGTTCATGTTTAAAAAATATATATATATGGGATCATTAGGAATCATTTCCAACAGCAGGACAAACAAGCAAGGTAAACTTGGTATTTCTTCTCCTCTGGTTCACATCATTTAGACTGATTAAAATGTTAATTTTTACATACGTGAATAAACGTAAAGGAGCAAACAACTGGAGACAGCACCGTGTGCTAGCAATCATTGCGGGTGGGTAAACTGACAACATGTAACCGCATATTAAGACAAATGTAGAATTTAGACAAAGTATTCCATCTCTTTTCAGATGTATACTTTTAAACCTCAGGAACTGTTTTCAGTAGATGTCATGCCTTTTAACTTGAAAAAAGATAAGCGCAAATAAGCTCCCAATTGTCTCCCCAATATGTAAACCACATCTCGGGCTGCTGTCTCTGCTACTCCTTTGAAGTTTCCCTGAAATGTCATGTGTTGTGAAGACTGCTGTGCATAAGCAAGACTATTTGCTCACTCTCAGAATTCTTACCGGTTTCCACTGCTATTTGGTACCCAGCCTCTAGTCTCCGAGATGACCTTTCCAGCCTCTCTGTGTTATCGAGCAGATGTGCCCTCTGAAAAAGAAAAAGGGAAAAAAATCACACAGTCGTCTACAACGTTCTTTTTTTGCCTTAAAAAAAATAATGCCGTCGTATGCCCTCACATTTCAGGGGGTGGGGGGGAATCACAACCCATTATAGATAATTTTTAGCAAGTCTTCCTTTATACAAACCACTACAATGAACAGATTTTTCAGTCAATCGTGTGTGGACCATCCACTTTTTTGTTTTATAAGGCAGATTCATGTCGTATGTGGCCACAATGAATCTTACTCCAAAACACTGAGAAAGGTATGAAAACCAGAACCAACTGGATCTTTACTGTTTCAGCAGAAGTAGATTTATGAGATATCTGCATAGATCTATGATCCCTATTTTGTATTTATTTTTTATAAAATTCAATCATTTAAAAAAACTCACTTGTTCCTTTGATTCTTACACATAGTAATTTATAAACAGAAACTTTATTTTTAAGAGAATGCCTCTCAATTTAGATGTACAGCAAGATGCCATATAGAACAACGTATGCTACTAAAACAGAATACTAAACAGCAGTTCTAGTTCTAAGACCACTCGGGGCAACCACTAAGAAACAAGAGACACATGTTTCCCCCATGCACACAGATGTACAAAATTGTGGATTTATTCCCAAATATTCCCAGACATATGGCACTAGGCTGAAAGTGAATTTCTGACACATAGTGTTTTAGACTGTGAACTAAAATGATAATACTTATATATACGCTTTTCTATTACATTTGATGGGGGAAATTAGAGAATTTTCCCCAAACCCTCAGCCTCTAAACTTTCTTTTCTACATTAAGGCTGATTTTCTTTTCTTTTCTTTTTTAAAGCATAATGATCATACACTAGATCATATTCAGGTTTATAAAACATATTAACAAGCTAATCATAGCTGTGAATGGATAAGAATGTGTGCATGCCCATGGGAATGTGTGTGTGTGTGTGTGTGTGTGCGCGCGCGCGCATATGTGTGTATAGATGCATGTATATCTGGATACTTAGAAATATAAGAATATGTGTAACTGTATATTTGCGTGTATGTACATGCACACATGTATTTGTATAAATTAGTACTTTCCCCTTCAAATCAGTTTTGGTATCTGGTCAAAAAGAAAGAAAAAAATGCAGCCATAACTCCAACTTTGTGTTGTTGACAGATGTCATTTAAAATCGAAGAAATGCTTTCTAATAATAATAAAAAAGGAGGTGCCACACATATTATCTGAGTGGCTGTCGAGCGAAACGATCCACCTTGCTCTAATGAGCCCCCATGGATCTTGGAGATGCAAGCTGTATTGACATGCACACTTAAGCTAATACACCTAGACCAGTGCCTCCAAGCTCTAGCAGCCAGGGATGCTGACAGAATATCTCGCTCCCATCTTCAAAGAAAGGAAGTGATTAGTATGTTATCATTACCATTCAAAACGTGATTTCCTTATTCCCTCCCGGCATAGGTGACACATCTGAGATGCGGCCAGACGTTGGAGGCAGCTAAAGCCACATCAAAGCTTTCCTTGAAATTTTTTTTGGGGGGAAGTGCTGGGGGGAGTGGGGGGAAGAATCATTAAAACAATGCATTTAGAACAGAGAGATAGGACCTGATGTGAAGGTCAGGAAAGCTGCAACAACAGTCTATAATAATTAATAGAGTCGTCTACTATACAGTGGAGAAATTAAGAGAAAAACTGCTCCCCCACCCCCCCGACGCCGGAAAAAAAAAAGTGCTAAATAAATAAAAGGGAGGAAGGAAAGCGCATGCCATGAAAACGCAAAATCACTCAAGGCTGTAATTGAGAAAAAGAAAAGCAAGGGGAGCTTTATGTGTTCGGCATTTATGACTATTTTTAAATAAAATTAAACACTTTACTCAGCTTGTCAAATACAGCTTTCTTATTTCTAATTCTCACTACATGCAGGTTTTGGGAGTGGGGATTGCTCTTCCCTTCTTTGAATATTGTTTTCTGTCTTAACAAAGGACTTGATTTCAAATTGGTGATTCTCTAAAAAGATAATCAGATTTGTGATATCAAGAGTAAATGTGAATTTTAATCCAGAATAACAGAACAAAGATTTTTGGTTCATTTTCATATTGGATGAAATCCCTAAACTAAAAGAAAATATTTAGCTACTGTAGATTAAAAAAAAAAAAAATCAAAGCTCAATACTGAAAATGCACAGTCTAATTATATGATAATATAAAATTCAGGAAACAAAGTGTTTAAATGTAGAATGATCTTTGAGATTCCACGAAAGGGAGTCAAATCAGCTTATTCAGTATATGGCTATAATAGAGAGCAAAATTTCTAAGAGAACTTTTTATAAAAAAAAAAAGTATATTCCTAAATAATGGAATAAAGGTATATTCCTAAATAACTCTTCGTCAGGACAGTTCAATTCTACCAGAGCAAATCTGCACACAAGAGGACTACCAGTTTACCAGCAGCTTTCCAGCAGGACCTCACTTTGTATTTTGGAACCTCTTCACTTAAGTCAAGCTAAAATCAAGTTCTTGTAACAGCTGTGCTATTTACATCGTCCCCTTAGTTGTGCATTGCCCTGGCCTCTGAAAATGAAAGGAAACGCACTACAGTAGCAACTGATGCTTCCAACTTGCCCCCACACTCCATCCCAAACTCATTCTCTCGCCCTCTTCTCAGCCCTTTTCAAAGCAGGTAAGTGAAGCTGTGCAGAAGCTTCAGACACAGCTCCACTTGTGTGAGGAGCTGTGCAACATGGAGAGCTGGAGATGCAGGATTCAAACAGAGAGCTCGGCATAGCCAACACCAGTTCAGCTCCCTATGCACTACCAGCCTGCCTCCAAGGATGCTGTTTCCAGAACTGAGCCCCAAAAGAGCATCATAAGGAACGGATGGGGCATACTTTGTTTCCAAACACAACGAAACATCCTATTTTGAAGCAGAGGAGTGTTTGTCTTCTTAGGATAGATACAAGGAAGAAATCTGGGGTACATTCACTGTTTGATTACTCTGAGAATCCTGGCTGAGAAACAATCACTTTAGAGCAAACAATTTACCAACACAGTGTCATCACCGCAACCTATTCTATAAATATCAATGCTGTACCCATATCAAAGACTGTAAAAAGAATATTTCAGAGTATACTATTCTGTTAGTTGAGTGATCTAACTCTTCCAAGTACAATTCCATTTCAGGTTACAGTTTTGGAAACATGCATTCCAGACACATAACTGATAAAACTGTTGCTATAGGCACAACAAAGGAATTAAGCCATAAAACGATGATGAAACATATTTTAAAAGAAATGCAGATGTGATGTTTTCAGCTTATAGAATTAAGATTACTAAATCCATACAATTCAGCTTAAAACTAAATCTTCTGTCAACGATGCTGATGGTACTAAGGCACAAGGGTTTATTAATTATATTCACTGCTAAATTCAGGGCCAAGAGCTTCATGTAGTTTCTTCATACAGTGGTTTTCAAGTCTATTGTTGGTTGCATTAACATTTGAAAATTCAGATTCTTCACCTAAGCCTGAGTATATGCAAACACATACAAGCAGTCTGTCTTGCAGAAGAATAATGTTGACATATCACTCACATCAAAACTGCGATTGATAATATTCATTTAGTATATACAACTGCTTCCACGCAGGGAAGATTAAAAAAAACACAAAAAGGTTGTAGGGTGAGGGTTTTGTGTATTTTCACCCTTCATTTTATATATCATTATTACTTCTACTGAGAAGACATCACTAATGCATCTTAAATCAGAAGAGTTGTTGAAAACCACTCTCTACAAACCTCTAAATTAGCATTCACATCACCTAGAGAATGGTGACATACCAATTAAAAAAAACTTCTGGGAAAATCTCAATCAAGGCAGCCAATCTAAACTTGAAAATAATTCACAGGACTCTGATTATTATAAGCAATTAGACAATTTTTAAATTGCAATATGGGCCATTATTTTATGCCCTAATATAAAAGTAACAAAATTCCATCCCACTAAGTAAAAAATATTACTACTCTATTTCTGAAAAGAGCAAAGCATATTTGATAAGTATGGTCTAATTTAAAAAAACATACAGAATCATTCAGCATCCCTCATTGATACAGGGATAAAATTTCAACATTGTTATAAACATTTGCTTGGCCACAAAAAAAAGTCTGAAGCTGCATTATGAAACAGACCAGCAAACTCAGAAAAGTGAGAACTCACTTGGGCTCTATTTCCTACAAAAAGGAAAGTGTTTAACAATGAGGAGAGCTTTAGCTATTCTTAGGTATCTGTGTACACAGACTAGTAGGGTGTTTATAACATACGTGTGTTTCCTCAAAAGGATAATAGATTCATGATATCTAATGGTGAACCTAAGAATTTTGGTTGAGAGAAAGGAGTTTTTTTAAAAACAGGTTTTAGTAAAATAAATCAGAATGTCAGGAAAAAATGTTTAATCACATTGACTTCCTTGAGAAACCAATATGAATAAAACAAAACTGAAGTCAATCTACATTAAAACTATGCTTGGGTATAGTTTTAAGATATTCCTTTATTTTTCCTCCCTTTTTTGGTCTTTAAAATCTGAATTTTCTTCCAAAGCTGGCAAACAACAATGGTCACTGTGATAAGCATTATTAGGATGTACTTGTTTTTTTTAAAGATAGCAGAGAACATTTCTAGCAATATAATCAATACTTTTGCTATGTGTAGATCTTCCTGAAAAAACAAACCCAAAGATTTTACTTCAGATTTAGAAACTCAATTTTATAGGGAAAAGCAGAATTTTTTTTTTTTAAAGCAAGCTAGGAAGTACTCACCTCTTCACGTAATTTTATCAACTGCAACATGAATGCACAAAAAAAAAAGATAAAAAGGAGAGAAATGGCAGGAAAGAAAGATCAGTTGTGTGACAGGATACAGAATTAACATTGACAATTTATCTGTTTACATGTTTAGCATTTAAAAATCACAGACAAACACATTAAAAGAACCTAAACATAGACTACATGCAGAGTTTTTTGAACGAATAAAGATCACTTTCTCACACTGTCACATTAAACAAAGAGAATAGTGTGAAATTCTCTTTTAAAGTACATCTAAGACACCATCATGAAATAAAGGGGAATGACTTCATAGAAGTCTATATTATAAAGAAAGAAAACAAGTTTACTGTTCTTTTCTTCTAAGAATGTACCACTGAAGAGGTTTTGTATTTACAAGTTTTCAGGATGTTTCTCTATTTTGAATCTTGACAACTGCTTTCAGGTTTTACCTCCAAATGAAAATGATTAATAGTTCATGCTTTGGTCCCAATAAGTATTTTAAAACAACAAACTGTTATGCTAATGTCATACTTGTAACCACTCTAGTAATAGGATCACCCTTGGAAGTAACATTATTTTAATAGGGAATAAAGCATGCCAGGATAGATAATACTTAGGACGCAGTATCAGAAAATATTTCACCATCCTTAGAAATACTGCGTATATCAGAGTTGATTTCTAGGTTTTTGTTTTGCTTAAGAGGCTACTGAAATCACACGGTGCTTTTATTTTTGAAGTTTCTTCACTTTTCAATTTTATTCATCTTGTAAACTGGGCCATTTCAAAGCAATGAGCTCTCTCACTTCATTTGTACTGCGGTCTCTTTTCACCGAAGTCAAATCCCAAACCACTCTTCACCTGTTAGTAAACTCTTCTATAATAACATTTTGATTCTCCTCTGTAGAATATTCATTTGTCTTAAATATAACAGATAAAACAAGTTGTTTAACTCTTTAGAAACTAGAAAATGGATATAACCATATATCTGGTTCACTCTTTGTGTGTGTGTGTGTGGAAGAGAGAGAGACAGAGAGACAGAGACAGAGATAGTACTGTATTCTAAACCACAAATATCATTGTATAGTTGAGGTGTCTGCCATAGTTTCCACAATGAATAGAAACTGAAACCTATGCTGTAAGAGACTATAAACCACATTCTAAGTCTGAAATTTGCATCCTCAGCAATTCAGGTCTACAACTGATAATTTTTAAGCATCCAAATATCTGTAACATCTGTTATAACACTTGACATATGCAGGCCAATAAATTAAACTATTGCTTTGGGAGAAACATGCCATGAATTGCTCACTATAAGTCTTTCTAAAAGTATCATGTTTACGATAACCCAGATTTCTCAATGCTTAATGCTGTTTTTGTCTCCAATTCAAGGAAGGCAATATGCATTCCAGCTTACTGTTATTTCATGTGTTATTTGAAAAGTATTTCAAGTACAAAAGAATGAGATTTCAAATCTGTTATGAAACTTATAAAAAGGGTACAGAGTCTATTACATAATACCTCAGTGCATTTACTGAAAAAGAAACTTTTAATGTCATTCTTCCAAAAATATATATGAAGTTGTCATTACTTGTAATTAATACACTCATTATCTCAGCAACCACTGAGTGTATGAGTCAAGCATCTCATCATTTCATGTGAAAAGTTACAATTCTTCCCCAGAAGAAGTAAAATTCTAAACTAAGATACCTAGCCTATCGTATATCGGAATCTTTCTCTTTGCTATCCAAACATCATGGGAGAAAAAGGCAAACATTAATTCTCAGAAAGAGCTGATCTTGGAATTGATCGCACAGCTATTTCTTCTTTCCGGGGGCACCATTCTTCAGTTGACTATGATACTTAAAGGGCCAAAGTTTAAAACTACTCTTCAGCAATAGAGACCATTGGGGCCATACCACCCTGCCATAATCAATGAGTGTTTAAAAATGCTACCCATTTGTTTTTTCAATAGGTTCCAAACAAAAAAGGTTCTATCTTGTTTGTGCTGCATGGCTGCACCCCAGCTTTACACAGGATTTGGAGCTAAGCTAGGTAATGGGAGGGTTTTTAATCTTTATCTTTTTTTTTTTTTTTAGTTCGAGAGTTTTCACTCAAGTAAACAAAAGATGGTCTATTTTTGAAAATTAACAATGCTTAGACTAGACTGAAAGTAGTGATTTCGTATTTTATCGAGTTACTAGCTCCGTTATAGGTGACATGAAAGCGTGCCATGCCACCATGTTGAGTTATGATAATCAACATCTTTTTTGAAACAAAGGTTTTCCCCCAAAGCAGAATTTGATACAAGAGGTAATCTGTTCCTTTGTGGGCTGAAAAAATCTGGTTTACGCTGGTTTGAACCAGTGGAATCTCTTGTGGTTAAGCCTTCTGCTGTGACTAAAATCAAAACTGCACGGCAGAGCATGTGAGGGTTCATGCGCGCGCGCCTCTGTATGCGAGGGGTGTCACGTGACTCCCAGAACTACCGAATTTTTTTTTTAAAGCTGATAACGCGACTGCCGTCTCTGTCCGCATACAGATAACGAATAAATGCTGAACTCTATTAAACGCCCTTTACACATTATCGTGGGTCGAACACACAATTTTCTGAACTTATGATGACAGTCTATTTATTCTGCTATAAACCCTCAGCACGTAACGAACAGATTTGTGCCTGGTAATGATCTGCTCTGTCAGGGCTATATGAAATGATACCGACCTTCTTTAGATCTCGGGGAATTAAATTGACCGACTTCACCCCCTGGTCTGTAGCTGAAGTTTGACACACTTTATGCACAGCAAGCCCAAATCAGAACTTAAGAGAACCTCGCATTAAAAAATTAAGCAATCGTATCTGCTGAATATTGCTTTACCACAAAAATTTCCACACGTTTAGAAATATCCTACTCTTTATATCTTTTTTTGAACCTTCTATTTAGGATTTACTCAAATTTCATTTGTTCAGATTTATTCATTGATCAATGTAATTTTGCATATGGAAACTGAGACACTATTAGGTTTCAAAATGGGGAACATTTGCCCCATTATCATACTCCACTATGAAGGGGGTTTAATTCTGTAAGATTCTTTTTTTTTTTTTCCTTTTTGAGAACCGTTTTCATGAAACTAAATTGAGTTAACAATTATTTAAGTTTTCACTCTAAATACAGCTTCACTACATTTCAAGAACTCTTTCTAAAAATTAAAATGTCACATGCAATGGAAAATTTGATATGTTAAAATAACAGAATGATAATGCCTAAGACAATAGTCCTTGGAAAGACCCAACAATACACGAATGTGCAAAGTAGGTAATTTTGTCCCTTCTCTGTAAATTACGGATGAGCTATATTTGATTGCATGCAATGGATATAATAGAAATGAATTTATACAAAGCAGTTAATTTGGAATTAAATAAAAATGTGTACTGTATAAAGGACATTAAAATGCATTTGAAAATTCTCAATTTTTGAAATTTTAACAATTGTAATCATGGCAAACATGTTTACATATTTAAGAGTAAATTAATATACTTTATAGTTAATTGGCAGATCATAATTATGTATATTAACAGCCAGGTTTCAGATGCCTAAAGAATGCATTATAAATTGGCAGAATGAGAAATAAGAGCTATGGCATTCACATTTGTCTGAATCCATAAAGAAGTCACTACAGGGAGGATGTGGATATTGCATCAAAAATAACTAAATAGCTAGTACTTAGTTCACTTTATCTATTTGCAGCCTTTGCTATTAATTCTTTATCCTTTTCCTTTTCTGACCTATAATTTTAAAAAATTGATATATATCCCAATTTTAGTTAAACAAATCTTGCCATTTTTGTCTCATTCTGTTTACCTCTAAGTTTTCCCTCTATTGTTAAAAGTTTATCATACATATCACATGGCCAAAAAGTTCTGAAAATCAAGTTCTCAACAATTAACTTGAAAATAAACTTATCTGTGTGCAGAAAATATATTTTTCTATAATTTACAGGTGATCCTACCCAGAAAAAGCTGTCTTCTCGGCCACTGAGCTACAAAAATTAAAATGAAGAGTGAAATCTTTTCTTCCTTTAAAGAAAATACTTCTGTTTTGATTCCATAGTCTGAATGAATACTGATGCAGAATAAAGAGTTATTCTCAAGTGACCATTCCTGGTTAAGGATATGTTATAGTTTTAGGGATTTTAATTCCTATATTATGATAAAGAGCCTCAAAAATGAAACCTAAAGGCTTCATTATGATATGGAAATTTTGCTACATTTGGTAACAAAATATCCAAAAAGTTAAGTGTCGTCTCTTTGAACTTTCGAATCTGATTCAAATTTTAGACTGAAAAGTTCACATAAGTAATAATCTAACACTTCCACAGTCTCATGAGTATAATTCATCATATACTCTATTTATTGAAGTGATAGCTCCTTACAACTAAACTTCAGGCTCTCCAAGCACTTTCAGAATTTTTAAGTTTGATTTACACAAGTCCAGGGGAAATCTCTGAGTAATCACTTTAAAGTGACAGGAATATAATTTGAGAAATTCAGAAAATATGAACTCAATCTATTTTTGTGGAATATTTTTCTTTAGGCATTAAAAAAAATCATTCTTATATGTATATAAGGCAAATGTTCTAGGCACATAAAATGTCCATTAAGAGAAGGGAACATGCTTCAAAAAAAAAAAAGGATCCCTGTCACAGTACTACAACATCCATTACAATAAAGGAGTCTGAGTTAGAAACACCCCCTTCCTTTCTATTTCCTCTATATTAGGCAGTAGTTTCAAATGACGGAAAGATCTGTAGCTTTTTAAAGAACTGACATGGGGACTTTGCATTCCCTTTTTTTTTTTTTTGCAAAAAAATATAGTATTTTTGCAGTAAAGATAGAAAATAAAACTATGATTGATTCACTCAAGAGGTATGAGCAATCTAAATCTCACTTAAAATAGGAAGAAAAAATGTTTTGCTCTCATCCTGACATTATTTAATCTATTACATGTAAAACTCTTTTATCACATCACGCTTTTGTGTTTAATGTGCTCCTTTTTTTTTTTTCCCTTAGCTATTCTCACATTTCAATCAGGGAAGCTGAAATCCCAAGTCAAATTTTAATATGTTTACATGTCTGAACTCAAGCTGATAACATCCAAATAGTGGAGGCGGTAAGATCTTCCCCAAAACAAACACAATCAGCTCAGTGATTCCTCTCCTTTTTGGGGGGTGGACAGATGAGGGCCTTAATCACATAAGCAACAACCCTGTTTACAATATTAACATTTTAGTGGATAGTAATATAATTTCAGCATATATAAACTTATATTCTACTTGAAATGGTAAATACTATTATGAATTTTTATAATGAATATCAATATATTATGTTTTAGTATCTTATTAAAATTTTGGTGTACTCAATGAATGGTTTATGTTCATTTTTATTTAGAGAGTAGAGACTTCTACTAGACTTGCCAAGGTAACATTAATAAACACGTTCAGGTCTTATTTCTGAAGTTCCCTATCATTTACTTTCTTTAAAAGTGTCAAAAAGAAACTGGGACTGTTTGAGACATTTTAAAAATCATCTCTACTCTGAGGTTCTTGAAACATTTTTTTAAAGTCATATATATTATCTACATGAATTCACGAAATCTGCAGTATTAATTCAAAGAAAGAAGTGGGACATTAATTAGACTCATGACACTACTGTGTGATCCAGTGAGAACTGACAACCAAGTTGTAAGGCCTCTTTAAGAAGAAATTATATCTTAATTTTTTTGCCTGTGCAGATCTTAAACTGTGAAGACTTTTCCTTTTCTTATTACTACTTCTACCACTATCATCATCATCATCTTCATTATTTGACAGGGGCAGGACCTTTATGTGAGTATCCAAGTTCCACACTGGTGCTTACAATTTGCATTTTGGTGAATGTATTTTTAAGAAGCTACACAATAGGAGACTGAGCTGCCCTGTAGAATTTTGAAAGCTTACTTTCATTTGTTTTGCTGCAAGTGTTGATTTAATTATACTGCATTATTATCAAAGCTGCATTATGTACTTTTTTATTCCTTTTACATGTGTTTGAGGTGAGGACCTTGGCTTTGTCTGCAAACAGTGTGTTTCAAGTTATTCCTTAAGTACTAAATAATAAAGAAAAGAGAAGAAAAGATTTTTTAAAAAGATAGCAGACAGTGATCACAAGGTAAAGGGTTAAATGTAAGATCTCCAAGAAACATTTTGAAGTTGATTAAGACTCCAGCTTTGCATTAAACAGTATCGCTTCCACATGAGTTGCTGCTAATACTGTTACGGAGCAGCTTGAGAGCCCAGTGTGCCAGTGACCTCCTTCACCCTCCAGCCACCCACCGGGCCTTCCTGATTAGCATTCTACCTGGTTCTCTGAGGAATTCCCATCATCCCCTAGGAGCTCATTCCGTACTTCGTCACTGTAGGCAATCCGTGACCTTTTCTATAAAACAAAACAAAAAGGGAGAGAGCAAGATGAACGTTAGAATGTAAAGGCTTCGAAGCATTATTGGTATCAACGCTGATCATCTCAAACCTCGAGAGCCCCCTAATGGAAACCTATTTGCTCAAATGTGCAAACCAAAGTTGTGCAAAGTTCTTGAACTTGAGGAGTTTAATGTAAATTAGAAGTTTTTTCAAATGCCAGTAATGGAAGAAAACTCTGCATTGTGTTAAGTACTCTATTAATATTCACAAACGGATCAGAATTGATATGTTATTCCATGCAGAGTCATTCAAATCAGACCACAAAGCTAAAGGAAATACAACTATATAGCTGTATATCTGCAACACTCACCAGATTGTAATTAAAACAAAAGTATATGGAGGTCTTTAATATTGTGGCAGGAAATGGACTCTACAATATAGGTTTTTTAAAATCTCTAATTCTAGGATAATATAATATCTCCAACTATACACTGGAATGCCTGGAAAATAGCATATCCCTATTTCTTTCATTACTGTGATGTTACTAACCAGAATTTAAAAGCACGTGCCGTTTCCAAACAATAATTTAAATGTCTCCAAGTCCTCTATAAAAATGGCCTAAGGAAAAGCAGTGGGAGTGTGTGTATGTGTGCATCTGGTAAAACAAATTAAATTTCCCAACCCCAGTAAATAAAGGCAAGTAGGCTGTGAGCCAGCTTTTCACAATTCCAATAAATAAAGACAAGCAGGCTATGGATCGATTTTTCACACACTGAAATTTTGTTTTACAAGAAATCTACCTTTACCTGTAAAGTCAGAGGGACATGTCTGCAAGCAACTCATGAATTATCTAAACATGCACACATTTGGAAAAGCTAAAAAGCTCTGAAAATTAGCTGTGAAGCTAGAGTGCCATCCTCAGATCCTACTTCAGCATCACTATTTCAGACCCAAATGCCGATTTACAGATTACTTTGCTGCCTTTTCTGCTTCTGAACTAACTAAGCAAAAACAGTCAATTAAAAAATGGCAGTTGGGAAACAGTAATCTTTTCCCACTTGGGGTCTACAGTTTAGCACTTAATATGTCTTACCTGCTCAACTGTGATATGAAAAATTATTGTAGTTTAAAAGGACTATCCATAATCCGTGAGCAGAAGTCAACAAGATTTTTAATTAGATTTTTAAACCAGTGAATGAGTAACACTGCTTCGCCACACAGAGATCATAATATCTTAAACATAAAATCCTACTACACTAGAATTTAAAAGGACTTTTGACAAGAAAAACTAATAGACTTTAAATCATTTTAAAGTTGCCTTTCTCAATTGGGGTTCTTTTTCTGAACCACAAAATACAGAAAATGATTTCAGTGACTATTTTCTCAATTCTCCCAAAGATGGGACATGAGAGAGAGTTTAGTTCATTACATAGAATAGAAACTTTAGGGCATTAAGGCTTAACTCTCTGGCAGAATCCAGTTGAAAAGGGCTGAATGGGGTATAAATAAAAATAAATAAACCTAGACATCCTTTTATTTTTTTAGAGAAAAAAAAATCAGTCTCGCGGAATTCTAAAGGTAGCTTTGGTTAAATTGAGACTAGAACTCTGTGGTCCTGACTTACAGCTCAGTACTCATTCTACCGCACAAAATTTCCTCCTCATTTTATTACCCTCTGAATACTCTCAGGAAAAAAAATATAAAAATTGCAAAATGTTACAAAGGAGATGGTGGTAGCCCCTCCTGCCCTAAGTCTCTACCCCAAGCTCCCCTTCCTTGCTACAAATGTGTATCTCCTACTCTGGCAGTAGATAAATGAAAGCAACCATGTTGCAGAAAGGACAAAATAGAAAAGTTAGGTCATTAGACTGACGTCAGTAATGACATCTATATCAGATGTCTTAACTATTCAGGAGTGATCCAACTCATTCATTTTTGAATATGGCAGGCTTCTTACCACCACCAACAGTGGATATTAGGTTGGCTTCTCTTACTGTATTCACTGAAGCTACTATTAGTTAGCTATTTCTATTGACTTCATATCGTACTGAAAAATGCTAAATTACAAGGACAGTACCCTTCATGGCCTTACCACAATATTTCAATCAAGCCAAACCTTTCTTTTGCCCATTTGGAGCTCCTCGCTACGGTAGTTTCAAACTAGCTTCAAACTAGTTTCAAACTAGTATTTTATAGCATTAAAGGAAATGAGAACCTTTAAACAGGCTGTGGTATCAGAGCTGCCTTTTTAATTATTAATTTCATCACTATGGGGGACTAAAACATTCCACAGTATGCAAGAATATCATATAGAGATGGTTTTTGTTTTTCCCTTTTTTACCAAAATACCAACAAATTGGCATAGATTGTTTAATTATATTATATTCTTATTTTGATTTGATGTATTTCAAAAGAAGAAGAAAATTATAAACATGTCTCCCTAAATATCTAATCTTGTTTTGGTTAGAATCCATTGCTTTTAAAAACCAGCAATTAAGGGTGTACATGCTCAGCAACAGAGAACTAAAGATTTATCCACAGCTGAAGGGTGGTCCCTATAAATGTCATTCTTTACCACTGGGATGGTTAAAACTGCTCATTGGGATGGCTTTCTGGATGTAATTAAGCAAATGATATGCTGAGTTTATAAAATGTTCTCTGATAGGACTGACTTCCCTTAAAATGTTCTTCTGACTGACTGAAAAGATAACTCATTTCAAATATCAGAAATAGTTCCTCATGAAAATGACACAGCTAATGCTGAAAACTGAACTCTTTACACTCAAGTATCACTTTATAAAATTTTTTTTAAATTAACACTTTGCTTTACTAAGAATTATATTTAAATGCATGACATTGGTATTTTCTCCTAAATTTTTATGGTTTGAAATTTTAAATAAGCTGATTTTAATCAACTGTAATTTAGCCTGCAGAATCATCACTAAACTAATTGAATACCAAAAAAAGGCCAATTCCTTTGAATGACAAACTGCTTATTTTATGGAATTTTCCTCCAAAATATCAATAAAATATTTTACATTTTGTGGAATTTTTTTAAAATGTCACTCTACATTGCTAAGTACTATGTCATACTTTAATTTGGCAGACTCAAAGCTAATGAAACTGAAACACCTACTGTATCTTTATAAACCAACTAAAATATTTTTTGCTTTATTATCAACTGTATAAAATCTGTACTTTAGTCAAATGCAAGCATGAGAATTTGAGCTGGAAATGTCACACAGTCAGCTACAGTTTGAAGGAACCCAATTCATAATGCATTTTATAAATAGTTAATGACTTCTATACATAAGCTAACCAGGCAAATCAAGAAATTGTCAACATTTTTAGTCTTAGTTGTCAGTTACTACTGTCTACTGGTGCTTTATATGTGGCTTCTGGAGAAGACAGAAGCTCTCTGCAGTTTGTAATCTATTGCAATTTCAGGTCTGTACCATAAGGATGGAAAAGCTTCAACTGACAATATCTGCCACACACACACACACACACACAGAGTTAAATACAAGGACATTTCTCACTTTTAGTTGTGTGTTTTTGTAAAGTTTATTCCTTCTAACTTATATGCTTAGGTGGACTAGACACAGTTGGACAGAGAAATCTACAGACCATATATGAACCATAAAAAAAATGACAACAACTGACTGTTATCCCTAAGACATGATGCACAAAATTTCAATGGTTATTTTAAACTGACAACAAAAGTGAGTCTTTGGTTATGAAAGCAAGAATTTCAGACTCCCAGCAGTTTTTACTTGATGAACAGAACGTCTGCATACTGATTGGCTGATTCTCTTAAAGCCAAGTTCAAACAGATACACTTGCTCAGTTCTCTCTGGAAATTTGGCTTGGAACAATCTATCTACTTGACCCAACTGAACTGAATGTGTTCCTGGACAGGCACTGCTAAACTAGAAACAAAATGAATTAACTTAGTTTAAACTAATTAAGAACTGTGATCTGGGTACCATCTCCTGTAAGATTCTACATGTGAAACAGGGTATACGTAACCAGAATGAGGATTCTAGCACCCACCACTAGCATAAGCATAACAATGAAGTTGGTTTATTACTAGAGCATATATGAGAATTTAATTTCCATGGCGTGCACATGGCAAAGCAATTGCTTAAATTGCCTCACCTGGGAATTTAATACAATGTTATCATCAGACCAGCCACACTGTAAATAGATTTATAATGCTTTCCATGTGCTGCACTCTGTTGCATATGAACTAAGTAATGATCTGGTATTACAATAAAATCAGCTAGTTCCCACACCTGGCAGACAGGATATTTCACTAAATTAATACCCATACAGCTACATCACAAGGCATGGGAGAGGAAACAATCTCTAAGGCATTCGATTTGAGTTTTACATGGGAGGCAAACACTCCAGGGTTATGAAGAATGTTACTATGTTGAATGGGCCGCTTAAGACAAAATCTGTATTACAGAATTAAGACTTTCTCATTCCCATTCAATTTTGGCCTGATTTTCTTCATTCAGTACTTTAATTACTAATCAGCAATCCGCAACATTCACAAACACTAAGAAAGCCCTTTATTCTAATCTATGTGCTGCAGACAGCCAAATAATTGATACAAAGTGCAGTATGGTTTTGGTAAGTAATGAAAGAACAGCTTGTCCTACTTCCTAATCAAATTGGTCTATAGAAGAAATCGTTAATAGATTTCTCCATAGGCCTAAAACAAATCACCCAGCCTGGCCAGACTTTTCCATTGCTTCTACCATGTCTTTCAGTCTCCATATATTTAATAATGCCCCAGGTTACCAGGTGATACACCTATTAAAAACTGTTACGCTTTCAGAGCCAAAGAATTTAACTACTCTAAAGAATTTCACTGCTCCTGTTATAATTCACACTTTGGGATAGCTACAGAATACCGTGAAATTATATTTCTTAGCTAGCCATATAATTGCTGGTACTCATTTCTTACCTAACTTTATCTGGTTCTAATTAAAAAATATCATACTTCCATAATACCCAGATGACATTTTCTAAAAAGCATCTATCTTTGGAACAAGGCATTCCATTTTTAACCCTACTTCTATTTCTTTGCTGGTGATTTCAGCTTTTCATCCTTACTCTACCTCTGACCCAGGACTTAAAAAGGCTCATCAATCCAGGACAGGAAACTTAAATTTTGGAGAAAAAAATAAAACGGAATTTATAAAATTTTGTTGATGACCATGTTCTCTGTGCTGTACTAATTTCTAGCAAATAGCAATTTAAGATTAAAACATACCATACTACATGATATAGGTAAAGGTAAAGTAAACTGTTAGGTAAATGTTTGATCCTTGGAAAGTTGTTAGGATGACAAAGCACAGGGCACTGAGTGAAAAGAACAGAAGTAACTTTTCAGTATGTGATCTTTGGTCAAAATTAAGTTTTCTGAACATCAGTTCCCTCAATCTCTAAAAAAGTGGTGACAATATTTATTTCCCAGGGCTTTTGTGAGGATTTAAATATTATAAACAAATGGAAGTCTATCATAATACCTTGGATGTGATAACCCTGCAAAGGATGTTCAACTAAATATTACTTGATAATATTGGAACGGATACAATAAAACCAGTACACATACATGACTGAGAGTATAAATTAGTGCATCTTTCGTTGAAAATGATTTGCCAATATATACCAAAAGTTGCTATAAAAAATTCCATTATTTCATCCAGTAATTCTACTACTACATTGTTTTGCCCAGTTTCCTATTTTATGGTTCCACAATTTTTGGATGACTTTCAATGATAAAAAACTTTCCTGCATTTCTTTAATGCTATCAGAGAAAGGAACTTCCAATCTGTTTCTTCTAAGTAGTCATTCCACTAAACATGGCTTGCTCTTGCTCAAGGGACTGTTTAGAGTTAAAGGTCAAACTCATTCACTAGAAAGTGCACATGCCACATGTCACCAATACTGTACCGTTAATAAAGGGAAAGCACACTTTCTATCTATCATAAACTCATGGCCAATGGACCATATGCAAGCCACCAGAGAGAAAATACTAACATGCCCTGCTGCTAGGCTACCAGCAGTTGGAAAAGCAGGTTACCGTGCGAACACTAAAATAACCCATTGCTCTTGAGTATGTAATACTAGAAATTTTTTTCGAAAAAGTACAATTACAAATGTCTTTCTATTATAATCATTCTTATTTACTATTTTTGCTTGTACTTTCAAAACATTTTATGTGTTTGAAATGGATATTTATGTTTTGGCTATAAATAATAAGATAAATCATACCACATTTTCTCCTAATTATTTTTTTAAATTTAGCTTTAATATCACATGTGAGTATTTATTTCCATATGATGAGGTTATATCTGTATATATACACCTATAGACTCATACAAACCCATATGCAATCCATATGGAATGACTCTATTTATGTTTCACAATGCTAGAATAGACTTTTATTTATACTAGGAACTCTGACCACATTGCCACTACATCATTTAATGATTTGCAAAACAGACAGCCCAGAAATGATGTAACTGCACTTCTTCGTTTCCTCCTCCAGCATTTCTAAACTTACGCCTGAAATTTAAGTTTAACATTAGTGTTTCAAAATGCAACTTGAGTTAGTTAGAATCATGGCCCCACTTGCTTGCATATGTTTGTAGTTTACAACTTTGACACTGCTATTGAACATAGTGTGTCTGTGTCTTATATCATGTTAGTTTGTCAATCAATAATTAAGTTACTTCATTCAGAAAATCAGCTCATGATAGAATGCCCAGATGTTGTTGTCAACATCTGGAACAGTGTAAGTATGCAGCAGAGGAAGTCTAATTCTTTACAGTCTTTCTGAAT
This sequence comes from Globicephala melas, assembly GCF_963455315.2. Lineage (NCBI taxonomy): Eukaryota > Metazoa > Chordata > Mammalia > Artiodactyla > Delphinidae > Globicephala > Globicephala melas. The sequence goes on from NC_083329.1 coordinate 17,361,600, forward strand.
ATAAAATAACTCCACATACTGTACTTGAAATAATCAAAATGTCAAAATGTTCATTATTTTGTTTGATAATGATATATAAATACCCTATACATTCCCATTGGAAAATAATACTCTGATAAATGAATGCTATATAACAGATGCTTTATTTATATTTTTAAAAGAATTACTGAAATAAAGTATGTAGATTTATATAATTAATTTGTATCTAGGTTTCCCTATGTAATCTGCCTAGCATTAGGAAGGAAAAGTGATTCATTCATTGAAAATCCATCCACAGTCGTAGTTTCAAGTGATCCAGACATCCAAGAACAAATGATCTTGAGGATTCTATGTAACTGTCACTGAGGTTATCACATAAATGACAGAATCTGACAGTTGACAGTGACATCCAGCATCATCTAAACCATCCTGAAAACGTAGAGATGAGAGGTTCCAAGCCAGATGGGCGATCTACCCAAGGCCACACACCCAGGAAAGACCTGGCAGCAGGAGGACAGAATCCGTTTCCCAATGCCAGTGCTCTTTTCACTTTACCAGACCACCAAGACAGGCTGGGGGTGTCTTATCACCCATTCCCCAGGGTAAGGTTGGCTGTACCATTCACCTAGTTCTATGAATGTATCATCAGCTATAAAGTTGATTAGTCTGTAGCTTTTGTTTCTTGTCACCCTCCTCCAAAACAAACAAACAAACCTTTACTTATACTTTGTTGCTAACATCTGGAATATTGACAACAATAAAGTTGAAAGTCCAAGGGTGACACATGCTTAAGGTAGAATGTTTTATTTGATAGAAAAAAGTGTCTGATCTCAGTTGGTGAGTCACAACCACACCTATGGGTGTAACTGAGATGTTTCAAGATGAATCTTCAAAGGCTACAACATAAAGCAACAATAATTTAACCTCATGGCAGGAGAGGAGCCACACCAGTTATTAAGATGTGCTAAGAACTATCTGCTTACCCGTGAGATCTGGTGACTCCCGATTTATCTACTCTAAAATTCTAGCTTGGAACCAGCCATCTCATAAGCAAACAATTTTTACAGTATTTTTTTTCTTGGTACTTACTTTTGGACCCATGTTGTGAGAGATTCTTCATTAAAGAATATGCTGTGTTACCTTGAGTTTACAGTGCTCATAATTCAGAGGTGTACAATATACCTTTTAATGCTTTATGAATACAGCCAATATAACTGTGATGCTTAGCCAATAAAACAAAACTCTTTTAGCCCAAATCCTCTACGGAAATATTTTGAAGATTACTTCTATACCTGGGTGACCCAAAACTATAAAATATGATTAAGTAAATATAAATATTCATACCTGATTCATAAACATGTTGTGAATCTAAAAGATTCTCCATTTTCAGTTGAACAGAATAAAATCCTGCCTACTGAGGGGCTTTGCTTCATCAAGTAAATGTTCTTTCTCTTCTATCTTCAATGTGTCACTCTCTACTGGTTCTTCCCTTTAAGAATACAAACATTTTTAAGTGTACCCCAACTTTCAATATTTTAAAAGGTTATTTTACCCTATACTACACTCCCCAGCTAATGCCCAACTGCTCTTTATTCTTCCTTTTCTAGCCAAGCTTCTCGAAAGAGTATACTACAAGCACTAACTACACTTATTCATGTCCCAGCAGCTTATCAACTTCCAACAAACTGGATGTTTTCCTACCACGCCACAGGACTCCCCAGGAACACCAATGACTTCCTAGTTGACAAAATCATTTTAAAATAACTTCTTTAGAATAGTTATAGATTTCTAGAAAAGTTACAAAGATGATACAGAGAGTTCCCATATAACCTACACCTAGTTTCCCTTATTATTTTTTTTGATGTTAATATTATTCTTTTTTTAATTGGAGTATAGTATTGTTTTACAATATTGTATTAGTTTATACTATACAGCAAAGTGAATCAGCTATACGTATACATGTATCTCCTCTTTTTTGGATTTCCTTCTCATTTAGGTCACCACAGAGCACTGAGTAGAGTTCCCTGTGCTATACAGTAGGTCCTCATTAGTTACCTGTTTTATACATGGTATCAATAGTGTATATATGTTAATCCCAATCTCCCAATTCATCCTACTCCCCCTTCCCCATTGGTATCCATACGTTTTTCTCTACGTCTGTGTCTCTTATTATTAACATCTTACATTACTGTGGTACATTCGCCATAACGAAGGAATCAATTGTTCATTATTACACATTATTATAAACTGAGGTCCATACTTTTTTCAGATTTCCTTAGTACCTCATGTTCTTTTTCTGTTCCAGGACACCATCCAATATCCCACATTACATTTAGGTGTCATGTCTCCTTAGGCTCCTCTTAGCTGTGACAATTTCTCAGGCTTTCCTAGTTTTTGATGACCTTGACACTTTTGAGGAGTACTGGTGTTTTGTAGAATGTCCCTCAATTGGGATTAGTCTGAGGTTTTCCTCATGACTAGACGGGGGTTATAAGTTTTGGGGAGGAAGACCACAGGGGCAAAGTGCTATTTTCATCAACATCATATCAAAGGTACAGACTATCAACATGATTTATCACTGTTGATGTTGACCTTGATCACCTGGCCGAGGAGATGTTTATCAGCTTTCTCCATTGTAAAGCTACTCTCTTCCTCCTCCTTGTACTGTATGCACTGTGAACAGCCCCCATTTAAGGACTGGGGAGTTATGCTCCACGTCCTTGAGGAAGGAGCATCTACATCAATTATTTGGCATGGGAGATCTGTCTATTCAATCATTAGTCGGTATCAGTATGAACTCACGGATATTTATTTTATACTTTGGCTTATAAGCCAATACTACTTCATTAATTTTGTTGCACAGATTGTACCAACTTTGGCTCCAATGGCCACTTTTCAGTCCTTGTTTCATTAGACCTCTCAACAGCATCTGACATTGTTGCCCACTTTCTCCTTAGCAGTTACACCACAACCCTCCCTTGAAATTCCTCCTATCCTTCTGGTCTCTCCTTCTCAGTCTCCTTCATCATAATTGCTCTCTCTGTATGCCCTGGGTCTCCATCCTTAGCCCTATTCTCACTCATCTGTTTGATCTCATCTATACCTGTTGTTCTAACCACCACCTAGAGGCTGGCGAAGACATGTTTTTTGCATAAATCTAATTTGTACTCGGTGCCTTAGATAATCAAAAGGCATCTCAGACTTAATACAGACAAAGTGGGGCATTTTCTTTCTCCTGTATGCTGCTCTTCCTCCTGTTTTCCCTAATTTGAGGTATGGTGTTACCATGTACATAGTCAACGCAGATAAAATCCTAAAAATTTTCCTACCCTCTCCATTACTCTCCAAATCCAATCACCAAGCCCTACGGATTAAACCCTTATTTTTCAGAATATCTACAACTGGGGCCCTTAGCCATATTTCCAGAATGTCTGTAGTCCCAATTCTTTCCCCATAACTCTTGTTACCACATATTTCATCATTCTTTTTATATATGAATTATATTTGACAGATACTTGTATGGAAAGACTGACATGTTTTTAGGCAAAGGTAAGCCAACAGGTACAAATTCTCAGCGCCTCATCTTGGGGAGTAAAGGAGACCTTTTCAACCCTATCTGTAGCAGAATATCAAAGCTATAAAAGAATCATTGTCTAAAGATATAACTTATTTCAGAGTAGGCATGTTAAAATAGAAAGCAAATTCATTTGACAAAAGCCAATACATTATGGGAAAATGCTAAGCAGCAGACCTCTCTCTAACTTCGTAAGTCAAGACCACATTTCTCTTTAATTTCAAATGTAGGCATATGTCACATCAGCTATTGTACTGTTCTCCTAAGTCAGATATTTCCAATTTTCATGATGTAGAAGCTAAAAGACCACCCTTTCAAATGACATGATGTGCATGCACATTTCTCCTTTGCTTTTCTGATTTGTGGACCTGAGGAATATGGATTACTTCTGTTAATCTGCATGAAGAAGCTCTGCTACAAGCCTGGCATTCAGTTTGCTTTTATGTCTGAGACCCCAAATTGTACCGTTAGGCAACAGAGGGCACTTATCTAGATTGAACTGTCATACAAATAGATTTTTGTCAGCCATTCAATTTGTATTGGGGAACATGCCAACAAAAACAAAACCCAGCAATTTAAAACAACAAACCTATCCTGTACTGATAGGAACAAATTGCTTTATTTCAAATGAATAAGAATTACTATAGATCGCACATCCTGTGTGTGGGTGCTAAGAAAGAAAAATATTTTTGGAACTAATTCTGTCTAGTTTTTCTGGCAGTGGTCTAACATGAAGTAAGCACGAAATATGCTTAATACTAATAAACACACAAGAAAAAAAATGCTAACAGACAGGAATTACATGTTATCAGAGGAGAACGAGGCTTTCTAAGAAAATTCCAAGTCAAAATTCATCAGCTACATGAAAAAGTTAATATTGTGTTGCATTTTGAGTTTATTCTCTGACCTATAGTCCTTTGGGGAATGCAGGTGATGCCTCTGCCCACAACATAGTCAATCTGAGAAGTAAACCCATCATTCTCCCTGAGCCTAAACTGATTCCGGCTCTGTATCTTCAACACTCACAAAGAATAATTGAAAACCTTAGAGAACTGACCTCATCACAGTTACACCCAATCTCTTCCATACCTCAGACTATTTGGAAAAATAGTCAGAGGGTCTATTATAAGTTGGTGTTAATCTTAGACATTAAAGATGTTGATAAATTACATCAGTAAAGACAAAGTAATAAAATTTTCACAACTTAAAAATTACATCAATTTGCCCATCAGTATATAAAATAGTTTAATCCCCTCCCCTATTATTTTTGTTTGAGTTGAATCCCGTTCCCTTTTCTATAAGTTGCATCTTCATTATGGAACTTCTGGAGCTACTCTTTCAGTGAAACTCACTCTTAGACTTGTAGGATCAGACACTGCTGTGAAGGATATAAGCAAACATGCAAATTCAACCCTGGGAATCCACATCGAGCTGACACAGAAAATAAACAAACTTACAGATCAAAAACTTCAACTGAACCAATGTAATTTTACTAAATAGAAATCTAATTAGTTCAATTACTTAAATGCAAGCATCTACATTAGAAAATGAGTTCTCTTCAATCAAAATTATGTAACAAGAATTGAGCACTTTACAAAATTCTGTAATATGTCACATGACATAGCTATAACTTTTTATGTTGTAGCAACAGGTACTTATGTCAAGACTTTAGATTTTATTAGAGGACAATCTAAAAAAATAGTAGAGTGCAGATATGACATGAAAAGGACCTCATGAACGGTAGTTAAAATAGATAACAGGACAAAAGCAAGGTAAAATATAATGCTCCAAGTGGCCTCTACATTTTGGTAAATGATAGAACTATCTGAGAAAAATTATTTTTACTTTGAAGAAAGTTATAAAATTACATTAATTTAAAAACATGAACAGATGCATGATGTATGCAACTTAATTTCAAACAGTTCAGAAAAAAATAGACATACGTAGAGTTGAAAAGATCAATAGAGAAAGCATACAAAAATGATAAAGCAAACAGTACGAAATGTTAATAGGCAAATCTAGGTAAAGGGTGTATGTATGTTCTTTGTGCTATCCTTTAAACTTTTCTGAAAGTTTGAAATTAGTTCCAAATAAAAAGTTTAAAGTGATTAAAAAGTATGAAAAGGTTAGTGGGATAAGGAGATAGAGGCTCTTGCTAAGCTAATTTTCTACAACTAGCTAATGTCTGAGATTAGCTAATGTCCAGAATAAATCTTTGATTAGATAGATAACAGCTCATGTTAAACTAAAGTATGAGACCATTACTCCTTTCAAATTCAGACTATTTAAACTGTTAATTTTTATTATATACAATGGTGTTTGTTCTCTTTTAGCTTTTTTCAGTAACAATGCAGGATTACATTTGTTAGTTTTAAATTAGCAACGTAATTTTCTTTTGTAGTTCAGCTAGTAGAATGGACTCTAAATCATACCTGGTCAGAGAAGCTCAAAGTTATCAGTTCATAATGACAGAATATTATCTACCATTTAAAATAGTTTGGCGGGGGCTTCCCTGGTGGCGCAGTGGTTGAGAGTCCGCCTGCCGATGCAGGGGACGTGGGTTCGTGCCCCGGTCTGGGAAGATCCCACATGCCGCGGAGTGGCTGGGCCCGTGAGCCATGGCCGCTGAGCCTGCGCGTCCAGAGCCTGTGCTCCGCAACGGGAGAGGCCACAACAGCGAGAGGCCCGCGTACCGCAAAAAAAAAAAAAACAACAGTTTTGCGGTAATGTACAGTTCTTTTTTCCCTTCATTTCATTCTGAATAAAAGTGTTGAGGACAATAATTCTAAATCAGATTGCTTAACAAATAAATGATTTATTATTATTATTTTACAAAAATGCCTAGAGGATCCTAGTACAAATTTCACCGGAGTGTTCTGCACTAACTAAAGATCTTTTAGCGTGCTCTTAGGTCATGCTCTAATGTTCTTGAAGAGAACACACACTCTCACATAGTTAGACATGTGCCCACTAAACTTTGACTTGATTTGGCAATCAAGGTATGGCTGATCTGTCTAATTTTGACTGTGATAGCCCTGGACTGGGACTGAATGTAATTCCATTCTCTGAAAAGAACACAGCCAATTCTGGTGCTCTATAAATATGCAATAATGATAGGACCTTAGGGCTAGAAGGGACCTTGAGAGGTCCTCTAGTGTGCCTTGCTCCCTGACGTCATGGCACACTGAATGTACCTGATAAAGACCTTGGGAAGGAGATTCCTTAACCTTCACAAAGGAGGTTTACCAACAGTCACCGATTACTGTCAGGAATTGTTTCCCTAAATTAAACTTAAATCTATGGTTCTGCAGTCACACATACAGTAGAGCCCAGCCACAGCTGCTGACCACACTTGGTATAACACTTCTTCATAGACTTGAAGACACTTAACAACTCCACAACTCCACAACATGCAGGGAAAATGATCCCAGGACCTTACTTCATCTGTCTAATTTTCTAATCCTTTAATCATCTGAGGGACCCACCTCTGAATTACCTTTAGGCATGGTAACCCCAACAATACTCAGAGATGGACATTAGTGGATTCTTCCAGATTCTACCATGAACTAAAAGTGTACCCCATCTTACCATCTGTAAAGCTGAGGAGGCCACTCATTATTCTGTTCTTTCTGATTTCTGCTCTGAATATATTTAACATTAAATTATATACATGCACTAATTTTTATTTGAGTTTTAGGGCAAGTTACTATTACTTGCCCTAAATTTAAATTTGTTTTCTTGTCCTTTGAAAAAACAATATGATAAATTAAACAGATCTCCAATTTGGGCAACCAACGAGCCTGGATTCAAATCTCAGGTTCATCCTTTTCTAGGTATGATTAATAAGCAAGTTTTTGAGCCCCTGTGTAGTAGCCAAGGTAAAGTTTATAAAACAACCAATACAGTGCTTAACACATACTGGGAATTAAAGAATAATAACTGCTCTAATCATAATAATAATTATTATTGAGAATGCCAGCAAGTCTACTCTTCTAGCATATAAAACTCTGGGTTTGCCCACCTCAGCTCTTTATTCTAAGATGGCCTCACACAACTTTGCCCAACATGGCCACTTCAGTTCTGCTCCCAGTTATTTATCACCCAAACTTCTGACTATAAAGACCAGATTGCCATTCCATTCCAGTTCCTCCTTGCCCTTGGGACTCAATTTTGCCTTCCATTTTTGGTCTTTTTTCTTTTGACTCTTTTAATTTATATCTGACCTTGATTTTCTCTTCTTTGACCCTCAACGTTTTCTGAGGATTTAGGCTCCCATTCACCCATTTGCTCTCTCTAGAAGAACAAATACTTATATATGTGATCCCAGAGAAAATACTTGTAGATGTCATCCCAAACTCCGAAAAGAATTCAGACAGTAGCATAACATAGAACCTTCAAAGATAATGTGCTTCATTATCAGCACTTTATTTAACAGTATGAGTTAAACTATGATTCAAATCCTAGTTTTGCTATTTATTACCTATGTGACTGAAGAGAGGGTGTCTAACCTTTCTGAGTCTCAGTCTGCATATCTGCATAAAAGAAATGAAAAACACTTTGTTGGAATGATTAAATGGGACTTGCAAGAAGAACACAGCTGCATAAGTTAACAGGTTCCCTCTAAGTCATCACTTTTCCCTCTCCTTCCCCTCTGGGTTTGGGTAGGTGGGTGAATAACAAGAACAAATACACTCGGAATTCTCCTTTCTTGGCAAAACTAGAAAACAGATATTATTCATAGATCCCAAATTATGTGGAGAGGTGTCCCAAAGCAGATGAGATCATGCAGAGCCAGATGACAAAATGCCTGAAGGATGGTAAGAGGACACAACCACAGCTGAGCTAAAAAAGCACCAACTAAAATACACTTCCTAAAGATGAGGGACTCATTCTGAAGCACAAAATCTATATTCTTCATTTGAAACAATGGCTGTGGGAAGGTGTAAGCAAGCTGCTGGCAGAAGCACTCTGGGACACAGTTTGTTGAGAGAAGCAGAGTTACATAAAGAATAACACAGGACTTCTGCTTCCCAAAGAATGTAGAAAAACACAAGAAGCCATTGCTTTCACCTTAACAAACAAAACAAGCTGGAGAAGCTACAAAAATCACAATTTTTAGAAACCTATCAGAGAGCTGATGATACAAAGACACCTAACTGAAATACAGTCCAAAAAACCATAAGCCTTTTGTAACAGAGAAGAAACCCATGGCTGTTCTCATTCTTGGCAGAGTAGAGGAAGCCTCCACAGATATAGGTAAGAAGAAACCAGTCACACTTCTAACTAACTATTAAAGGTTGCATCAGGGCTGGCATAACAGGTCAGGATTTCAAGGAACCTGAGCCACAGAGTGAGGTATAGGGTCTACCAAGTAATGCTTTCCCATGGGTCATTACTGAGTGCTCAGGGCATGGGAGAATTTCTGACAGAGATGCTCCCCTGGGTTGCACAAGACCTCCCTCAATCCTAAAACAGCTGGCCCTCTGAAGGTGGGGTGCAAGGCAGCAGAGCTAAGAAAAGTCCATGCTAAGCACTCTGGCTACAGTAGGCTAGGGAATGAGCAAAGGAACTGATGGAAACCTATCTGAGGCATTCTAAAATTCCAGCCACCAAAAGTTGAAGTAGGGGAGAAGAACAGGAGAACTGAGAGAAAACCTCTGAGGCATTCCGGATCTTCAAACAGTATAAGGCAACTGCCCTTCTAAGGCTTGATTTACGCAGCAGGGCAGAGAGGAATCTGCCAAGATACTGAAAGCCAGGGAGCAAGACTGGCTAGCAAGAGAATCCCCCAGAGACTCATAAAGGTAGCAGTGGGGCTGTAAAAGTGAGAGAGGGATCTCCCACAAATCAAAAAGACGGTGGCCCAGCTGAAAAGCAGAAAGAAGTCTTTGGAAACTCACCAGTGCTCAGAGCTCAAGCCCTGCTCACAAGGAAAATCCTAACTTCAGCCTCAAAACATGTGAATTAAGCTGAAGCTAAAAAAAAATAAAATAAATAAAGCCCCCACACAGCCCAACTAAAGGTCAAGTTGACTTAGCCATAGAAGCCTGAAATAAAAGGGAGGGTTTTGGGGTGGGGGTAAGGGGGGGAATGTTTGGATAAAATTTTACTTACTTGACTCTCTTTTATACAAAATATCCAGCATAGAATCAAAAATTACAAGACACATGAAGAATCAAGAAAATATGACCTAAAAGGGGAAATCGACAGTAACACATTCATAGTAGGGGACTTTAACACCCCACTTTCACCAATGGACAAATCATCCAAAATGAAAATAAATAAGGAAACACAAGCTTTAAATGATACATTAAACAAGATGGACTTAATTGATATTTATAGGACATTCCATCCAAAAACAACAGAATACATTTTTCTCAAGTGCTCACGGAACATTCTCCAGGATAGATCATATCTTGGGTCACAAATCAAGCCTTGGTAAATTTAAGAAAATTGAAATTGTATCAAGTATCTTTTCCGACCACAGCGCTATGAGACTAGATATCAATTACAGGAAAAGATCTGTAAAAAATACAAACACATGGAGGCTAAACAATACACTACTTAATAACGAAGCGATCACTGAAGAAATCAAAGAGGAAATAAAAAAATACCTAGAAACAAATGACAATGGAGACACTACGACCCAAAATCTATGGGATGCAGCAAAAGCAGTTCTAAGAGGGAAGTTTATAGCAATACAATCCTACCACAAGAAAGAGGAAACATCTCGAATAAACAACCTAACCTTGCACCTAAAGCAATTAGAGAAAGAAGAACAAAAAAACCCCAAAGTTAGCAGAAGGAAAGAAATCATAAAAATCAGATCAGAAATAAATGAAAAAGAAATGAAGGAAACGATAGCAAAGATCAATAAAACTAAAAGCTGGTTCTTTGAGAAGATAAACAAAATTGATAAACCATTAGCCAGACTCATCAAGAAAAAAAGGGAGAAGACTCAAATCAATAGAATTATAAATGAAAAAGGAGAGGTAATAACTGACACTGCAGAAATAAAAGAGATCATGAGAGATTACGACAAGCAACTCTATGCCAATAAAATGGACAATCTGGAAGAAATGGACAAATTCTTAGAAATGCACAACCTGCTAAGACTGAATCAGGAGGAAATAGAAAATATGAACAGACCAATCACAAGCACTGAAATTGAAACTGTGATTAAAAATCTTCCAACAAACAAAAGCCCAGGACCAGATGGCTTCACAGGTGAATTCTATCAAACATTTAGTGAAGAGCTAACACCTATCCTTCTCAAACTCTTCCAAAATATAGCAGAGGGAGGAACACTTCCAAACTCATTCTACGAGGCCACCATCACCCTGATACCAAAACCAGACAAGGATGTCACAAAGAAAGAAAACTACAGGCCAATATCACTGATGAACAAAGATGCAAAAATCCTCAATAAAATACTAGCAAACAGAATCCAACAGCACGTTAAAAGGATCATACACCATGATCAAGTGGGGTTTATTCCAGGAATGCAAGGATTCTTCAATATACGCAAATCAATCAACGTGATATACCATATTAACAAATTGAAGGAGAAAAACCATATGATCATCTCAATAGATGTAGAGAAAGCTTTCCACAAAATTCAACACTCATTTATGATAAAAACCCTCCAGAAAGTAGGCATAGAGGGAACTTTCCTCAACATAATAAAGGCCATATATGACAAACCCAGAGCCAACATCGTCCTCAATGGTGAAAAACTGTAAGCATTTCCACTAAGATCAGGAACAAGACAAGGCTGCCCACTCTCACCACTCTTATCCAACATAGTTTTGGAAGTTTTAGCCACAGCAATCAGAGAAGAAAAGGAAATAAAAGGAATCCAAATCGGAAAAGAAGAAGTAAAGCTGTCACTGTTTGCAGATGACATGATACTATACATAGAGAATCCTAAAGATGCTACCAGAAAACTACTAGAGCTAATCAATGAATTTGGTAAAGTAGCAGGATACAAAATTAATGCACAGAAATCTCTGGCATTCCTATACACTAATGATGAAAAATCTGAAAGTGAAATCAAGAAAACACTTCCATTTATCACTGCAACAAAAAGAATAAAATATCTAGGAATAAACCTACCTAAGGAGACAAAACACCTGTATGCAGAAAATTATAAGACACTGATGAAAGAAATTAAAGATGATACAAATAGATGGAGAGATATACCATGTTCTTGGATTGGAAGAATCAACGTTGTGAAAATGACTCTACTACCCAAAGCAATCTACAGATTCAATGCAATCCCTATCAAACTACCACTGGCATTTTTCACAGAACTAGAACAAAAAAATTCACAATTTGTATGGAAACATAAAAGATCCAGAATAGCCAAAGCAATCTTGAGAACAAAAAACGGAGCTGGAGGAATCAGGCTCCCTGACTTCAGACTATACTACAAAGCTACAGTAATCAAGACAGTATGGTACTGGCACAAAAACAGAAAGATAGATCAATGGAACATGATAGAAAGCCCAGAGATAAACCCACGCACATACGGTCACCTTATCTTTGATAAAGGAGGCAGGAATGTACAGTGGAGAAAGGACAGCCTCTTCAATAAGTAGTGCTGGGAAAACTGGACAGGTACATATAAAAGTATGAGATTAGATCACTCCCTAACACCATACACAAAAATAAGCTCAAAATAGATTAAAGACCTAAATGTAAGGTCAGAAACTATCAAACTCTTAGAGGAAAACATAGGCAGAACACTCTATGACATAAATCACAGCAAGATCCTTTTTGACCCACCTCCTAGAGAAATGGAAAGAAAAACAAAAATAAACAAATGGGACCTAATGAAACTTCAAAGCTTTTGCACAGCAAAGGAAACCACAAACAAGACCAGAAGACAACCGTCAGAATGGGAGAAAATATTTGCAAATGAAGCAACTGACAAAGGATTAATCTCCAAAATTTATAAGCAGTTCATGCAGCTCAATAACAAAAAAACAAACAACCCAATCCAAATATGTGCAGAAGACCTAAATAGACATTTCTCCAAAGAAGATATACAGACTGCCAACAAACACATGAAAGAATGCTCAACATCATTAATCATTAGAGAAATGCAAATCAAAACTACAATGAAATATCATCTCACACCAGTCAGAATGGCCATCATCAAAAAATCTAGAAACAATAAATGCTGGAGAGGATGTGGAGAAAAGGGAACCCTCTTGCACTGTTGGTGGGAATGTAAATTGATACAGCCACTGTGGAGAACAGTATGGAGGTTCCTTAAAAAACTACAAATAGAACTACCACATGACCCAGCAATCCCACTACTGGGCATATACCCTGAGAAAACCATAATTCAAAAAGAGTCATGTACCAAAATGTTCATTGCAGCTCTATTTACAATAGCCCAGAGATGGAAACAACCTAAGTGTTCATCATCGGATGAATGGATAAAGAAGATGTGGCATATATATACAATGGAATATTACTCAGCCATAAAAAGAAACGAAATTGAGCTCTTTGTAATGAGGTGGATAGACCCAGAGTCTGTCATACAGAGTGAAGTAAGTCAGAAAGAGAAAGATAAATACCATATGCTAACACATATATATGGAATTTAAGAAAAAAAAATGTCATGAAGAACCTAGGGGTAAGACAGGAATAAAGACACAGTCCTACTAGAGAATGGACTTGAGGATATGGGGAGGGGGAAGGGTAAGCTGTGACAGCGAGAGAGAGGCATGGACATATATACACTACCAAACGTAAGGTAGATAGCTAGTGGGAAGCAGCCGCATAGCACAGGGAGATCAGCTCCGTGCTTTGTGACCGCCTGGAGGGGTGGGATAGGGAGGGTGGGAGGGAGGCAGACGCAAGAGGGAAGAGATATGGGAACATATGTATATGTATAGCTGATTCACTTTGTTATAAAGCAGAAACTAGCACACCATTGTAAAGCAATTATACTTCAATAAAGATGTAAAAAAAAAAAAGAAAGAAAAAGAAAATATGACCCATGGTCAGTGAAGCATACTGAAAGGTGATCCATATATTGGGATTATCATTCAGGGACTTTAAAATAAGTATCATAGAAATGCTAAAGGATATGGTGGAAGAATGGACAATACACATGAAGAGATGGGGAATTTCAGTGAAGACAGACAGACTATAAAAATGGAAATGGAAATGGAACCAAATGGAAATGACAACACAAAATTACGGCATCAGGGAATTCCCTGGCAGTCCAGTGGTTAGGACTCTGCTCTTTCACTGCAGAGGGCGTGGGTTCAATCCCTGGTTGGGGAATTAAGATCCTAGAAGCCGTGCAGCACGGCCAAAAAACAAACAAAAAAATACGGTATCAAAATGTAATTAAAAATATGATATCATGAAAATAGACTTAAGTCAGACCAGAAACAGCAAAGGAAAGGATCTGTAAACTTAAAAGGAGATCAATGTAAAGTATCCAAACTGAAACACAAAGATACAAAAAACTGACGAAAGATAAAAGAAAAGCATCCAAGAACTGTGAAATAATATTGTGACCTAACATATTTGTAACAGAAGTCAAAGAAGGACAAGAAAGAAATGGGGGCAGAAGAAATACTTGAATAAATAATGGCTGAAAACTTTACAGAAGACAATGAAATTACACCTTTAAAGTGCAGAAAGGTAGGGAGAGGAATGGGAAACCTGTCAAACTAAAAGTCAAAAGCCAGTGAAAATATCATTCAAAAATGGTAGTGAAATAAAGACATTTTTAAATCAGATAAAACCTGAGAGAATCGCCCAACTATACATGTTAAAATGAGTTCTTTAGACTTAAGAGAAATAACACCAAATGGAAATTGTGATTTGTATGAAGGAAAAAAGAGTTCCAATATAATAAATATCTGGGTAAATATAAAAGACTTTTTCTAAGTATTTGTCATGAGGATAGCATATGTAGAAGTAAAATGTAAGATAACAAGAGTTCAAAGGGTGAGAGACAAGTAAATGGAATTCTACTATGTAAAGTCTTAAACTGTCTATGAAGGAATACGACATTGTTTGAAAGCAGACTAATAAAGATACACACTGTACTCTCCTATAGGAACCACTAAAAAATAAACACAAAGGGGTATAAACAAAAATTGAATATGGGAGATAGAACATAACATTAAAAATTATGTGATTTGCTCAAAAAAAGACGGCAAGAAATAAGGACCAAAGGAACAAAGAATATATATGTGTGTGTCTCTCTCTCTCTATATATATATATGTAGTTATATATTCATATATAATCAGATGTATAGTCACATATATGTCAAATATATGTCATATACGTGTCAAGCATACCTCAATAAAACTGTTTCTCAAAAAAAGGAAACAGTGACCACTAACAGTACTATTATTTAACATTTTCCACGACTACTTACAGATGATGTAACTGTATAGCTCAAAAATCCAAGAGAATAAACTAAAATTGCAAACAATAAGTACACTAATAAGGCAGCAAGGTGGAAGCACAGAACGTGGAGAAGCAAGGTGTGGTGCAGCATACGTCACTTGTGCGCCTTTTGTCGGCTCACCATTTTCGTGCTGTTATTTAAAGGGGGAAGGGAGAAGAATGTACAGTTGTATTTGCTCGTATATACGTATATAAAAGCTGGAAAGATACACAAGGAATTAATAACAGAAGTTACCTAGGTTGGTGATTGGAGGGGAGGGTGGAATGGGGAAGTGAGATGGACAACAGAGGTGGAAGGGAGAATTTTCCCTGCACACCTCTGTAATCATTATAACTATCATTATCCTCATCATTACCAGCACCACAATCTCCAGCATCTGCTGGGTGAAAGGTTTCCAATAATGTAAGAAGGAACTCTAGTCATGTTTTTAGGACTTTTCAGCACTTGCCTATGAGATTAAGAAAAATTCCAAAAGAGTGAGATATTCTGGACCATAGAGCAGTTTCCCAAGGGAGAAAAAGAAGGAATCCTCATGTTTGACTCATTGAGTCAAGTGTCTTAGAATGCTGAACAGCATGCCACAGGGAGTGATCATACTTTGGCCCCTCTAAGAAGGAATAATTAATCCAACGAATCTTTTTCATTCACAATTTCTGTATATCTATGACGTCAGACTTATATGCATAGGTGAAATAAGAAACGGTAACTGAAAACCCCAATAACAATATAAACACACTACTTCACGTGGATAACAACAAGCAGTAAAACTTTCAAAACCAAGCAATTAGGTGATAAAAGATGATTTCTATCATACACCCCGTAAGAGTTAAACATTGATACAAGGGCTGTCCTCTTAAAATCTCTCCTAGAGCCACCATCTGTTAGTGGAAAAAAAATTGGGAAATTTATTTAAAGAAAACATTTGCTCAATATCAAAATTTTAATTTGAGATTTTGTTATTTACAAAATAAGCACCTTATCAAATGGGAATCCTCTACCTTCTTAGGAAAAACAATAAGCAACACAAAAATGTGTTTGCTTTCTTTCAGGAATGAGAGACAGTCAAGGCAATTTAAATTACAGGCATACTCCAAACTTCCATAGAAACTCTTTGTTTTGTTTGTTCCTAAGGAACCAACATACAAAAATATGGAAATCAGTTGCTTGCAGGGTACCAACACCAAAAATACACACCAAAAAAGAAGTCAAGTTAGTTGTGTTAAAAGAAACAAAAGAAGTAGGCTTAATTCTAAACTACCATTAAGAAAAAAAGTGCATATAGTCATATCGGATAGAGTTTACACTTCCTCATAAAGGTCAAGATCCCTCCATTCCTGAGCAAGCTGTGGACATTTGATTCCAGGGACTGGAGCCAATGATAATGAAGACAAGATCATGCTGTTGTTCACAAGCTGGAGCTGGGGAGAAAATGAAGAGAAATGCGTACAAATCTAGTCCTTTAGTCTCACTTTTAGAAAAGTAATTAAAACATGTAACCTGATGACAGTGGGTCAGCAGTCATGTTCATAAGAAATTCATCACATGTAAAAGTCATGTGCAGGCATCCTTCTACTATACCACATTTATCACATTGGTTAACCATTCAATTCCATTTGATTTAATATGTCCTTTTTCCTTCTTCTTGGTAGGGATTGTTGAGTAGGTGGTCACAGATGTAACTGCAAATACTAATCTCTGATTTATCTAGGACAAGTAAAAAGAAATATACTAGATTTTTAAAAAGTAAGGATTCTAGGAAACATGGACTGATATATATTTTGCTACCTCATGGCTGGCTAATCACATTATACTTATTTGTAAAGTAAGACTGAAGATACAGTAGAAATTGGAGGACATAAGATTACAGAAACTAAAGTAATATCTACCTTAAAGGTTCCCCCATACAAACTGCTCAACACTACTCCCCCCTCCCCTTTTTTTTTTGGCCGCATGGCATGTGGGATCTTAGTTCGCCCCCTGCATTGTAATCGTGGAGTCTTAACCACTGGACTACCATGGAAGTCCCTCAACACTGCTTTAAACTCCTGCATTATCCCTTTTAAGAAATACCTACAATTTTACTTGAGGCGTTATTTTACAAAATAAGATGCTCATAATTCCCAACCAACAAGAACAATCTTACTATTCAATTTAAAAGTAAACTCTGATGCCAAAATTTTTGACTTCTGGGGAAATAAATGATAGCTAGCCAAAAAAAAAAAAAAAGCTTTTATTTCCAATTAGTAATTAAATCACAGAGTTCTTGAAAAATGCAACTATTAATATAGTACTCTTAAAATATCAATATATCAAAATATTGATCAGGGGAGAAAAGAATATTGGGAGTGAAATCTCATTTATTACTTCTTTCACTTTTTCTTTGTTTTTGTTTTTGTTTTTTTTTTTGTAAGTGCCTTAACCTAGAATTTGTCTTAAAAGAGAATACAAAAAGTCTAAAGTTATTTAAATAGTTTACCATGAAAGACCAGAAATATTTGAATTAGTTATAAAACTGAATATGTTATGATGACATAAAATAAGTATTGCTACTAGTTTTTGGAAGAAATTCTATTAATAAAGTCACAAAGTTTTACTGACCATCTCATGTTCAGACCAAACAAGATAACAAATCTAAATAATGATAAAGTAGATATTATTATATAATTATTTTATCTACTTTAATGTTGGCAACCAATTTCAATACATCAAAGACTTTGAACAGGAAAAGATATCTTTTAGCTCGATTTGATTGGCAGACAAACATCTGACTTCCTATAGGTACCAGAAAGTCTCAAAAATAGAAGTTTGATCTAATCAGATTTACATTTTTTTAGGAAGTTTCCTCTAGACTCCAGGTAGAAAACAGATGGGAGGAGGACTAGCCTGAAGGTAGAAATCTTGAGCTTGTTCTTAAAGATCAAGAGAGAAATCACGTGGTCCTCAAAGACTGTGTGAGGATGGAGGGGAGAGATATTATGGAGGCAGAATCCATGGGACTCAGTGACAATTAGATGTGGGAGTTAAGGCAAAGAAACAAGTCTGAAATGTCTCTCAGGTTTCTCATGTGGGTAACTGAGTAGATGGTACCTTAACCAGCATAACCAACATATGCATCAACCAGCATAATGAATGCAGGAAGAGGAACTGAGTTTGGATAAAAGATAGTAAGTTTAACGAATTCAGGTTGGAACATTGTATTTGAATATCCATAGGGCTGGGACATGTGCAATGGACAACTGAAGAAAGGGTACAGTGTGCGATGTAAAAGTCTGGGCGAGAGACATGATTTTGAAGTCACTGATATATAGGCAGTAGTGGAAGCTGTGGGCATACATAAAATTAACCAGACAGAATATAGGGATGACAAGTCAAAACAACAATAACCTGAAAACACAGAAATTAAGGGGAGGACAGAAAAAGAATCTACTGAAGGAGACGGATCAAAGAGCCAGGAAGAGACCAAGGGAGTATGGTGTCAAGGAAGCTAGTTTCAAGAAGATGGGAGTGAATCAACTACTACATAGGAGACAAGTAAGATAAACACTGGGAAGGGCCCTCAGAAACAAAAGTCATGTGTGACTTTATTAAAAAGTTTCAGAGGTATGATATCTAACACAGATGGGAGCAATACAACATAAAAAAGTTAAATACCTGAATTCTTCCTTAAACATATTTTTTAAATGCAATATCCTCATTTATCTAAATGTTGGAATATTTGTACAGTAAAAAGACAAGATAAAGCCACTTTTCCCAAAGCCTGGCTATTTCTTCATTTACTTGAAACCTTTGCTGACATCTAGCAGATAAATGATTGATTGCACCACCACCTTCACCCCATTCTCTTTGGACAAAATTCTACTGGATAACATTTTAGTCCCTGTGGTGAAAATAGAATAATTCAGGTAGACACACTTAAGAAAGACATTTATTAAAGTGACAGGTTACCTGAATAAAACACCTACCATATGAAGAAACAGCAATTCTAAGAAAATTATTCATCTGAATATATGATAAGATAACCCTTGGAAGTCACAAGGAAAAAAAATGGTGGTTAAAACTCTAACTGCAAACCGAGGTCTACTCAATCTTTATTTAACTTGAGCACCATATGAACAACTCAAAAATAGCCAACGGGGTGACTATATCTCACAAGCTTTATTTATTCTTTTCTGTCTAGTTTAAATATATTTGTAAATTACTATCATTTTGTTCCCCTAAATAGTCACAGCATATATCATAATGTTTTTCTAAAAAGAAGATTTTCAAAAGTATTGCGTTCATTTGTTGTTGGTAGTGGGGAGGTTAGTTTACCGTGTGCTTGGAAACTGTAGGTAAATCAAATACAAGGGAAAGAATCCATTTTCAAGCAAAATTAAAGGTCTTGCACGATAAAAGAACAACATCATTAACATTTTATAAATCATACAATAGTAGCACTTCAGAATTAGAACGCTCTTTAGGAAAAACTTAGCCTCCTGAGGAAAAGGCAAATTATGGTCTAATAAAATAGAAGGAGCAATTCTCTGGTCAGTATAAACCTGGTTGTGCTGAGTTTCAGCTAAGAAAGTTTACTCTGAATCCTTGGACAGAAAGCATTTATATACAGTGCATAATCCAGCGGTGGAAAGACATACGAAAGAACAGGAACTATTCTGCATCATAATTCCCAAATTATTGAAGTGTCATTATATTATTTCACATCATTTAATATAAACAAATGAGAGACTAAAAATGATGGTAAGATTTGTTTTAAGAATCATAAATTTTAGGAGAGGGTAATCAATTACCTTTCCCTTTTTTCCATATGTAAAACTGGCACTAGTTTGTATGAGATTCCAAATTGGAGATAAACTTTAAGCTAGTTACATATTCGTCTAGATCTATTTTCTAGAGCTGGCAAATACAATTCTGCTACACTCCTGTAGATCAATAATTAAATGGTGTCACTCATTAGACTGAGTAATCAAATGTGGCTTGTGGGTGTACAACTGAGGAAAGTCTCATGTCAAAGAAATTATCTCTTTTGGGGATTTTGACCTAATTTAAATAATCCTTTACTCTGAAATTGAGCAGAAATTATTTAAAAATCAACTTAATTTGTGTTAAAAATAACAGTAAACATATTTTTTGAGCTTACTATGTATCAGGCATTATTCTAAGAGCTGTGTGTGTGTACATATATATTAATTTACTCTTCACAATAACCCTGAGGCATACACTATTATTATTCCCATATCACAGATATGAAAACTGAGGCAGAGAGATTAAATACGTAACTTGTCCAAGTTCAAACAACTAATAAATGTCAGAGTAAGAACTTAAAACCTGGCAAAGCTTCTAAAATAAATCACTTTATATAATCAATCCAATCACATTACTCAAATGTTTCCTTTCTTTTACTACCCCCCTCCTTCCATTGCTGAAGAAAGAATAACCAACAGACTTATCTTTTTTTTTTTAAGGGAATTAGTTTTCAACTTTGGTCCAACTGGCAGCTGTATGGCTGGAAATAAAAGAGATGTAAATAACTACTGAAAAAAACTAGTAAGTGGTCATGATCACACTTAAGTGCTCCACCCAAATATTCAGAATAAACTTAAGTTCTTAGCTGAAATAGTTCTCTGTCAGCAACACAGCCAGGATGACATTGACCAAAACCTGTACTGTCCATTTTATCAGAACACAATCTGCATCATCACGACCATTTAAATGACTTAAAATTGGTAGTTAATAAATACCTGCTTAAGTGAAATGAACTTAACACTGAATTTGTTTAATACAGCAATAATTTTATTTTAATGATCTTCATATATGGAGATTATGGTTGTGAGTAACCAAGCCACACTTTAAAGGGATTTGCTGAGAATACCCTGGTGGTCCAGTGGTTAGAAGTCTGCACTTCCACTGCCAGGGGCCCAGGTTCGATCCCTGGTCAGGGAACTAAAATCCCGCAAGCCATGTGGTGCAGCAAAAAACAAAAACCAAACCAAACCAAAACAAAAAACCGAAAAACATAAAGGGGTTTGCTGAATCTTAGTTGCTGCCACTCAACCTACAGGTTCTAGTCAAGGTCAACAGTGTCATGCAGACAATCTATGGACACTTCTTTATGTCTTCATTTTATGTAACTTCTTATAAACTTAACTTCAATCAACTTGGTTGAAATATCGTCCTTCTTTAAACAGTCTCCTCTGTAGAAATGATCTGGCTTTGCTTCTACCTCACCAGTAGCTTTTTTTTTTTTCTAATTCAATTCTAACCATTCTCTGCTTGAACTTGAAATGCCATAATTCCTGTGAGCTTGGTCAAGAACACTCTTCTGACACTTTCTTCTCTACCTAAGTATTTTCATCTATTTTTAAAGGTTTAAAAATATCTATATGCTAATATCAAAATAGATCTAACTCAGTTTCTCCTCTGAACTCAAATTTGATATATCCAACTGGTTATTTAAGTTCCCCACTGGGATGTTTCATAGTAACTCAAATTTAAAACATCTGAGAATAAATTATTGATTCTACAACCACTATTCTCCCACTAAACAAACAAAGAAATAAAAAACTGACATGTCCCACGCTAGTCTTCTCCAACTCAATAACTAGCGTCATCCATTGAAAAACCTAGTTATTTAAGCTAGAAACTTGGGAGTTTATCCTTGACGCCGTCTTCAGTAATATACACGGGTTAAAGAAATTAAGGTATCTCTGAAAGAGACAGAGAAAGCAAATGAAGGAAAGTTTTAACAGTTACTACTGAATTTAAGTAGAGGCATATAGGCGATTATTGTACTCTTCTTTCAACTTTTCTGTATGCTTGAAAAGTTTCAAAATTAAGAGTTGAAGAGGAAATTTTTTTAAGTTAGAGAAAAAAAAGTCTTTGCTGAATTATTCCCTTCAGTGAAATGGACTACTAGCAGGTGGCCACTATTATTTGGCTAACGTTTTTAAGGCAAAAGCATGGTGGCAGAACACTCGGGCCTCTTCACTGCACGTAGAAAGAAACATTTCCATCATCTTGTGCATTTCATATATCTTGAAAAACTCCTGGGACCTTAAGACCATTTAACTCAGTATTAGGGGAAAAAAAAGCTCTGATTAATAGCTTCCCAAGCCTATTTTCAAATTTTAGTTTAGCCTACTAAAATTAATCTGGAATATAATATAGAAAATGGCCATGGGCTTAAATTTTTAAAAGAAGCTGGCGTTAGGAAATTTAGAGCTTTAAATATTTACCTTAAAAAGGAAGAAGGGTCTAAAATCAATAATCTAAGCTGCCACTTAAGGAAGCTGGAAAGAAAAAAGTAAATGATACCTAAAGTAGAAGAAAGGAAATAATTAAGGTCAGAGCAGAAATCAATGAAATAGAAAACAGGTAAAATAATAGAGAAAATCAAAGAAGCCAAAGGTTGTTTTTTAAAAGAGATCCAAAAAACTGACAAACTTTTAGCTAGACTGATTAAGAAAAAAGAAGACAAAATTCCAAAACTCCAAAACGAAAGACGAGACACTGTCACAGGCCTGACAGAAATTGAAAGGATTATAAGGAAATATTATGAAGAACTTATACCAACAAATTAGAGAATTTAGATGAAGTGGACAAATAGTTATAAAGATATAAATTTAAAAAACTGAATCAAAAAGAAATGGAACTGGGCTTCCCTGGTGGCGCAGTGGTTGGGAGTCTGCCTGCCGATGCAGGGGACACGGGTTCGTGCCCCGGTCCAGGAGGATCCCATATGCCGCGGAGTGGCTGGGCCCGTGAGCCATGGCAGCTGAGCCCGCGCGTCCGGAGCCTGTGCTCCACAATGGGAGAGGCCACAACAGTGAGAGGCCTGCGTACCGCAAAAAAAAAAAAAAAATAGAATAGACCTATGACATGTAAATAAATTAAATTAGTAAAAAATCTCTCTACAAGGAAAAGCCCAGTCCTACATTGCATGATGAATTCTATCAAATATTTAAAGGAGAAATAAACAACCTACACAAAGAGATTTAGAAAACAGAGGATGAAACAGTTCCCAACTTACACTGGTAGAGACCAGTACTACCACGATGCCAAATCCAGACAGAGATATGATAAGAAAACAGTAGACCAACATCCCTCATAAATATAAATGTAAAAATCCTTAACACAATATTAGTAAACCAAATCCAGCAACATATACAAAAGATTATATAATATCACAAAGTGGTATTTATGCTAGGAATACAAGGCTGGTTTAACATCTAAAAATCAATTAATGTAATACATCATATTAATACAACAAAGGACAAAAACCACATGATCATCTCAAGAGACACAGAAATAGCATTTGACAAAATCCATCACTTATTTATAATATAGACTGAAAACAAACTAGGATTAAAAGGGAAATTCCTCCACCTGATAAAGGACATTTATAAAACATCTCAGTTAACATCAATCTAATGGTAAAAATATTAATATGTTCCCTCAAAAACTGGACCAAGACAAGGAAATCCATTCTTACTACTTCTAGTCAACACAGTAGTGAAGGTTTTAGCCAGCATAAAAAGGCAAATAAATAAATAAATAAATGAAATTAAAGGTACACATATTGCAAAGAAGCAAAACTGTCTTTATTCACAGTTGACATGATCTTTTATGTAGAAAATTCAGAAGAATCTACAAAGAAAACTACTTGAATCATTAAGCGAGTTTAGCAAGGTTGCAGGATACAAGATCAATATACAAAAATCAAGTATATTTCCATGTACTAACAATGAACAAACAAAAATTAAAAAAAACTTCATTCACAACAGTATCATAAATAATAAAATATTTAGAAATAAATTTCAAAAGAAGTACAAGAATCATATACTAAAAATCTAAAACATTTCTGAGAGAAATTAAAGAACAAACAAATAAATGGATTGGAATACTTAATATTGTTAAGATGGCAATTTCCCCCATATAGATCTACATTGATTCTATTCAATGAATCCCTATCAAAATCTCAGCAGACTTTTTCACAGAAATTGACAAGCTGATTCTTAAAGTTAAATGGAAATGCTAAGAACCTAGAATTTTTTTTTTTTTTTAAAGAACAAAGTTGGAGAACTTACACTATGTGATTTCAAAACTTACTGTAAAGCTACAGTAATCAGAACACTGTGGTACTGGCATAAACACAGACATATAGATCACTGAAACAGAACTGACAGTCCAAAAATAAACCCTTACACTATGCTCATCTGATTTTCTACAAAAGAGCCAAGGGAATTCAATGGGGGAAAAAAATAAGTTTTTCAACAAATAGTGCTGGAATAATTGGATATCCATATACAAAAAGAAATAAATAACTGAGATACTTTACCTCATGCCATACAAAAAAATTAATTTGAAATAATCATAGACCTAAATATAACAATTAGAATGCTAAAACTTATAGAAGAAAATCTTTGTATCCTTGGGTTGGGCAGAAATTTGTGAGATACAAAACAGAAAGCACAATCCATTAAAAAATTAATAGATTAAACACTATCAAAATTTAAAACTTTTGTACTTCAAATGACATCATTAAGGAAATGAAAAGACAAACCACACACTGGGAGAAAATATTTGCAAACCACATATCTGATAAAGGACCTGCATCCAGAATACATGAAAACTCAATCATAAGAAGACAAACAACCTAAGAAAAAATGGGCAAAAGACTTAAACAGACATTTCCCAAAGATATATACACATCTAGTAAGCATATAAAGAGATGCTTGAAATCAAGTCATTAGGGAAATGCAAATTAAAAGTACAATGAGATGTCATTACATACCCACTAGATGGCTACCATCAAAAGACTGACAATGCCAAGTGCTGACAAGAATATGGAGAAATTGGAATCCTCATATATATTGCTGGTGGGAATATAAAATGGTACAATCTTTTCAGAAACAATGTGGTAGTATCTTGAAAAGCATATATTTACCAAATGACCCAGCAATTCCACTCCTAGGTAATTTCCCAAGAGACATGAAAACATGTTTCCACACAGACATGTGTGTGAATTTTCACAGCACAGTCACAGTAAAAAACTAGAATCAATCCAAATGTCCATTAACTGGTAAATGGATAAATAAAAAGTGGTACATATTTATTCACTGGACTATTACTCAGTAATAAAAACAAATTATTGATACATACTACAATAGAGAGAAACCTCAAAAATCTTACGGTAAGTGAAAGAAGCTCGATACATTAAATGATTCCATTTATACGAAATTTCTAGAAAAAGCACTACTATATAGAGAGAAAGCAGATCAGCAGTGGCATGGGATTGGGAATGGGAATGAGACTGACTACAAATGGGCATGAGAGAACTTCTAGGAAGTGTTATAAAACTGGATTGTGGTAGTGGTTGCACAACTGTATAAATATCCTAAAAATCCCTGAATTGTGTACTCACAGTGAAATTTTATAGTATATAAATTATACCTCAATAAAGCTATTATTATTATCTTTTTGGCTGTGTAGCTCAGCTTGTGGGATCTTAGTTCCCCGACCAGGGATCGAACCTGGGCCCTCTGCAATGGAAGTGTGGAGTCCTAACCACTGGACCACCAGGGAATTGCCAATAAAGCTATTCTTTTAAAAGGAAGCAGGACTATAAGGAAATAAACTTTTTTTTTTTTAGGAAGTAAACTTTTATCTAAGAAAAAATCTAAAACTATATTAAAAAAGGAGTATCAATTGATTGGAAGTTGCCTCATACACTGCACAGAATTTCTGAGATTATAAAAGACTTAAGAGTTTTTATATGTCAAAGGCTCCTCTTATACCTTACATGTTTTTTTGTTGCCGTTATTGTTCTGAAAACGCTTCAGTGTCCATAGTCTCTTATGTATCACATCCCTATTTTTAATGGAACAAACAAAATCTATCAGTCCCTTAATTTATGGTATACTGAGTGTCGACATTTTGGATCTGATCTACAGATCCTATATACTCCTTATTACCTAGAAAGTGGGGTGTAGACAAGTGGGGTTGGATGTTATAGAGGCTTCCTTGATGGTGGGGAGTCTATGGAATACAACACAGCTGCATTTAGGGGCATTATGGCTAGTGCAGCAGTTCTCAACGTGGACTGAACATTGCAATCACCTGGGAAGCTTTAAAAATCCCTGTGCCCTGGCTCCACCTAGAACAAGGGTATCCAGGAAGCAGTATTTCCTAAAGCTCCCTGGGTGGTACAGCCAAAGTTGAGAACCACTGGGTTAGAGGAGGCCTCAGAACCTTTATTTTCATGCCCAACTGTCTCCTGGGAATGTGGTTTGGAATAGTTGGATGGTAGCATCTAGAGCTGCTGTCCAAATCGGTAGCCACCAGCCGTATGTGATTATTGAGCACTTGAAACATGGACAGTCAGAACTGAAATACGCTGTGTAAAATATGCACTGGCTTTTGAAGACTTAGAAAGAAAAATAGAATGTTAATATCTCAATAATTTTTAAAACTTATTACATACTGAAATGATAATATTTTGCTTGGATCTATTGGGTTAAATAGAATATATTACTAAAATTAATTTTGACTCTTTCTTTCTGCTTTTTTTTTTAATGTGGTTACTAGGAAATTTAAAATTACACGTGTGGCTGCCATAATATTTTTATTGGATGGTGATATTCAGTTTTAAAAAGAATCATAAAATCTTGGAGCTGAAAATGACCTTTGGAATTATCTAATTCAATCTATTCATTTTACAGCTAAGGAAACTGAGGCCCAGAGAAAGTGACTGGCCCTGCATGACACAGCTAGAAAGTGACATTGCTGAGATTAGTCAGGTCCCCGACTCCTGATGTCTACGTCTATTTCCATCACACTTCCTCAAGGATTGTAAAAACAAAAGCGCTCTATCATCTCCTCCCCAAAATAGATGTTTAATTTAATCCACCAATACTGAAAATATGTACTTTTTATAGAGTGCCTTTTTCCCTCTAGGATGTTCTATGTAATTCTCATGGCTACAACTTCTCCTGACTTTGGTGCCATACACCCAATGTACTACTCTTGGTGTCACAAAATAAAACAAGAAAAATATAAAAAGATCAAATCTCACATTCCACTTTATATAGGAAAGGTTATATGTCAAAGGGTACTCACAGAAATACCACAAAAATAAACCTAAGGGAAAGAAATTGGTAGGGGAGGGCAGGCAGGGGGGTTGAAACACAATGAAAGTAATACTTTGTGTTCCTATTTTAAGTGCCTTTCTCAATGCTATATGCATAGCAGCTAGAGGCAAGCTGGAAAGCCGCCAGGTCCTGGCTGCCAGCAAAAATTTTGTCACCTCCTTTGAACATCTGAAGTATGTTTACCCAATAGATTTCATTAAATTACACTTCCATTAGGAAGCATACAATGTTGATACTCATCTCAAAGATCAAAGGGATCGCTAAGAGGCATGTCATCCTGCTCCCCAGCTGATTGCTATTTCTGGGCCAATCAAGGAAAGGAGCCAGAACAATACTTGGATTTAAAAAAAAAAAAAAAAAAAATTGTAGCATCTCCCCAAGGACTACAGACTAAGAATCTGCAGCCCCATTATCAAAATGAGCATATCATTAATGACAATACTCATACAGTGAGTTATTTTAACACAACTCCTACACAACAAACAAGCTGGGTTTGGGTAATTAGCTGAATTTGTAAAGCAGTATTTCTGAGAGCTGAGAAACTCTTCAGTAAAAATACAAAGTTTAGAAGCTGGAGAAAGTCCCATTTACAAATGCGGGAGAAAAATCTAGTTCTATTAATTTCATTGTGATTTTAAATAAACCAACAGGTGAGTCAGGATAGGGATGGCTAATTTAATTACCGACAGGCTGTAGGATTTTTTTTTCCAACTCGCTAATTTTTTTGATGGATGATTTTTAAAGAAATATCATAAATACATTTTCTTTTTTGAAGGCAAAACTATTCTATTTGGAATCCAATGCTTACAGTGAAAACATTTGACTTCCAGGAACAAGAGATACTAATTTCAAAGGAGCTAAGATTTGGTCATTATTTTTAGGAAATAAAAGCCAGCCATCACAACTAGGGAAAGAAATAATTTAAGATAGGTTTAATGCAGTTTAAAAATACATATGGTACTGAAATACAACTACAAATCCCAAATCCTTTACTTGACATTAGAAAAGGTAATTCAGCAACAGCTTAATGTTCTAAGCCTGATTTCAGGTAATGGGAACTCTTTTCTAGTAATTTTCATTATGAAGAATTTGCCCAAAATGGGATAAAAAATAAAAGGCAAGGTTTAGGCATCTGCTTTTTCTACCTAACCCTTTCTTCAAGCTCTGGTGGTAAAGGTAAATCACCCATTGATAGCCACAACACAAAATCTAGATTTCAGCTGTTCTCTTTAAACCTGTAGTCAACCTTGGTTACCCATATTTGACACATCATATGAACTGTAATTATCTATCTTTTGCAATTAATCATCTGACAATTACATTTCCTGCACTTATAAGCATCCAGCTGGGAACTGAGTTTTAATCTGAGAGAGAAAAAGACAGGATTCAGGTTTCTAACAAATTACTTCTAATTAACCAGAACCTTTTTTAGTCATCCCAATGTAAAGATGCCTACAGCTAATCAAAGAATTTATTATTTGCATTCTTAATGATACTTTAAAATTTCATTTAAATTTCCCCAAAGGGCAGCTCTGGAAATGCACTGCACTAACATTAGTTAAACAAACATTCTGTTTGGCAGTACACAAAGAATGCGGGGGGGGGGGGGGGGATATAATTTCTAAGGGAAAAGAACTTGCACTATGACTAGAAAGGGCAACAAACACAATTAAATAAAGCAGAGATTCAAGGCATACATCTTCAAAGTGGAAGATACAGCTATCTTCCAGGAAGTCCAGGAAATTGATAAGCTGAATCAGATAAATTTTAAAACTGGAAGAGACTTTATGCATCATCTCCTCCAGTGGCTCTCAAAGTGTGGTCCCAGGATGATGCTTCAGTGTCAACTTGGAATTCTTTCTTTTTTTTTAAAATTTATTCATTTATTTTTGGCTGTGTTGGGTCTTCGTTGCTGCACACGGGCTTTCTCTAGTTGCAGCGAGCAGGGGCTACTCTTTGTTGTGGTGCGCGGGCTTCTCATTGCGGTGGCTTCTCTTGTTGCAGAGCAAGGGCTCTAGGTGTGCAGGCTTCAGTAATTGTGGCACACGGGCTCAGTAGTTGTGGTGCATGGGCTTAGTTGCTCCGCAGCACGTGGGATCTTCCCGGACCAGGGCTCGAACCTGTGTCCCCTGCATTGGCAGGCGGATTCTTAACAACTGCGCCAAAGGGAATTCCCAACATGGAATTCTTTAGAAATGCAAATCCCCAGGCCCCTTGCTGGGCCTTCTGAATCAGAAAGTCTCAGGTGGGCCCAACAAGGAACCCTCCAGGTGATTCCCACTTACTGATCTACTGGTCTACTTTAAGAACTACTGGTCTAGTCTAACCACTTCATTGTCCGAAGGAGGAAACAGAGAACTGAGAGAGAGGCAAAAGTTCCATACACGAGAATCAAATTAAATAATAACTTTGAGGAACTTAAGGTCTTTTTCCTTTCATTAAAAAAAAATTCTTTGTTAATATATAAGATACGCTACTGTGACCTATCGCATAATTGCTGGGATTACTGAGCCTTAGGATCCCCAGTAGATCTTTCCTTTCACAGTATATGCAACTCTTGGGCTCTAGAGAGCTCATAGACATTCCTAGAGTATTGGTTATAAGGTTTCCTACAACTTAATATTCCACAAATATTGAACCAACTATAAATGAAGACCAGAGAGATGTTCTTCATGTAGCCAGGGTCCTACATGACTTTTAAAAAACTGGACCATGGCAAGAAGTGCATTTAGAAGACAGAGTGGTATATTGGACGAGATCGGGCGCGTTCAGGGTGGTATGGCCGTAGACTGAATGGTATATTGGAAAGAACACTGGATACAGAATCAAAGAATCCTGGTTTCTCATTCTTGCTCAGCCACTAACCAGCTCAACGATCTTGGGCGAACTACCTGGTATCTGACTGAGGATGTGTCTCTTCATCGCTAAAACAGTCTTAACATCTAACTTCGTAGGGCTTCTGAAGAGACAAAATACAAACTGTCCTTAATACAGGTTTTGGTACGTAATGAGCACTCAATAAACATTAGCCCCTTCTTCTTCTTCCTCTTCAACTTAGAGAGGATGTGGCTGGAAAGTCAACATTCCCAGCTTCCTTTGTTTTCCGAGAGGCACTATCTAGCTTCACTCTTGAAATGTGCAGTTCTGTCTGTCTCGTCGACACACTTTCCATTACCTCTCAGCCTTGCTCTCTCTTCCTGCTCTACCAGATATCCAGAAAGGTATTGAAGGGCTCATGAGTTGCTTTCAATATTTCAGAAAGTTTAGTGGTGATCATATACTTAGCCAGTACAAGACTACACAGCCTAATCAAACATCAGAATTTTTGTTTGTTTAGGCTAGAATTATATGAACTCAGTTCTCTCACACTGACTTAACAAACCTTGACTTCACTCAAATATTTAAAAATTCTATCTCCCTACCTGTGTTAATTTAAAAATTATGGAAATCAATGCTTCCTTAATAAATGTTTTTGATTTGGTTTTCCTGGTAGTGAAAAGACTGGGAAACATTAGTTTAACGGTTCTTTTGTAAAGATGTACACTGGAATCACCTGAGACCCAATTCAGGTCTGCAGACCAGTCTCCCCAGGGGAGTTCGTGTGTGTGTGTGTGTGTGTGTGTGTGTGTGTGTGTGTGTGTGTGTGTGTGTGTGTGTGTGTGTGTGTGTGTGTGTGTGTGTGTGTGTGTGTGTTTCAAATACCACAAAGAATTCAATTGAGCACTCCTGGTTTTAACTACTGCTAATCTGTAGTTCATATTTTCAATATTGGGAAAGGAGGAGCCATAATCCTGACTTCTGACTGTGACCGTCAGCTGCCTGAATGGACAGGATGAAGGCGACAGCAGTTGGCGTTGGATAATGCACGCTGTGAATTTAAGATCACGGGTGCCAATTTGTGAACAGGAAGGTCCTTTTGCACTCAGCAGTGAGAACGTTATATATTCTCAGAAACAAAGGAAGAACTCAGAAAATTTCTAACAACTTAAGAAAGATGGGAAAAACAAAACCCCATGAAGTATTTTAAACAAATAGAGCTGCTTAGGTTATAAAACTAAAGTTTGTGTTGTGATTACTTTGCTTTATATTTTAAATATAGAAGATGGTTTGCTTGGGGTATGATAAATTAAATATAAAAAATGTACTATTTTAAAGAAAAAACAATCTTAATCTTTTTTAGGAACGAGTGGACATGATTACACTCCTATTAACTAATGTCTCTGGGTCTGGTTCTGGTTGATAGGGATAGCCAAGTCCTATATTTTAATCAAGAAGAAGACAGGCATTTTACCCCAATTTAGGAAAGCTCTGCCTTGTAATGTATATTTCATAACACAGTCCAACTTGACTCTCTTCACTTACCACAGAGATTAGCTAACTGGACAACTATTTTTATTTTCTCTTAAAATATCATGAATAGACATGATATGCTTATTCATCTGTTAATTCACAAATATTTATTTAGAATTTATAGGCTCTCACATAGCACGAGAAATCACAATTCCTATTCTGAAATAGTATATAATATAGTTGGAGGAACAAGACTAAGTGGAAACAAAGCCTGGGTTCAATCCCTGGTCGAGGAATGAAGATGCCCACAAGCTGCGGCATGGCCAAAAAATAAATAAATAAATTACTATAGTTTTAAGATACATATTTAAAAAAATAAAGAATCACTAGCTCGAAAAACGATACATTACTATAGTCCTTAAAGAAGCAATACTGTAGAAACACCCCCTCTTAAAAAGTTTCTTAACTCTATCATAGTGTTTCTCAACCCAGGTGCAGAGCATTTATAAGATATATATGCCTACACAATTCCCCTTATTCTAAGGCTACTTTACCCCCTAAAAAAGTGATATTATCTCTGATATATTACTGTTTTAACAGATCCACACACATGCACTGAAGTAAGAGGAGATATAAGTGTGGTAAAATCAAGGATATGCAGTAAACAGAAGTACATGGATGTGGAAATTCAGAAACGATGGGGCCTAGGGATCAGCCACGGAGTCAAGGAGAAAAAAGGCTTGTGTGTAGGTTCGGAAATGATAGTATCTTTAACCTGATGTTTATTTCAGGGAACCTTAAGGGTTATTTATTTTGGGGGGTACATGTGGACCTGTGATATTATTTCTAATGGTTTCTGCATGCAATGACTCTAAAATCCTACTATCTTGGATTTAAAGGTGTCCGCGACTAGCTTTCGAAAGCATTTAAGCAGAAGAATATTCTTTCTCAGAATATTCTCCTAACTAGAATACCCAGTTCTCTTTCCAGCCTACCCACTGGCTTATATGAGCCTGTATAAGCCAAAATTTTAAAAAAGTGCTGCACGACACTCTGTTAGATCTTAGCACAGACATAAGTGTGGCAAAGTGTTGTAAGAAATGCTTTAACATGAAGTACGTGTGGGGCAGGGAGGGGGGGTTCATAATGTTTTCCTTAGGCTTTCTTATTAACCCCAAATATTTTGTAACAGTAAGTAGGAGGATGCTACAAGAAGATTCAGGAGATAGGAAACAACACGGAAAATAACCTGAAGAATTAGAAAAATAAATACATCTGTACAGTTGCAATTGTTGAAGTAGGAGCATGACAGAGAAAAGCTCTCAAGCGTAAATCTTCTTGCAATGGCTGCTTTCAGCCGTACATGAAACAGTAGTGATAACAGGCTAAAAAATAATAAAAACTTTGAAATAAAGTTAAAAGATACACATAACTTAAAACTAACATCTTTTTCTACACAGAAAGGTTAAACTGTGAGGTTGACATTTGCATTTGTTACGTTGTCAACACTTTCTGTCTATCGGCATGTGTACAAACAATATCTAAAGATGCCATCTGCATATTTATACCAAAGGAGCTTATGAACAGGACCTGTCAGTGTATTTTAACACCCTTCGAAAACATCAGCTTTCATCAGATATAAACATAACATGTTTAATTTATTAGTTTGGTCTTAATATAAAAAGTTGACAATCATATGTCACTATAACTATTGATAAGGCAAATAAGGACTACAGGAAAATGTCAAAAAGTTATTGAAATGCTTGCTGAAACACTACATCAAATTGTATTTATCAGCTCTTCTCTGCCAATGAATATGTCATATTTTCCTACAGATGGCTATTCCTGAAAAGATGTACCCAATGGAGCATTTCAGAAACTTCATTCTTAAAGCATCTTAATTCCCAGGTCTGAGAAATTTAAAAGGAGTCAGAACAGAGAAAAAATATATTGCAACACATGGCATTATTATGCTGCTCCACTAAAGTTAAACAGAAATTGTGCTTAAAGAACAATTCACACCTGATGTTTTGTTGGAATACTTATATGTTTTGTGTGCCCACCATGTATCATGGATGTTTCATCTGACAAAAATTTGCTTTAAAATTACAAATTCTTAAATTTAATTCAATGGGCACTTATTGAATACCTACTATGTACAGCATTCATAAACTACTTCAGAAAACTTAAAAGTGGAACACCCAGTTTTTTCTCTTGAAGATCTTATAATTTGGCTGGAGTAATAAAACATAAGTAAGTGAAAATCAGTAAGTCATTTCAGTTCTGACATGGAAACAGTGTGCACACTGGTACAGGTTAATAACGTAAATGCCAAGGCAAATGGGAAGTAAAGAAAATCTATCATGACAGAAAGATAATTAGAAAAGACTTCACAAAGGAGATGAATAATGGGCTAGGTATTGTAGAAATGGAAGACATATCAATATGAGACTAACAGGTAAAGCAAGCCCGAAGTTCCAAAGCACACCTGTTGTCCTAAACTGCATATAGAATAGTTTTAAAGCAACGTGAAAACTTTTGTTGGTCTTAAAATGCCAAGCATTCCCACTTTCAAAATTGTTAAATAACATAGCTCACACAGACAATGTGGAGGTCGACCCACGTTTCAGAGCTGAAGAAGCCAGGGCACCGTGACTCGCCCAGTGGCACTCAGCTAGTTAGTATCAGAGCTGACACCCAAAGCCAGAACTTTGATGCTTAATCCAGCGTACTTTCTACTACATCACCTGCTTCTCTTGGTTTACAGCCTATTTGAAATAAATGTAGGTTAGTTATTGAACCAAGTTTTCTTTAGACTGGATACACTGGAACTAACAGAGACTTCAGTGACTCTTTAAAGAGAAATGCTATAAAGCAGTATGATTTAGTAGCTTTAGAGTCAGATAGGTTTGATTTCAAGTCCTGGATCCAAATTATGAGACCTTGGGAAAGTGTCAGCTTTTCATAACCTTGTATGACTGAATTATAAACTGGCTATGAAGAATAAATGATATACAACATGGTAGCTGACCTATTAGAGGCCCTCAACAGTTAGTTCTCTCTCCCTCTCCCTTTAAAAGCCCTATCAGCGATCATTCTAGATTGAGGGGTTCTCAATCAGGGATACTTTTGCCTCAGTGGGGACATCTGGAATATCTGGAGACATTTTTTGATTGTCACGACTCGGGTGGAGTGGAAGTGGGCCACTGGCATTTAGTAGGTAAAGGCCAGAGATGTTGCTAAACACCCTGCAAGGCACAGGACACCTTCCTCCCACCCCCAACAAAGAATCATCAAAATTTCAACAGTACCAAGGTTGAGAAACTCTGCTCTAGACCAAAGAGGAAAACTACCCATTACCACTAGCATTCAGTGAAAAGAAAGATCATATCTTTTCTGCCCCCAAAAGCAAGCATCCTGACTTTACTAAAATATCAACATCAAGGTAGAAATGCAGCAGATCCCCAAGTTTATGACATGGAGTACAAAAATACAATTGACTTAATATTCCTTCATGTGTGAAGTCTTCTATTTGCATGTGATAGATTTGCATGCAAATCTATATTTCCAGACATATGGAACGTTTATTTCCCTAGAATCTACCTGAGGGAGGAATAATTAGCAAAAAAACCCAAACCAAAACAAAAAACCCATAAATTTGTAAATATTTATGGATTTTTTTTTTAATTGGAGGACTGAAAAATTCTTTAGGCAAATGTGAACCTAATGACATCAGTTTGTACTTTGAGATATTTCTTGGTACTACCTAGATTCCAAAAAGACATTAAAAGTATCAGGATATAGCAGGAGGGAGCAGATCACTGCGTGAGTCTCAACGAACTGGCACCCGAGGCAGTTGCTGCCTGCCAGCACCTCACCCTTCTGGTACATACCTGGTATTTTCCCTCCCTCTCTCTTATACTTTTATTTTCCCCTGCTCCTACTTTCTCTCTTTTCCTTTTCCCTGCTGTCTATGCCTCTTGTCACTTGCCAGTGACAGTTGTTTAGCCCCAGCCATGACAGAATTCAAAAGACAAAATGCCTTGATTTAATGGCAACGTTTCAATAATGCTTTCTGGGAGATGAGAATGAGAGTCACGGGCGTACTTTAACTGGCATTCTCTAGGCGCTATACCTATGTAAAAACATTTTGCGGAGATAGTATTAAGAGACCCCATATTGAAAAACATTTCTGAGGGCTCAAGAAATACAGCTGCTCATGATCTATTTACTAACGTTAAAAATACAGTTAGTATTTCTAGTTCTGCCGGGTTTAAAATCATTCCTCTTCGGAGTGAAATGTAAACTTTTATTACAAAGGGACTGTTGTAGATGATTTTGGTGTCAGAAAATGCCACAATATGGTATATGTTAACTATCAGTGCGAGCCACAGTGCCATCTATGGCCACATTCCGTTTGAATTAGAAAACATAATTTTGCTACTTTGACAGTCCCTGAACACACTAGGAAAATAGAAAGCCCTCTCAGCTATAAAATGCACTGACAAAAATCTCACCCCAAATCTATATTTCCAAACACACAGAAGCATTATTGCCTTAGAATCTACCTGAGTGGGTAACAGTCAGCTATAAAGATATAAGTTTGTGAATCTTATAATGATAACATCTTGAAATTATATACTTTCATGATGATAATTTCTCTGACTGCAGAGTCTATAGCAAAACAATATAACCATAAACCAAGACTCTTCAATCCATTCACTATGTTTAAAGAAAACCTGAGAAAGTAACTATTTTATTTTAAGAAACAGAATAGATTTTAAAGTACTAATTAAAGGGACTTCCCTGGCAGTCCAGTGGTTAAGACTGTGCTTCCACTGCAGGGGGCACAGGGTCAACCCCTACTCAGGGAACTAAGGTCCCACATGCCACACAGTGTGGCCAAAAAAAAAAAAAAAAAGCAATTAAGGCTCAGGATAGTATTTTTTTTTCTAATCTGAGTCCTTTTTGACTGCAGTTCAGAAATAGTTTAAAAGTTATTTCATAATTAAAATACCATTTGATATGATGATCATAAGATTTAAATTGATATCATAAACTATGGGTTATATTAAATTAGAAGTTCTCCAACCTGGCCACAAAAAGAACTTCAATTTTCTCCCTAAACAAGAGAAATCCTCTAGTAATCCTACTATCAAGTTGTAAGTTATTTTCCACACACCAATGCACAGCTATCATCATTTTGCACCAAGTAGATTTTCTCTCTTTCTTTCTATTCCAAATTCACTCGGCTTACTGCCAAGAGAAAATACAGACACAGGGGAGGCAAAGAGCAATTCTGCTAAGATCAATGAAGATGTTGGCCATAACAGAATCCTATTTATCTGCCACATCCACACTTCTTTTTCTCTGATTAGAGATTACTAGCAATTTCTTGACAATTCTTTTACAAAATTAAGTTACTATCAGTCTTGCAGGACATCACAGGGGGAAGGAAAAAAATATATATACATAGTTTTTTCCTACTAACTCTGGAAACAACATATATATATATAATTTCTATAATCATATTTCTGTTCTTACAAGGGAATTAATATACCTGTTTCCAAAGCAAAGTACATATTTATAAAC
The DNA here is from genome assembly GCF_963455315.2 of Globicephala melas. Taxonomy (NCBI): domain Eukaryota; kingdom Metazoa; phylum Chordata; class Mammalia; order Artiodactyla; family Delphinidae; genus Globicephala; species Globicephala melas. The sequence continues at coordinate 17,398,628 of NC_083329.1, forward strand.
AAAAAATTCACATAAAGATGTTCTATTGGCATTGACCTCAGGTCAGAAGTCAAAGGCACAATCTATTTAGTAGTATGAAATTAAAGGCTGAGGGTTTTTTTTTTTCTAGGCTCAAGTGAGAATTTAAAATATTTGTTTTGCCACCTAGGGAGAAAAATTATTCATGCTAGGGCACCTGTTTCCCCCAAATAATGGCTATCATGGTACCTAACTTTAAACCAAAAAGAAATTAATTTTTAAAGTCATTTAATGCAAAAGACATGTGGGTAACTGTCACTGTAAAATACTGGCTTTTGCCAAGTTAAAAAAAAAAGTTTTTAAAAGAATAGCATTGAAGATTTGGGAGAAAAAGAATGAAAGCAAGTTAAATGGCACTGCAACTTAAATGAAAGAAAGAGCTTCATTGTTTTAAATGCTTCATTAAATATAAAGCAAGCACATTACCCAGCATGTGTAATCTTTCAATCACTTCTAATCACAAAGGAGATAAAGGCCAAGCTCCTCAACTTTACCGGCAAGGCTTCGCCGAGCTCTCAGGCTCATCAAGGGCTGATGCCCAATTCGCAGCCCAGACCAATTAAATCACAACGTCTGGGAGTGGACGCTAGGCGGAGGAGTCCTTAAAGACCCCCAGGTGATTCTAACGTGTAGCAAAGTTGGAGAACTAAGACTCTAGTCCCACATGTTAAACCTGGAGGATATCAAACACTCTAGGCCTCCCCTTCCTCCCTTCCACGATGCTACCCTCCTCCGCTCCCCACTTTGTTTATGTTATGCTTTCAACGTGAGGAGACCCTGCTTCTCTCAAATTCCCTCACCCTTCAAGTCTCAGTGTGGGTCTTCCTTCCTACTGGGTGCTTTCCCTCACAACCCCACTTCATTCCTACACAAACACCTGGGTTGGATGTCCCTCCCTGAAAGTGTGCCCCTTCACATACTCTCCCGTCAGAATCTCCATCATTTCACTTACCTGAGTAAGACAATTATTGACTATGAGCCCCTTGAAGAATATGTCTTATTCATCTTTTGCTCTCTTGCACAATGCCTGATGCATGGTAAGTACTAAATATATGTAAGTTGTTTTTAGTAATCTATACCAAAACAACAACAAACTATTGAAAACCACTAAAATTAAAAAGAATGAAGTGAATAGAAAGAAGAGCAGCTTGAAAGTTCTCTTCCACAGCTTCCTTGTTTGTTCTTTAGTTTGAAATTAATTTTAATAGTATTTGTTTTTATTAGTGAGAATTTGATTTAAATCATTTCAGCTTCCACCATATAATTTCTAGCTGTGTATTACACTGCCTTGTATATTTGGGGCATATTATAAACCAAATTCTCAGTGTATGACAATATTTGAAACTTTTTAATTATAAAGCTATTTGGCTGTTGTCTTTAGGTATGCTAAAGTAAGTTCTTTGTTGATATTAATGACAATATTTAACAGATACTACAGAATCTTCCCCCTTCTCCTTCTCAATACTGGTATGTTAGGCCAGTGCCATAACAATGCAAAGACAGTGACTTCTAATAGTTTCTGGGAAATGTCAGTTATTAGAAATTAGGGAAGGGATGGGAAGCAAATTCAAAGTAAATAATTCAACATGTATTTTGAACTCTAAATGAAAAACTCAGTACAAATAACTCTAATTAGTAATATGATACATATAATAAAATGATATAAAACAATGTAGAGTATCATAATTCTTCTATGTTTAATTCTGACTACTACCACAAGGTCAAGGAGAAACTTGCTTGCATAGATTAATTTCTAAGACATCTTTTACAAAATAAAATGTGCTAGAATATAAAAGCAATCCAACGCAGAAGGTCATATCTGAGAATAAGATGGAAGATTTCATGCTTCAATCCTTTGTGCAAGCGCCTGCAGTTCGCCTTGAAGCACTGAGAAGGCAGATTTAGGATACTGAGGGGCTATTCTGACTTGGAGATACTTTAACCTCTAAACTCTTTAATTCTAGGATTACTACTTGTGCACAGCAAAGCCGCTGACTATAAATCAGGGCAGTTCTCAAAGTATTTATACATTTATTATCTTACTTGGCCCTCATATTTCCCCATTAGGTAGGCAGAATTGATAAGACGATCCAAATGTGCAGATCCAGAAACTGAAGCCCAGAAGGAATATGCCGCGTCTGAGGTCTCGGGTCTACACTCCTTGGGCTTTTCTCACTATTTCACACTTCCCCTCTTGACAAAGTGGTCCATGACCAAATTTAGCTTCATACAATTTTAGAAAAATATGATATAGACCATTTCTAACCAATGTCTAATAATACATGTATGATTTTTTTTTTTTTTTTTTTTTTTGCGGTACGCGGGTCTCTCACTGTTGTGGCCTCTCCCGTTTCGGAGCCCAGGCTCCGGACGTGCAGGCCCAGCGGCCATGGCTCACGGGCCCAGCCGCTCCGCGGCATGTGGGATCTTCCCGGACCGGGGCACGAACCCGTGTCCCCTGCATTGGCAGGCAGACTCTCAACCACTGCGCCACCAGGGAAGCCCTGTATGATATTTTTTTAAGGGTAAATAAAGCCATCAAATAAGGACCCTGGATCAAACAGCATTTGAAATGGGTAGCGCGGAACCACGTTCCTTAAAAAAAAGTAGAAAAATTTAAACTTCATTGAAGCTAAAAAGAAATCTGCAAGGTTCTAACAATGGAGATTGTTTTCTCCTTTCTAAGCTTCACCATAAAAATTACATATTGCAGGTTTCCCTGGTGGCGCAGTGGTTGAGAGTCCACCTGCCGATGCAGGGGACACGGGTTCGTGCCCGGGTCCGGGAAGATCCCACATGCCGCGGAGTGGCTAGGCCCGTGAGCCATGGCCGCTGGGCCTGTGCGTCCAGAGCCTGTGCTCCGCAACGGGAGAGGCCACAACAGTGGGAGGCCCGCGTACAGCAAAAAAAAAAAAAAAAAAAAAAATTACATATCACCATAAATAAGACAACCCTAGTCTTACTTCAGTTGAAATTTATTTGTAGACTAGGTTTATATAAAAAATCAAAATAAGAAAGCAATGAAACAAAAAATGTCAGTCATTTAATATGCAAAGTGGCAATGTTTCAGTAGGAAAGTCAAAGTATGTCAGGTAAAAAAAAACTCAGACAAGATTAACAAAGGGCACCCTTGTTTTAAAGTACAGAATACACTCTTTAAGAAACTCATTTCATTTCTGTAATTAAACATTTCACACCAAGACCAATACCATGCAGTGTGACTTTCCAAACCATAAAATCTAACAGTCTTTCTCCATTTTAAGAATGCAATTACAAGTCAAATTCTTTATAACCAATAACAGAAATCACCATTTTCACAGTAGATTTCCAAGTCCAAGACAGTGATAACTTGTTTTAAACAATACTTAACAGAACCAAATGGAGAAAATTGGTAAGTCTCCTCAGAATCTTCTGTGATGGCGCTTGACCCACAGAAGCTTTTGTGAATTTGCAAAGGCACGAGGCGCCTCAAGAACTAATAAAGTGTGATGAGGATGAAGTCCCATTTCTCGATGTGTCCCAATGTGGCCACACTTAAGCGCTTATTTCAGAGGCATTTCCAGCAAAGGCTTTTAATCCATGATCTGATGAACTTCTTAAAAGAAAAGCCAGAAGACGAATTTGACTCCACATATGTTCTTGGTTTTATTCTTAAATATGAATTTTCCATTTGGGAGAACTAAAGGACAGAAAGTTAAACAAAACAAGCCAGAAAGAGGCTATCTGTGTGCATGGTCCATGTCCTGGTAGGTTTCCAAGGACCTGAAATCAAGAGAAAAGTCTCTGGCAAAATCTATTCTAGCCCCATTTTAACTTCTTGTACAGGAAAGCTTAAACTAGTTGACACAGCAAAACTCTTCAACCACTACTACACAGCTGAAAAACCTTCACCCTAGAGACCTGATCGGGCTCCGTCTTCATCACAAGCAGCTCAATGCTCCTAAAAGCTATGAGCTAAGTCAAAAGTGCCTAATCCATTTTAAGTTTTGTTCTGAACCTCACAAATGTGGAACTGGATGAAAGACAATAAGAATGGCATAAAGAGCAATGGAAGATTCATGAAAGAAAGAAATGAGAAGGCAAAGTCAGAACCATGATGTGTCATTCCCAGTTGCTCACTTACTTCAGCAAAGCAAAGCACAAAACTGACATGCTTTATTCTAATATGTTTTAACCCTAGGGCCTAAGTATGAAATCCCTAGCTAAGTCAGTGGTATTAAAATAGTTCAATTTTGAGTTTCAAGATTCCTAGAACATAAGCTTTAAGAGGGCAGTGAACGTGCAGGCATCTGTGCTACGGTCTTGAGGCCTTCAGCTGCCCTAGCAACATCACAGCATCACTGTCACCCACTTTAAAGTTTGGCATTTACCAGGAAGTGCATGGCAAGTGCTTTGATAAAAGACATTTTATTTAAAAATCAATTAGCTACTTTTCTTTCCAAGGACTAGTATACCCTACGTGAAAAAAGAGCATGGCCCGAAGGCAAAATAAAACAAGTAAAAGGCTTATCTTTTAAACTACATAGTACTTTTCCCAGGGAAATTCAACAGGGGTGCCGCAAATCTTGATAACAGTCTCTGACCATGTATTTGCAGAATATCAGACTATTTTTGAGCATGGGACAGTTTACAAGCAGCCAGTAAAAAGTTTCCTATTCATGAGCAAACAATTTTACATTAAAACAGAGTTGGCTTTTTGACTATGGCAATTAGTTTCTTCATGTTCCAAACACCAAATAACATTTTCCCGTTAATTTTTAAACCAATGTGGCTTTAACTTAAAATAAACTGTACATCAAAAGAATGGAAAATAAACAGCCAAGAACACAATTTGACGAATTGGATTTATTTCGTTTATTTATCTAAACAGGGACCACTGGATCTCTTTAATAGGCTGACAGTTGCATTGGGCTGGTAAATAAAACATTCAACAGTGTCTTCAGCCAATATAGAAATGCAAATCCCATCAGAAATATTTTATTCATGAAGCAGTAATTTCAGTTACTACCAGTTCTTTTTTAAAAAATGGCGCTCTGCAAATAAACAGTGCCATCTAGTGACTAACAATGAAGCCAAATTTATCACCAGTTTATAGTTAAATCTTTCAAAAATCTTACCTGTTTTTATCTTTCCTCTTTATTTCCTAGGTAAGATCAAAGTGGCTAGGCAAAACAAACAAACAGAAAAGTTGATAATAATTTGTTAAGTCATTTAAGAAGGATTATAAGCAGCACAACTACATTAAAACCAATAAGCTTTATAATTTTTTTGTTTGTTTGTTTTAAAGCAATTTAGCACCGCTTCCAGAAAACATACACTTCATCTGCTTAGAAAACTCAAGCCATAGAAATAACATAAAGTCATAACAAAAATTTGCTCCTTCTACCATAAAATGACACTAAAACTTTAATTCCAATGATTAAAAAAATTAGTATCAATAGACAGAAAAAATCTTCCAATAAAATTGTAGTATCTTATCAGGAAACTGACACCAATTAAAAAAAATGTACACACACAAGAATGTGTGAGTGCACACACAGAGATATATCCATACCAGTATACACTTCAACTTTGCCAGTAACTACAGTGGACATGAAAGTTATTTTTGCAGGTCACAAAGCTCTACAGGAGGTAAAGACAATGGTCTGAAGCCCAAAGCAGTCATCATAAAAGCAGTCACTTTGGAAGAAAGTGTCAGAGTTTCCAAAGGGAAGAAGATCTATTAAGGCCAACATCAAATTCAGTACATAAGACCAATGATAAAATATTTAATACATACTACTGTTCCATTCAAGAATACATGGTGGGGAGAAGGGTCAAGAACATGAACCTTTAACAGCATCCTGAATTAGGAGACCAGGGTGACACGAAAGCACAGATCAGCCCCAGAAGGCATCACTACAGCTGATAACAGACTTTGAATCCATTTCCTGTGTCAGCCTTTGAAATTACTGGGCTCTGTGAGTAGAAGATTTACCAAGGTCAAAGCCTGGAATGAGAATCCTACAAACAAAGAAGGCCAACTGCATGATGATTTCTAACAATTTCACCTATCGAGGCCTTAGGAAACAACATCCTCAGAAAATAACTGCAAACAAGTAAAATCATGTATGTACATGTACAGTATCACTTTCTCCCTTAAAGGGAACATAGTCACATCCAGATAACTAACATATTCTTCAGTTTCTGATTACGAAATTTTGAGAATGTAAAATGAGATCAATTTTAGACCAGATATGAGAGCCATGTATATCTACTAGCCTTACCAACATGAATATATCTTCCCTGGAAAAGTATCTTAGACAAAGAAATCTCAGTTGTATTTAATTCTAGAATTGTGAAATCCCCCATAATGACAGATCATAACAGTATCTTTTTCATATAATTATGGGTTAAAAGAGTGATGTACATAAAGTACTTACCTCTGGTCTGCCTATGATTTTTAGCTCTTATTTAACATTTTGATACAGAGAAGATCATAGAAAGAACAACAAAGATGATCTGATAAATCACAGTAAAAACATATCTCCAAGGAATATTTTAATTAGAGCTATAATATTGTTGATAACCTTTGATGTGATAATCTGTCTTCTGAGAAATGACCCTGATGAAATAATCCTGTTCTAATATGTTCATTGCAGCACAATAAATTATGGAGGGGATAAATGGAAATACATTAGTATTTAACAAAAGATGAACTAATATCACTGATTGAAATATTATGCACCCATTAAAATGATTAAGAATTTATAGAAATGGAAAGTACCAATGTTAGAACCTTGTAAATATGGATCGAGTAGCACCATTACTATGCAAAATAAAACAACAAATTATACAAAAGAGAGGGGAAGGGAAGATTAGAAGGAAATAAATAAAAATGTAAAATATGAATCCTTTGAGGTAATAGGGCTAAGGTGATTTTCTTTCTTCTTTCTACTCTTATTTATTTCCAGAATATTCTATAGTAAGCAGGTATTATTTTTACAGAGACTCCAACGACAAATGTAATTTTTTAATGGAAATCATATTAATTAAGTGCAGAGTGGAGGAAGATTTTGCTGGAATGATTCTGTCCAGTCTGGCTTTCTTATTTCTTTCTAGAATGTACTTATGCTCCTGCAAGAGGGACAGCTGATGTCATAATTACAACATATTACCACTGACATGATCCAAATTTCTAAAACATGTTTTCATGGTTTTCTACAGCTTCCACAGAACAGAAGTAAAATATCTCAAGAAGTCACAAGAACAGGAAAGATACACAGAAGCATCAAGTTTTTGACCTTCCAACAAAAGTCATAATTTAAAAGGGTTCATCGCTCTCATTTATGCTTCTTTACTCTATCTTAGACTTAAAAAAATAGAATACAGCTACTGGCTTCAGTCATAAACTCGGATACTCAAGTTGTCCATTCACCTGTTAAAAGAGCGAGTGTAGGTAGCAGCAGCGAAAGCTTCAAGCTGTTCCACAACATCCTTTGAACCCTGACCTAAGGGACCAACTCCGATAGTCCGCAGGAAGTTGGGTTTCCAGGACCATTCAGCCTCACTGCTGAGACTGTCAACAGAAGTGCCATTCTCTGATGTAGATAGCTCTGCACTAGGAGCTGGTCTAACAATCACATCACACAGCCTGCCAAACAGGAAAAGGAGAGCATTCGGGCACCACTGACCTGGGATAGAAGTAAACTTGAGACTGGGGCTAAAAAGCTCTACTGCTAATCCTCCACCCTAAGTCCTGTAGTCTATGTATACATCTTAAAGGAAGTTCAGCTTTGTTACAAAAAAAAAAAAAAAAAATGCAACTATACAAGTCAGCCACAAGATGGCGCAAGCATCATAGTATTACAACATCAGATGCAAAAGACATTCATCATTCGACACACCACGTCCTCATGACTTAGGGAATCTTATCCTGGTACATCACTTATTTGTCCCTTTCTTTTTCTACTTACTGAGACTTGGTCAAATACTTTATACAACGTTTGTTTTTTGTTGTTGTTTGTACAAGTTTAGGGGTTTTTGTTTGCTTGATTTTATTTTCTTAAGAAGCAAACAATAATCTTAAACTTGAAAAAATCCTCAACTACATTTTTCCTCCTTTTAGCTGGTTCATTTTCCTGGACATGACCATGTCCTAGCTAACCTCATACCAATACTGAAGGGAGAAATTACAAGAATGGCTTAAATACATGAATTCTAATTTTTACATTGTTTTCAAACATACAAAGGAGCTATTAAATTGATTTTTATGAAAATGTGAAGTTGAGGGTAGGGAGTTGCAAAGGATCATGGAGAGAACATCAGAATGTGTGTTTAAGTTATTTGATTCTGGTCCTTGCTCTAAACAGCAGTGTGACTTTAAGGTAAGACATTTGGTCCCCCTGTTCCTCCATTTCCTCATCTCAAAAATGTGACTGGATTTGAACTTCTCTGGACCTAATATTCCTATTACTCTGAGACTGTAAGAATCCAAAATGAACAATATGAGGCTATAAGAGGCCAAAAATCAAGAAAAATGGAATTAGGCAAGTGAACAGAATCATCAGGGGTAGCAAGAGTGTAAAAGGGAACATAGCGGTGTCTGCTGATTTCCCTTACCTTCCCACAACTATGACTGCAAATTATAACCCATATTTTAAAATCTTATAAGTATGTATTTATTCAGCTACAGATTAAATTCTATGATAGGTCATTGTAAAGAGCAGACTATTATTCTTTTTTCATTCTCAGATGTACACAATTATTCACTAAGGATTAATAAACATTAAACTCTTCTGAACTTTCATGCCAGTAATGACAAAGTAACTGATACAAGACCAACCCTCCCTCTCTAAACAACTATAACAATGGACAAAATGTGTGAAGCAATCATTTTAAAAAACTGGACAATAGGCAGTGTAGGACTGAAATCCTGTGAGGAGAGAACACTTGAAATGAACCCTACAATCACCATGGCTCTCAGCCGCAGGCACTGATCAGATTCCAGCACAGGGGGTGGAGCCCAAATGGAGCCTAACATGTCTCTAAGCTTAGGAGGTAGATACTGGAGGTGGGGACTGCCGAGATGGATGAAACTTAGCAGAGTAATGGAGAGAAGGAGCTCCAGAAATCTATAAAGGGGTCCTGTTAAGTCTTTGGCTGAAAATGAATTTGCGTATGTAGAGGTAAGAGGTGTAACAGAGGACATTTATTGGGGAGCCATGGGTGGAATGGAGATTCTGGAGGTCACCCAAAGCAGGGAGATACAATTCTGACCAAACAGAGGGTGGAATATTCACTGTTCACTATTCAATATTCACTATTCCAGTCATTCAAATGGAATCCAAGAAAGACAAACCTCAAAAGTCAGGCTACTCTAGACATGTCCCAACAAAGTTAACAATAAGCCTTGAAAGGATCTGTTAGTAAATTATCTGCTTGTCCAAATAAAGGCCAACATTCTCTAAAACAGGCACTATCAACAGAGGTGACTTGCCCAGAGACAAGAACTGGTTCTTGGGAGGATGAAGAATTTTAAATATTACAAAGATGCATGGCCCTCCAAAGGGCCACAGAACATGAACAGATGTACAGACACACAGTATATTCATGGTACTAAAATTTCCCGGGGAAGAGAGGAGCAATTAGGGAAAAAAAAGTCTAAAAAAGTTCCTTAGTGGAGTGCCAATGAAAAAAAGATTGAGAGGCACTACTCCAAAGGAAACCAACAAATTCTAGGCTTTTAACAATTCAGCAGGCAATAGAACTCTAGGATTTTGTGGAACAGTGTGACATATTCAGATCAGTGTGCTAGAAAGGTATTTCCAGAGTGGAGTGGAGGGTGGTTTAGGTTGGGAGAAGAATGGAAGGAGGCAACGCTACTACAATCATCCAGACTGAGAAACATGAAGGCTTCGAGTAGTGCAGATGAAAGCAGGAGCCATTTAAGTGACAGGATTGTTACCTCTCAGTGACCAACTGGATGCACAAGAGGATGAAGAGGGAAAAATTAAAACATCACTCTGAAGTGACTAGTACTTGTCAAGTTTAAGTGTTGGTGTTTAAAGGACTCTGGGGTAGCAGTGCCCAGTAAGTAGTAAGAAATATGAATTTAGAGCTGTAGGGAGTTCTGAGTGAGAAATGCAAGAGAATTATAGCTGTGGTATTGAAGCCGCAGGAGCGGATGATAACACGAGGAGTAGGACAGTGGGGTAAGTGGAGAAGAAGTCCGAAGAAACCAGGCATCTGAGGGACAGGCACAGGAGGAGGAAGAGGGGCCAAGAAAAGAAAGCAAGCAGACAATGGGGTTGAAGAAAAAAGTACTGAGTTGTCCTCTACGTTTCCCCATTGGCATAGATGTTCCCGCAAAGTCTTAATATTACAAAGGGAATAAGAGAACTTCTTCATTTGCAATAAACATTGCAATTGAAGGACCAACTGAAGATTGAAGGACCAATCTCTACTATTTTTTCCTGGGATTCAATACTTTGAGGTATGGTATATGATTATAAGAAATTATCAAATGTCTTTAAGAAGATATTCTTCATTCCATTAAAAGACAACAGAATTATATATAAAAAGACAATAAGAATCAAAAGAGAATTACATAAATATTTCCTACATTCTATTCGAATGCCTCACGTGATAAGGTAAGGTAAAGTGGACAAAGCTGTGAAACAAGAAGCAAAGGACCACTCACCGCTCAACACCCTACAATTGCTTCTCATCAAGCGAGAGTAGAGGCCAAGGTCTTCACCATGCCTGCAATGCCCTTAGAGGTCTTTCCTCTGCCCCCCCTTCTGTAACCACAGGCACCCCTCTCTCCCACTTGGGCACAGAGAACAAACACCCTAGCAAAATGGGCACAGAGAACACCCTAGCAAACAGCCACACCGCCCTGCTGGTCACTGTCTGTCCATTTACTCATCTTCTTTATAGCATTTATCACTCCCTGAAATTACGACAGATGTATTCACTTGTTTCTTGTCTTCCCCATTAGAATATAAATTCCACGAGAGCAAGAACTTTCTCTCTCTTAGTCACGGCTCTTTTCCAGCACCTAGGACACTGCCTGATACGTTACAGGGCTCAAGAAGGACTTGTTGAATGAAATCCATAATCAAGCTGGACCTCTTGGTTCTATGACATGTAAAATGGGGATAGTAATCCGCATCTGCTCTGTCTACCCTTCCTACAGTGAAATGAATAATGCGTGTTAAAGCACTTTATAAACTGTGAGTCCCGTACAACAGAAGGTGGTGGTGGTGGTGGTGAAGGACGTTTCCTGACACAGCAGAAGACAGCTGCGGCAGCAAATAGATGAACACATGAATTTTTTAATGAAAACCTGGAGACTAATGTTTAGCTCCTAGCTGCTGTTTCCATTTTTCTTTATAATAGAAAATATATCTGAGAAATGCTTATCCAAATACATGATACCTAAAGGACTCTATTCTTCAGGAATGTAATTCTTTTTTTTTTTTGGCAGTACGTGGGCCTCTCACTGTTGTGGCCTCTCGCGTTGCAGAGCACAGGCTCTGGACGCGCAGGCTCAGCGGCCATGGCTCACAGGCCCAGCTGCTCCGCGGCACGTGGGATCTTCCCGGACCGGGGCACGAACCCATGACCCCTGCATCGGCAGGTGGACTCTCAACCACTGTGCCACCAGGGAAGCCCTAAATGTATCTTTTTAAGACTCTAATAATAAAGGCTATGAAGCCTATCCCAGAAAAAACATAGAAACACACATCTAAAAATACTGATATAATTTCAGGACATTCACGAGCCCCTGAAGTCCATCCATGAACACTGCAGTTTAAAGACTGCAAACTCTGAAAAGGCCCAAAATTGGATTTCAAAATCCTAATAAATGCTAAATACCAATAAATACTATCTAAACTCAAAAAAACACATGATTTGGATCTATTTTGTGAGTCAGGAATCCAACATACCTTCAAGTCCATCATTAGCCAGCTCTACAAGCATTTTTAGATCCCCAAGTCTTTGGCACAAGCTCCCAAAGACGGTGCACTTCATGCTGACTGAGGCGTGTGGGGGCAACAATAAAAACGACATGAAAACCAGTGTGAAGACCAGTAAGTACAACAAAGGGTGCAATCTGACTCACAAAATCTGTCTCAAGTTTTCCCATTTCTTGCTTGTAGCTTCTCATCCTGTTGCTGTACATCCCTCGACTTTGGGGAGGTATCTCTCGGACTTCCAAATCCATCTGTTCCAACTGGAAGGGTGAGAGAAAAACATGACTTAAACCATATGCTTACTCTTCATGTGACTAGACATTTCGAGCTGAAAGGATTTAATTCCAATTCCTCAGTTTACAACTTGAGGAACCAGACCCAGGGAGCTAACTGCCTGTGGTCAATTGAACACTGGGACTATTTTTGTGCTCCATGTTTGTTAAGGTCAACAAATAGGTACTGAGTGCTTGCCAAGGGACATATAGAGTGCCAAAGTGTTTACTCTGTCAAGCATTTTTTAAAACTGTGTGCATTAAGCCAAACATCCTCAATGATAATGATCTGACTATCCGTGGAGTATCCTATCATTCCACCCAACCGGGTCTGGTCTTCTGACCCCAAACCACCAGAACTATGCCAAGATAAACCAAACCATTATTTCTACAATTATTCTATGAAATGTCAGTCCAGTCTTAGTCATTTGGTGAAAATTCTCCTGGAAAGTCTTTTCTGATTAGGAAAATCCCATGGCAACCAATATGGGATCTTGAACTCCAGCCTTATACTTTTTAATCATGTTGATATGGAGTTAAATGGATACAGTAACGTAAAATTACACAGCTCACTGAAATCAGAGCAGGGCACTTTATAACAACCTGTCGTGATGTAACACTTTGCATACAACACATGAGCATTTAACGGGAGGCAATACAGAAATAGTATGATGGTTAAGAACACAGGCTTTCAAGTCAGACGCCTGCGTTCACAGTTCACATCATAGGCTACACTGCTTACTAGTCATGCAACCTTGGACAGGCTTCTTAACTTCTCTGGGTCTTACTCTTTCCATTTCTAAAAACAGTACGTCTTTTGTAGGGCAGTTATGAAGATTAAACAGGGTAATTCCTATAATGTGCTTAAGACAGTGTCTTACTTGGTAAACACTAGATTAATGAGAATAATAGGAGTGATGATTACTGATGATGAAGAAGAAATACAGCAAGCATGATACAAGGTATCAGCTGTAGTTTATACTTGGCATTAAAAAATAAAAACCAACAACTACAAATTGGCTCAGGCCATGTCTAATAAACTCACAACCGAAAATGTTGTCAGATATTTTGCCTTTTAAAGCAAATAATCCTAATAAATTATTTCCATGAACACTATACACTTGGCACTAATAAAACTCTTACTTGTCCAGTGTCAGTCTGAGTAACAACAGTAGAACTCAGATAAACCAAAACACCATGTTTCAATTCACAGGCCTTAATTTTTATTAAAAAAAAAAGATTGTTTTAATTACCCTTGATTTATGCAGTAACCATTTAAATTATTGACATGTCTCAAAGTAAATGTGAAGCACCAATAAGTTAGTTACTCAGCAAGGCAATTACTTAGAGCACTTCTCTGAGATCGTCATTATGTACTTAGTTCTAATAAGGTTGAGCAGGATCATCCAGACAAATGACTGCAAAGTACATGTAAGAGAAAATCCGAGCGTTAACTGCATTTTTGTTTCAGGCGTTTTACAAGGACACTTAAAACTAACCAAAAGTAGGTAAGAAAGAAAAAAAGGAAACACACAACAAGCACTTTAAATGAAACCAGAAATAAGGCTAATATGCACTAGTTTCACGTTGTCACAACATTCATGTGACCAATGTCAAGTGGTAATTATGAGACATGCAGTGTCCAAGAGATTAATGCAAACTGTTCAGCAGAAATACAACTCCTCCTAATAAGTAAAATCATAATGAAGTTCTTCTCCCAGCATCCTCATCAAAAGGACAGTATATAATGATCAGTATCCTTAATAAGGATGTCCTCAGAATTAAGTAAATCAGCTGCCTGATCATTTTAAACAAACAGAAACATATCTAAGACAAAACTCTACGTTAGTAACAAACGGAGATGACCATGTAAGCTCCATGGGGGTATAACTCAGTTTTTCTTGGTACAGTGACATCTTGCTTATCAGGAAACCAGCTTTCTAACATCATCAAGTAAATCAACGTCTCCAAAAGAAGGCAAACCAATGAACCAAAACACAGGTTTTCATGGCAAACAAAACAAACAAAAACAAAAACACCCGCTACTGAGAACTCAACAAGATAAGAAGTTAACTCAACATCCAAAGAATTGATCTGTTGTATCACTTATGGTAAAGCCTGCCAACCTGAAGGAAGAAGCGTCCTGGTTGGCAGCTATGGTATATAAAAGGCCAGTCTTTTCACGTGAAGGCCAGGAAGCATGAGAGAAACAGCTGACTATAAAAAGGAGAGAAAGGAAACAGAAAAGTATTGGGGATAAAAAAAAAAAAAAAAAGAAAACTTCCAAAAGAGAGGCAAACATGAGAAGCTGAGGAGTTAGAACAAAGCTGCCCCTGCAGAGATAGTGAGATGAGAAGTAGATCTTACAGGGTGAGGAGAGCGTAGGCGTTCCGACAGCTAGAAAAGAAGCAGAGACAGGCAAGATGGAGCATCAGCTCTGCAACTCGCCTCCTTTGCATTCACAGACACGAAGGAAAGGTCTGCGGTGTGATGGGAGGCTACTGCCGCCTATTCCTCAGACCCTGCAAAGCAGCAGCCCCGGGTGTATGGTCCCGTTAACAAATGTTACCCAGGCAAATAAGCCTGGGAAGTGCTGCCCCTTAGGGTCCCTTCCTAGAGACCTGTCGTGCCTCGTAGCCTACTTTAGGGTCTAAGAAGGTTCTATAGAAAAATAATAACCAAAAAAAGACCCAGAATTGGAGAATTCTGTTTAAGCTACAGTTTCCCGAACTTGTTTGAACAGGCAACACCAGTTAACAGAAACACGTTTTGGGAAACTGTTGTAAGTTTATCAGTTAGAACGCCAAGTAGTACCCTTCAGTGTGTAGAAAAGCAGCATGCTCATTTAGGGCCACAATGCAGCAACAAATTGAATCATACTTGCAACACCTGGCTTTGAAACCAAAAATTAGGGCACAATATATTTTAATACTTTTTGCTCCTTGATTTGAGAAGCTAGCTAGAGCTCTGGGTTTAGCATGTCTAAGTACAAATCCTTACTTCACCACTTACTGGGTGTGGGACTTCAGATAAGTTACTCGATCTTCCTAAGCCTCAGTTTCCCCATCTACAAAATGGGGGTAATGACACTCCTCTGCGGGTCTCTCACGCTTCTACATGCCTTGCTGGGCATGCCAAGAATGCAAGGTCCTGACCACTGATTCCCAGGCAGGGAACAATGTTGGGGTAAGAAACAATGTGTCCCTCGGGGCAAAGAGCAGGCTTACTTACAGGCTGTTGTAAAGCAGTATGTTCCCCAGGCTCCATGCTCCTCTCCTATAAGATAATCTGCTGTATGTGCAGGCACTCTTCTAGGCAAACATGCATCAGCCCTGTGGGAACTGGGCCTCAGGGAACTGACGCAAGCCTGCTGCAACTTCGGTGGCTGCTTTTGCTGTGACTAATAAAAGCCTTTGGTCTCTGACCTAGGAATCTCATGTCTTCTGTCAGCATCCATGAGATTGTGGCAGGCTCACTTATTGGTGAGCAAGCAGGGGAAAATCTCGATCCTTAACAATTTTTACAAATAGGTACAAATAGTACCTATCTCACAGGCTTTTGGTGAAAATTAAAATTAAAAAGCAAGTAATACGCTTAACCCAGTGTCTAGTACCCAGGATGCCTTTAACAAGTGTTAGCTAGTTATAACCATTACGAAAAGTATTATGAAGGAATAAAAATTCGAGGTGGACATTTAATGAATCACCTTTACTAAGAAGAATAAAATCCCAAGAAGTGATTAAATTCTCTTCCATCTAAAAACTGATGAATTCTGAATCATGAACTGCTAATCAGTAATGTTTCACATTTCTACAATGAATAAAAGAGACTTAGAGGAAGGCATCAGATTAAACGGCTCTGGGTGTGTTTTAAATATGTTACCAAGTCTACACATACCAGTTCTTTTGCTTCTTCGAGCTGTTTCTCCACATTTGCAACCACCTGCTTCTTCTCATCTGAAACAAATAATAACATCAAGGAATTGCTAAGGATACAGATAAATTTAGTATTTAAAAACTTCTATTTTTATGTACCTTTTTTCCTTTCTGGTCAGAGTAGAGAATTACCATTATCAGTCAAACGGCCATATCATTCTTTAGTGGGTTAGGAACTACTACAAGCCACTGATTCTAGGCTATCTGGAAATACATAATCCTATGGAGCACTGAATTAAGAGACGCCATAACATTTTTAAGAGAAACCAAAAATTATTTTGGCCTTTAGAAGAGACTGTGCCAACAACAGCAGATTTAGTGGTGGCATGAGGAGTCCGCAAAGTCATGACTTTAATAAATTGGGAATAGTGGATTTATGAATACAATTTAAAAGTCACATATAACAACAATTCTTCAAACTGGACAAGTTCTTACAATCCTTTAAAAAAAATTATGCTTTCATTAAGAGTTGAGTGTAATGGAAGAAATATTTGAAGTCAGAAGTACTGATTCTAACCCCAAAGCCATTACCTCATGGTTATGGGATCCTGGGTAAGAAAGAGTTTCTACTGAGACTCAGTCTAAACTGTCTAAAATGGAAATTTAAAGCATCTACTGGATTCTTTTTAGCTCAAATAAGCTGATGCAAGAGAATTTACTTTTAATTTGTGAAGTGCTAAGTGTCTGTATGTGATTTTTTTCAAACTCAACCACAATCAAGTTATAACTCAACTATAATTCCTCATTCTGGGAGAGACATGTTCTAGCAGATACTTTCAGAAAAATTTTCCCTACTCCCATTCCAAATCAATCAGCCCATTTATTTAGAAATGGCACCTGAGTTTTGTGCTAACCTAATTTATTGACCATTTATATTTTTGTCTACCTAACACCCTTCTCTTCTCAGGCAATAAGCCTCACTCTTTCAAGGCTCTCCTCTTCACCAAGTAGGTCAATGGGAGATACTATGTCCTTCTATGACCCTGCCTCTCTGGTCAAAGTGACTTGCCAAAGGATGGCCTTCTCTTTCCAGCTGGACTAATACTAGTAGCTCAATCCCTCTGGCTACATTGGTCTGGGGGGTGAGGGTGGGATGCGTATAGGATCCAATCAGACTAATCAAAGTCCTGTAGTAACAGGAAAGTCTTTTCCTCTCTCTTGGTAGAGTTATGACAGTGTGAGTCTAGAAGCTGTTGGCATCCACTGCTCTAGCTACAAGGAGCAAGCCAATTTCCAGTGGTTGAGAATGAAAGCCTACATTTACAAAGAAGCAAAGCTGATAGATAGATAGATACATAGAAAGACAGATAAAGATGAAATAGATTTTGTTAGTTAGCTTCTTGTTCCAGATAACTCTGGAACAGGTTTTACTTGACTTTATCATGGTTTGGTTTTTTGAAACAACACATTTCTTTTTCTTTATTTAAGTTGGCTTTCTGTGACTTGAAACCCAATGACTAATACAACAGACTAGAAAAGTCAGGAAGCTTGAATGGGTACAATACCTAGCAGCTGACTAACTTTTCAGAAGGATAGTTAATACCAAGTGGGGAATCTTTAATAGAAGTTATTATTTTACTAGAATAATAACTAGGTTCTGATAACCTCAACTCCTTCCCTTTGATCAGCACCCCCCTCCAAACTAGGGGGTAGCTATCACAGAAAGTGTTTTGTGTGTACTCTAAGAATTTCTCCCTAAGAAAAGTGCCCATTAAGAATTAAAATTCAGCTTGATTTTCCCTCTTTGAGAAAGTTAAGCCTACATACGGCCAGATTAAAAATTTAGTATACGACCCCAAATTTATATGCTTCTGGTACATGTCAATCCATCTAACATCTCCACAAATTATAGTAGAACCACACTGTATTTTTGAAATAGTGCAGAATATGAAACAAGACAAGCCTATCCTGGACCAAACCTTTACCTCTAACCCTGATATATTTCCAGGACTCCAGATCTTTAATCTCTATGCTTCTGCCCATCTCCACTGTGACTACCTGGCAAACTGCTATTCAAAACTCTCTTCAGAAATCACTACCTCTTTGAAGCTTTTTCTAACCCAACAGAAGAATTAACTACTCACTCTTGCAGAAAATCCCTAGAACCCTTACCTAATCCTCATGATTTATCTCTCACTTACAGGTCTGATTTATCTTCTACCTTGGAGGCCCTGGGAAGACAGGAACCATGTCTTAGTCCTAAAATTTAGCACTGAGCCTGGCACATAATCAGTTCTCGAAAACTGATGGTAAACTGAATAAATAGTGTAGTCAGTGCAAGACTTTATAAAAGAAGCTATGCTACCAACCACCCTGGTTTCCCTTTTTCCCTGCCTGACCCCTTCCCCCACTTAATCTTTCTAAAATGTGGCTCTGATTGGATCACTTGAGCCTAACAGTCAAGGCCCTCCACATTCCAGACCCAAGAGACCTTTCCAACTTTATTTCCAACTACTAGCTCTCTCGTATGTGCTCTGCATACTAACCAGACAGACTATCCTTTACTACCCAAGCACATCTACCCCCCTCCCCACAACTCTAAGCCGTTGTTCAAGCTACCATTTAGGTTCTTTGGTTGAATAGAACAGATCTGATTCTGGCTAACCTAAGCCAAAAAGGGAATTTATTAGAGTAATTCAGGGTGGATCACAGAATCAATGGAAAAGATGAGTTCCCAAGCTCAGGGAAGACAGTACCCAGGGTGGCTCAGGAAACCAAGGGAGCAGGAAGTCACCGACAGTCTCTGCAGAAGGAGAGTTAAAATTCCAATTCCTGGCAAAAATTCACTGAATGTCCTCGCTTGGGTAAAGTGTTCACCTCTTGACCTGGACAGGGCATGGCAGCCTGTCAGTTCCACCAAGACTGGGTTTAGGGAGTTCCTCAACGGAAAATTGAGGCGCTGCTCTCATAAGATAGAATGGGGGATTCGGGGCCTTCCGAAACAACAGAAACCCATTGCTTGCAACTCTTACACTCTTTCCCTGTTTTTGTCGGCTAAATCCCGCCATCCTTCCAGGTGACCTCCTGGAACATGATCTTATCTCCTCTGAATTCCTAGACCTGTGTCCTCTGCCCTAGCATCCCTGATGATCATTAGAAATTGGTTCCTGTAGTTTTCCCTTCAGCCTCATTTCCAGCTCCTTGAAGGCAGGGACCACTCTTGACACATTTGTCATAATTTTGTATTTAGCATAGAGAGCTGTACACAGTAGGTGCTCACTAAGTGTTTACTGAATGAATCAGTCTTAGCATTCAGCAACACATTTGTTATTCACAGAGAAACAGAAAAAGAAAAATTGTATCAGTGAGGACTGGGGCAAATCTTCCCACTTAGAATGGCAAGTTTCCCTTTATGAATAAAATAATGTTAAAACAAAGCCATTCTAGAATGATCCTTGTGATAAAGGACTAGAGTTGGGGATTCCATGGAGAAATGACTGGTGATTCTAGGACTGGTGTAGGAAAAATACAAGATGATCCTACAGTACCTCATAATATCAGAAAGTATGAAAGTGTTAAAAAGGGGGAAAAAAGCCCCACAATGATGGGAGTATAGCAAAAGGACACAAAAGCCAGCTGGAAGGGCTTCCAATGGTCAAAGCTGGCATAATGTGAGCAACAAAATAAAGTGGTATTAGAATATAACATGAAGTATTTAATAAACGAGTCCATGGATATAAATGACTGAATTAATAAGTGGAGGAGAATAGACAAATCTTTCCTGTATAGAAGAATTCCAAATAATTTACCTAAATACTCAGCCTTCAAGGAGGTGGAGCACGACTCCCTACTCCTTAAGTGTCAGCTGTGCCTATGGTTTCCTTCCAAACAGTATGGAAAGGAGGAAAAGAGTAACTTTATAGTGGAGAAACCTGACAAATAATACCTCAGCCAGGTGATCAAAGTTAACATCAGGAGTGCTAAGTTACCTTACAGTGTGTACTCCTGATGTGATGTGATGTGATGAAAATGGTGCTTAACCTCCGTGGTCCTCCTCTCAAAAACCTATAACCCGAGTCTGATGATGAGAAAAACATCAGGCCAATTCCAACTGAGGAACATTCTATAAAATATCTGATCAGTACTCCTCTAAACTGTAAAGTCATCAAAAATAAGGAAAGGGCTGTGAAACTGTCACAACTAAGAGGAACCTGAGGAGCCATGACTACTAAATGTTCCGTAATACCCTGAATTGGGTCCTAGAATAGTAAAAGGACATTAGGTAAAAAACTAAGGAAATCTGAATAAAGTATGGACTTCAGTTAATAATAAGTATCAATATGGGTTCACTGGCTGCAACAAATGTATCATATTAATGTAAGATGTTAACAATAGAGGAAACTGGGCATGGAGTATATAAGGATTCTCTGTATTATCTTTGTGATTTTCCTGTAAATCTAAACCTGTTCTAAAATTAAAAGTTTTTTTTTTTAATCAATGAAGTTATTACTTAGGTTGAGTGTGGGTATGTGTGCGTGTGTGTATATGCGTAACTCAAGTCCTACCCACTCTACTTCAGCTCACTCTGTACCTGAGTTCCTGAATTAGTTCTGGAACCATCTCTTCAACTCTAATTTTATAGAACAATAGAAATGTAATGCATGCAAGTCACATAACGTAATTTAAAATTTTCTAGTAGCCACATTTCAAAAAGTAAAAAGGAACAAGAGAAATTCATTTTAATATATACATTTTTTTAGTTTTAATAATATTTAACTCAATATATCCAAAACACTATCATTTCACTATGTGGCAACAACCGCATTTCAAGCACTCAGTAGCTACACATCAACATTACAGCTCCAGAGCCACATACGTTTTAAGCAAACCACAGTGTTCATAAATAAAAGCAGATTTTTCTGAATCCTCTGATTACAACCACTTTGCAAAGGCAAGAGAGAATCATGGAACAATGCTATGGCTTCTTCCATACATGGCCATGTCTAGATGGTGTCCAAAAGCCTTCAGGGCTTGGCATAACCAATCAGTTAGACTGAAGCATTTCCTTCCAGAAAGGACACCTGTCTTGCCCCACCACTTCCAGTTCTCTCCCTGACTCTCTCTTTGATATCCTGAATTCAAAGCCCCATTCCACGTGCACATCCCCAAGTCCCTAATCACTCATCTCCCCGCAAATGTAGGTGTTCATCAAGAGAGATTCACCCAACTCTAGCACAGAAAGGAAGCAAAATTGAGGTCCAAGGTTCCTTTAAGAGTTCAACTAACATCACAAAGTCTGAGAAGCTGGGTCCTGACTAACCCTACAGCTGTTGTCTTCACCAGCAGCAGTATCACTAGTGGCTAATTTATCATGTACTTTCTCTGGGGAGAAAAAAAAGTGTGATAGGGTGTTATATGCTTTGTTTCATTTGATTTTTACAACACTGTAAGGTTGAAACTATTATCCCCTACCCCCGATTTTCCAGGTAGAGGAGACAGGCTTAGGCTAGGCAACTTGCTCAAGACTGCACATCTAGTAAAGCAGAGCTGGGATTCTAAACAGATCTGATGCCATGTGTGAACTGTAATCAATTTGCCATAATGCCTTTCTTGGTATTTCTGACTATATCTACAAAATGATAGGCTTCACAACAGACCATTTATCTCTCTGTTCATGGTGAGGTAAGCAACTAATTGCAAAGGAACATTTTGTTTAAGATCCTTCAGGAAGCCTGCCTGAGTAACAGAACCTCTGCCCCTACGAAGTATCCCCCCACTTAGGATTCATCATCAGAGGAAAAGGAGTGTCACAATTAGTATTAGCAATGGTTTCCACTCATCCATTGTCCTGACTTTACCACAGAATACTAATCATTAAAATCAAAGTTTGAATACAGTGCCATAAGAATATTACTTAAGAAGGGACTGATCTATCTCATTAGTCCAATTACTAAAACTACATAAAATTCAAACACTTTAGTCTAACAGGAAAGTTTTTTTTATTGTTTAAAATGTATCACAGAATAATCGAATTTCTTTTCTAAAATAAAGTTTTAAAATTTCAATCTTTTCTGTTCTCTTTGGAAGTAACACTTTAATACACTGTGCATGCACAGCAGAGGTAGCACATTGTATATTGCACACTTAGTTGCAATTAATCCTACCTACTCCACTTCCATTTCAGTAAGTTAATATTTGGGGGAACAAACTGCTTTGGCTGAAAATTTTGCTCCAATTTTTAACCTTCTTAACTCAGGTAAATTCTGGGTCAACTACCAAAGATGCCAGGAAGAGATTATAATTACTTTTATTCATACTGGTTTTCGCCATGGTTGTACATATTAATTTGTTAGTCCACAGATATACATCTGAAATTCATAACTACACAGATATATTTTTCATCTTTCTCTATTTATCAACTAGAAACATTATAAAATGAGCAAGTACAAGTAATTATTAAGAGGGAAACCACAGCATTTTCAAGAATTACTAGCATTTAATTATTCAAGTCAGTAAGCATTTTTCCAGTGCCAGTTATACAGTCTCCTCTCAATTCTCATGTAGCTGCTGTGTTTGGGCATTACATTATACTGTACCTACAGAGAGTCAAGACTTTTATTTTTAAGGTACTTAATTCAAAGGTTTCCTTCTATGTGGTAAGAATGGTTACATTAAAATATAAAGGTAAGAAAAAAAATCGATTGTAACAAATCTGTTTTCTTGGAATTGGCTGTTACAACTTTGCACCCAGGAATGATTTTGTTACTTTATAGAATAGCTTCCCAGTACAAAACCTATTAGCCCAAACAAAAAAATGTTTCCTCAGCTAAAACTATCACAATTAAAAATGAGCAAAAATCCCACAGAAACCACAAATCCTGATATTCTGAGGCTCTGGGACTGAAGTCAAAGGAAGTAGTCTCCAACAACAATGACAACAAAAATCAAGATGATATTGGGCAGTGGAGGAAAGCAGAAATGAAGAGTTGAGGCGAGGTGATGTATCATGAAGTGATGAGGCCATCAGCCAATTCGCCACAAAAATCTCCAAGGCAGCAAAGCCTGGTGGTATATGCTACCTTGGTTCTCTCCCCTTGTTCCCTCACTTGGACTCGTACACCTCTTTAAGACACCATCCTCCACCTCCTCCAGAACTAACTGGGACTTCAGGAGATGAGTGGGGTGTAAATTCAGAGAACCTGGCTTGAAGCAAATGTCCCTATTAATAGAAAATAGGTGGGGGTAAGAAAAACAAAGAGGGGACTTCCCTGGTGGCGCAGTGGTTAAGAATCTGCCTGCCAATGCAGGGGACATGGGTTCGATCCCTGGTCCGGGAAGATCCCACATGCTGTGGAGCAACTAAGCCCGTGCGCCACAGCTACTGAGCCCACGTGCCACAACTACTGAAGCTCACGTGCCTAGAGCCAGTGCTCCGCAATGAGAAGCCAGCGTACCGCAATGAAGAGCAGCCCCCGCTCACCGCAACCAGAGAAAGCCCGCGTGCAGCAACGAAGACCCAACGGAGCCATAACTAACTAACTAAATAAATAAATTTATATATTAAAAAAAAGAAAAACAAAGAAAGGAAGAAAATTATTTACAAACACAAAAGTTTGGGGGGAGGTAGGGAAAGGGAAAGAGGAATGACAACTTCAGTCCAGGAGAAATTGCTGCTGGCATCAAGGATTGACTAACAAGGTGGGGCAAGGAAGTTGCCCACCAGTTCACAGATCAATGAGCACTCCTTTTCCTATACTTTACACCATAGAGCGAAGGTAGATGGTTCAATTTCACTAACAAAACTGAGCACCACAGCCACAATCTTTTCTGCAAGTAAATACTCAAATTAAATCTGTATTGAGAGAAAAATAAATCCTAAAACAATGTCCTACAGACAAAAGTCACAAGACATCATATTTATGTATCTGTTCATTCACTTAAAACATTTTCCTGAGCCCGTTCTAAGTAAATGCCAAGGAAATCAAACACAGCTCCCACCTTCACATAACTGACAGCCCAGTATCGAAAATGAGTTGTGCTAGAACACAAAAACAAAACTCTTCTGGATGAAAATGGTGGAATTTTAAAAGTGAGAAAAATTATCCTGTACCAAGTTTTACACAACACTGGGTTATGGATCCCCAGGAAGGATGAAAAATAATAAATGGGGATGGGGGTATGAAAGATACTAATGATTACAGCAGCTAACACCAAGAAAGGGCTTTACATATGTTGTCATTTAATCTTCACAAAAACCCTATGAGAGACGCACAATTCTCTCCATTTTACCAAGAAGGAAAGTTGAGAGAGATTAAGAAACTTGCCTAAATACAACAACTTCTAAGTGGCAGAGCAGGGATTTGAATCCGGGTACTATGGCTCTTAACACTGCTTTGCTGCCTATAATAATATCATTACTAACAAGACAACGTTACTGTATGATGCACACTCATGATCTGGGTACGTTCACTGATTCTCTTTGGATACTCTCACATCTCTATATTTCTCAAACAAAACCCAGCCAAAACTAAGACTCAGAGAAACGTTCCCAAGGTTATACGAGTCACAAGGCAGCGGAGTCCAGATTAGAGCCCAGATGGCTCAGAAGCCAAAGGCTCTTTACACTGCACCCCACAACCCAGCTTAGATTCTCCCCTTACCCTCAACCAACCTCAAGCATCCCTCTGGGAGGCCCCAACACCACCTGCCTCCAGGCTCGCTCCCCAGAGACACATTTATTCAGGTGTCGTTCCATCGCCCACTGCCCAAGCCTCCTGGCTCTCCGGGCCACCCCCGCCCAGCCTGGGCAGGGCTCTTACCAGGCGGGAGTCGGGGGACCCTCGCAATCTTATTGGTGATCTCTGCAGTGAGCACCGCGAAGTCCTGCTCGTAGCCTTCGAAGTCGGACGACATGGCGGCTCCGGATTGGCCGGCCCGGGCCGGAGCCTAGGTCAGGGCTGGGGCTACGCGGGGCAGGAAAAGACGGTGTAGGAACGCGGGAAGCTCCCTAGAGAGCGGAGCGGAGAAGCCGGGGTAGCTCCCAGCCAGGCCGCTTCCTGGTTGTTCTTCGTGATCTTGGTCCTCCGGAAGTTGGGCTGGGTGCGCTTTTTATTTTCCGTTCGGGCTTCAAGATTAAGAAATTCGCTAAGGAAAAGCCCTTCAGTTAGTGCCCCCAAAAGCTTAAAAAATATGCGGGTTCTCGGGAATCACCGAAAGCATTTTTTGCCCCTCCACGTTTTGGAAAGCGGCTCCGGCTCCCCAAGCTACAAGTCAGAGGGGCTTGTTTCCAGGGGGGAAGTTTGATGCGGCGAACCTCCCGGAAGTGGCTGTCACGGAGTCTGCGCACTGAGCCTGAGCGGGAGAGCTGCGGCGAGGCCGATGGCGGAACAACGCGAGGGTGGAGGCTGGTGCCGAACTCCGGCCTCTAGCACACAGGATTTACTTTCTACTTGCGCTCGGCTGGGGTACCCATGACGGAGTTATCCGAGCCTGAGAAAACCTGCTCCGGGTGAGCCCGAGCCGCCCCGGAAATGCGATGGCCAAAGAGCGGGCACTGAGGACCAGACCGAGGTGGGAGTCAAAGCACGGGACGTAACCATGATTTTGGCGGTCTTCGCTCCACCCGAGTGAGGCCAGAGTCTCCAGAGTGTTGAGACCAACCACTCTTATCAAGATGTTCTTCCCCTGAGTGAGGATTTCTAAGCGCTCTGCTCCATGACACGGGCGGGAAATTGAGGCACAAGGCAGCGGCATCTGTTGCATGGAAGTCTTTGTTACTCTGTTCCTCTGGTCTTCTTCCCTTGACTCACTCCAGTCCAGTCCGAAATACCCTTCTACAGATCTTCCCGGCGCTCGCCGTCCTGACTTCCCCGTCCCTCGCTCCGGGAGACACTTCTTCTTCTTCTTTTTTTTTTTTTTTTTCCTCAAATATTCTCATCATGTTCCTTCTCATATACACCTCCGATCCTGAGTTCACACACACTTATCTCTCCCCTCCCTTCCTTGCAGTCTCTTTGCTTTCACCCTCCCGCTTCTTTACTTTGACACAAATAGACCCTTAAGTTAGTGTTTGGGGGGCAACCGCAGGCAAATGGTGTAGACCATGTCTGGATCATACTTTATGTAATTCGAGACTGGGTAAGAGGCAGTTTAGAACTCCATAGAGGGAGTTTGATGACTTGGCTTCTGTTGAGTTACCGCCGTGGTTTACTCACTCAGCCTCTCCAAGCCATTTTCTTTTCTATGAAGAAGGAAGCTGGATTAGGCCAACCCTAAGGCCCTCCTTCCCAGCTCTAAAATTCTTCGTCTCCTCAAACCATTTACTAAACGGTTGCATAGACACAGTCCTCTGACAAGTTGGGAACAAAAGAATAAAAACAACCATTTTACAATCACGTGTCCAGTTTAGGTGCTATTCAGACATGAGGAAAGTTTGGATACGACGAAAATAGTTCTTTTTGACGTTTGATGAGGTACTCATTCCATAGTAAAGTACTTGTGAGCTGCTTTTGTTTAGGTGATTATTGGAATTAACAAATACAGTACATAGTAAAATGTCTTACCGAACTTTCTTATTTTGTTTCTTTAGATTGGATTTCAAACCAAGGTACTGGATTCTCCTAGAAAACATAAAGAGTGTGTAACAGTGAACATGGCATAATCTGCATTAACATCCCACAATGTGAAGGCATGACAATTAAGGAACACACGTGGACTTGTGGCACATGGAAATGTATGCACAGAAAAAGGAAATCTATAGTTCTTTAAAAACAGGAACGAGTTCTTCCTCACCAAAATGGGTACATTCTGCTCAGTTATCAAGTTTGAAAATCTACAAGAAGTAAAGAGACTTTGTCACTGGGGTCCCATTATAGCCCTTGGTGTTATAGCAATATGTTCTACCATGGCCATGATTGACTCTGTGTTGTGGTATTGGCCTTTACATACCACTGGAGGAAGCATGAACTTCATCATGTTGATAAATTGGACTGTCATGATTCTTTATAATTACTTCAATGCCATGTTTGTTGGTCCTGGCTTCGTCCCTCTGGGGTGGAAACCGGTAAGAAAAAGATTCCTTAAGATGGTGAACCCTCATGATAATCATATGTTTAGTTTTTGCCTTATCTGCCAACCAATAAGATCAAACACAGCCTGCTCTTTGCTTTGGTAGAGACTAAGTGTATTATTCTAATCACCGATTATTTAGAGCTCAAAGACTTTATTTTATACTGGTTTGAAAGTATGGATCTAAATTAGTATTTCCCAAAGCAATTTCATTAAATACTTCTGCTTTAAAAAAAAAAAAAAATGGAAGGGTGGTGATGAGTGCATAAGTTTCTAGGAAACACTGCATATCATTCACCTCATAATTCTACAGTGTGGTTTGGCTCTAGGATCTTTTTTCATGTAACATATTAACATCCCTTATAACTGAGAAAAACTCTTTAGAAACTACTGTTTTAAACCATAAAGTATTCAGAAATAACAGACAGCCTGGTAATAACAAGTCACGCCTTATGAATAAATATTATGGTTTGATTTTCTTTTATGGGAGATGGGGAAAGGATGGAATTTGAATTTTAACTTGCATTTTCAGCCATTATATTTGAGTTAAAATATGTTTAAATAGTGAATTTCTGGTAACAGCAACATCACTTTTCCAATTACCCAGAAGTTTATGTTTTGTTTCTATTTTGCTGCCAAGGAAAATTCTCAGGATAGCATGTACCTCCAATATTGTAAAGTCTGCCAAGCATACAAGGCACCACGGTCACATCATTGCAGAAAGTGTAACAGGTACTGTCTTTGCTATTCATTGGGGATTGATCAACTTGATTACTGGTCTTCTGTTACTCTTTCTACCACATCAATCCTAGTTTTATTTTCTGCAAGGTGGCTACTTGATAAATAATGTCAAAATAATTAAGTGTCATAATCTTCATTTTACTTTTAAATTGTCAATTTTGATAAGTATTACTCTTTTTTGTTATAAGTGAAAAGAGTTTTCTAGAAAAGTACAGGTTTACTTTGCTTCTTGCCTTGCCAACAGCAGGGTAAAAAGTTACACCGTTAGGTTGTTTTCATAAATCAGGATTAATTCTCGACTGTCATCTTGACTAGCCTTAGAATTGTTCTGAGTCTAAATTATAAATGAGACCTGCTTTTTCCATTATTTAGTTGACTAACATTTACACTTTATACAGATCTAATAAATGAATCCAGGTGCCTATTATCACAGGTGTTTTATATACAAAACTTAATTGGAAGAAAACAGAATCACTATGAAAAATGTGAATTAAGCTAGAACCTTTTTTAATGAACGCCTATGTCCAGTGATAAATAAGAAATTTATGATGAGAATGCTGAGGTTTATGGGGACCATTGGAGGGGCAAATAAAGTTTAGTTTGAGGCAAGAAAATTTTCTTCTAGCAGCCTCAAGGAAGGGAAACAGAGTAAGACTTTGCTTATTAAACCACATCTTATATTCCGGAGTTAGCTTGCTTAGCTTAGAGACTCCACATCTAAAGAATATGAGCAGGAAGGAAGGAAGTTACAAGCGTCTGCTAGGTCCCATCAACCCCAGTGGAGATTTATAAGTAATTTTGTTCAGTCTCTGTTGTTTTCCACTTCAGTCACTGCATTTCAGAGCTAGAGGAAAACCAGGAACTATGCTCATTTCTTTATAATGAACCTCTCAGCGGGCCTCCAGACTTCTTTAAACAAAGTCACTTGTAGCAGACATCTTTTCCTCAGATGCTGTTACAAAGCCTGCCCTTTCTTGTGTTGTTTAAAATTTAAAAGAAGTCACTGTTTAAAAACTCATAAAGATTTTTCTTTGTGTTCCATGAAGTATAATTTCTCTGTGACCATGCGTGGACATGCTAGATTCCGATGTGCTTGATCTTTTGAAGACCAAAGTTATTTAAAGTAGACAGGATTTTCTGCCTCACATTTTATGTAAATTTTTCTTGTTAGGTGTGTGATGAAGATGGACCATCACTGTCCTTGGATCAACAACTGCTGTGGTTATCAAAATCATGCTTCGTTCACACTGTTTCTCCTTTTAGCACCACTGGGTTGTATTCATGCTGCCTTTATTTTTGTTATGACAATGTATACACAGCTTTATAATCGGGTAAGAAAATGTTATAAAATCATGCCAGCTTAAATAGTAGTTATTAAGATTATTTAAGAAGTTCCTTTTGGAAATATGCTTTCTACAATTTAGGTGGGGAAATAGAACTTTGTAACTTTATAATCCTCAATAAGGACTCCTTTTAAAAAAGCAGTAAAACAGTTTTTAAGATGAGGAAAGATTATTTTGTTCTGGAAACTCACCTTATATGCTCTAGTTGACGTTGACAATTATTTTAGTACTATGTATAACTTACTGGACTTCAAACTTGGTAGCTGTGGTAAAGAATAGTTAGAGGAAAAGGCAGAAGAGGGAGAAAAAAGGCTATACTAGTGCTTTCTGTTTCCATTCGATCCTGTGGCCAGTTGTAGTTCTTTTGTTCATTTCTAAATCCAGTGTCCTGGAACGTGGCTCACAGAGCAGGTGCACGTTCTAAGATACGGTGCAACTGATTGAGTTGATTTATGGGCGAGTAGTCATGAGATAAAGTTCAGTCGTCACAAATTGAGGCCCCTAAAGAGGGCTGGAGGGTCAGTGAGGGAAACAGGCCTGGTGGGATGTGGTAAGCTGGAAAACACAGGTCCTTCACACGGGGAACAGCCCATGTTTGACTTCAGCCAGTTCTTGATGTTTGGAAATCCAGCCTGGTGATGTCAGATCATCCGGTTTTTCAAGAAAAATCTGAAAATCTGGACTTTTTATGTGAAATCTGATTTCTAAATCACTAAATTTCTAAATGTTGGTACCTAACTGAATATTTTAAAACATTTTGTAGGCCAGGCAGTACACATCGGCAGGCCATATTTGGCCTACATTTTGCTAGTTTTTAAACCTCTCGTTGTGGAACATGAGGGAAGAAACCACTGAATGCTAGGCTATGTTTGTCGCTGTGGAAATCACTGTAAATAGAGGAAAACAAGGAGAGGATGGGAGACGCAGTTACAGCTTAGATTGGTGGTGTTCATGCGTAGTAATGTTTGTGTGGTCTACCTAACACTTTCTGAGGGAACAATAACAAACAAACAAAAAACGTTTTAGAATACTGAAGAATGATATCGTGCATATCAGTATGAGTTCAAACCACAGTATTGATTAGAAACAGCTCTGTTTGCTTTGGCCACAGTGTCAAGTTGTCATTTGTTGATCTTTTTGACCAAGTTCTTTTAAATGGTAGAGTATGACTGTGTGTTGTTGTTATTGTTTATAGCTCTCCTTTGGGTGGAACACGGTAAAGATTGATATGAGTGCAGCCCGGAGAGATCCTCTTCCGATTATTCCGTTCGGATTAGCTGCATTTGCTGCCACCTTGTTTGCCTTGGGATTAGCTTTAGGAACAACCATAGCTGTTGGGATGTTGTTTTTTATCCAGGTAAGTTCCTCTATTACCTCTAGCTAAAGTTGTCAAGTTATTGGGGCCACTTGTAAAGAGAAAGAGATAAAGCTTCCATTTAAGTATGCAGTGTGAAATGGAGATTATTGTTATGTATTCCATCTAGGTGATTAATTTAATCTTCTACTAGTCAGATAATTTTGAAGTGACTTTGCCAGAATTTCTAGGTTATTGATTTAATTTTAAAAATACTAACTTAGAGTTATATAGCATTTTATACTTGAGAAAGCTCTTCTCACCGTCTCTCTTGATCTTCACATCAACCCCAAAAGAGGTCGAAGAGGAGTATTATTTTCCCTTCCTTACAGATTAGTAATTAAGTCACAGGAAGGTTAAGTGACATAGCCAAGATCATCCATTCATGTATTCAGTAAACATATATTCAATGAACATAATTGTTATTGTTTTATAGTAGCATATATTAAATCAAAATCATAATAACATAGCTAACATTTATTGAGTGCTGTTTTAGGCTTTTTACATGTGTCAGCTCATTTAATCTCCATAACAACCCTGTAATATAGGTGCTATTTAATGTCTACTCTGTGATGAATCACTTTGCTAATTACTGAGGCTACAAGAATGAAAATGAAGGGTTCCTGCCATTAGGGAACTCACAATGAGTGGTGAAGAGTTAACTAATACAGGGTCATGTGTATAGCATAGATTTATGTACAGAGTGCAGTGAGAACACAGAGAAGGAGGATGTGGCCCTGAACGGATCAAAAAATAGTTCTTATGACTCATTTCATTTGCTTAATTAGTTTATTCATTCATTGAAGGCCCATTGTGGACCAGGTATTGTGCTAGGCCCTTGGAATATGATAAGGACTCCCAGTCCAAGTTTGTTCTTACTGTGTCACACTGTCTCCATGAAGGCACATCGAGACTTCAAAGAATTGCAGGACATATAGAATTAGAAATGCTGGGCTTGCGGGCCCTGATGCATCACCCAACCCTTTTTGAACTCTTGGTTTTAAAATAACCTGGTTTTGGTTATAGTTCACATTTTCTACTAGCCTGGGATCAAATTCTTTGAAAAATTTTCCCCGATCCCTAGAATTAAGAATCATATTAGAAATAAACTAAAATCCTGTGGTGTAAAAACCTACATAAATGGAATTGCCATAGCTAGGAAGATCAAAAAATAGAATCAGGACTGAAAATATTCAGTTTTTACAGCAAGCAAAATATCTAGGTTGACTGAAATGAGTCACTGTTACTTGTAATAAATAGATTAATCATGTATTTAAGATTAAAAATAGTGGTAAAAGATTTCAATAGCATAATCTATGTAATACTGATTGAATGGATTATATCAATATTTTATTAATACTCTGAAAAACCTATTCAGAAGATAGTACATAAAACATGATTTTTTATTTAAACAGTAGATTCAGATTTGACTGTGGATCAATGTAGTCATTCATGTGAAGATGTACAGTGGTTAAGAGTCAGATGGACCACACTCTGTTACTTAATCTCTGTTATCCTGATATCTTCATCTATGGAGTGGAACAATAAAAACTACCTCGTAGGGTTAGTGTAAAGATTATAATCTTAAATGAACCAGTCACATTATGAAATTTTACTATTTATCATTTAATTTCCAGATGAAAATAATTCTCAGAAACAAAACTTCTATTGAATCATGGATTGAAGAGAAGGTAAATTTTATAATTGTTCCTCAATATCGATAAAGTACTGATTAACTAATAGACCAGATTAAGTAATAAATGCCCCAAAATGAAAACTTGGCTACCAAATGGCTTCCTTACGTCATTTGCATGCCATGTAAAAGGCGATCATGGGAACCGTTTGATTTATTCCTGGTTTAATATGACTCCCACAGAGCTCTCTCACACACTGAGTTGTTGAAGAGGCCTAAGCCACACATGAAACCATTTTGGCTCCTCTCAGACTAGAGGAGAAGGGAACCCATTGGGAAAGGAACTTCTGTCCTACCAAGGTGCCATCACATAGGCTTTAGACATCAGATGGGCTTATAACATTTAGCTTGTTACAAACCTCACAACCTCCAGTACATACTTCACGCTGTCCATTGTGATTCTGATATAAAAAGTACATCTGACTACCCCACTCCCTATTTAAAACTTCTCAGAGTCTCACTATCACTGTAGCAGGGGTTGTAAACCCAAATGCACTAGGGCCCAGGCAGATAACCTAGATGCGGGGAGCCAGTCTGTGGGCCAGAGCTGCCCGGCAGACGAAGCTGATTGGTGCCACAGGGAAATCCTGTGCCACAGGGAAATCACCCAGTATTGTGAGATCGTATATATTTTTTTTTCCCCAAGAAAAGTCAGAGATCTGGATTTCTGTGTTACCTCCTTTCTATTTTTAAGCATTGGCAAGCAATTCAGATTAAAAACAAACAAAAAGCCTTTGTGGGACAAATAAAACACCTATAGGACATATTTAGCCTCCCGGCAGCCAGCTGGTGAGCTTTCATTTACAGCAGCAGTTCTCAAACTTTTTGGTCTCAGGACCTTTTACATTCTCAAAAATTGTTAAGGACACTAAAGAGCTTTTGTTAATGTGTATTATATCTATTGACATTTGCCATATTTTCTAACTGAGAAAATCTTTGAATATTTATTATTTCACTTTAAAATAACAATAAATCCATTATATGTTAATAAAAATAACATGTTTTTGGGAAAAATAATTAAATTTTCCAAAATAAAATAGGAAGTGGTATTTTTTTTGTATAAATCTCTAATATCTGACTTAACAGAAGACAGTTGGATTCTCACATCTACTTCTGCATTCAATCTGTTGAGATATGTTGCTTTGATTGAAGTATATGAAGAAAATTCAGCCTCAGATAAGTAGGTAGAAAAGGGTGGAGTATTTTAACATGTCTTTTAGATAATAGTGGATATTCCTTGATAATACATTAAAGCTTGACAAGTGCTAGTTCTTGAGAGGTTAGCTGCATGTGAGATCTGAAACTACATCAGTAAACTCTTTGTATTCTTTTGTATTTAAATCCATCAATCTATCTTGCTCTTTGAATGGACCTGGTACCCACATAGGGCATCAGGCATCGGTCATTTGGAAAATAGTAGTTTACAGCATTACACAGATTTTTTAAATGTTGACACATTTCATTATACAATATCTAAAAGCCGCATTCATTTATATCACTACCAATTTTATGGGGAAAATCTTCAAATATTGGAAAGCTGTCAAGCTCATAGTTGTGGCCATAAATTTTCCAAATTCCAATTTTCACTTGAAAGCCTTATTTTTTCCACTGGCAACAAATACTCAGTTGTTTATATGAAGTAACAGCCTGACTTTGTTCATTTTCGAGAAGACATCCACTAAATACCAAGGTCTGAATAACCTTGGTTTTTCTGTTACATTACTCATCCTTTCATGTAAAAATAGCATTATATGAAAAAAGCTGGCTACACAGCTTTTGTTAGCTCACAACTCAAACAAGTGTTTTTCTTGAGATAAGCACTTTGGCAAGCTTTATGTGTACTTCCCATTTTGTCACACAGAATATTAAAAAGACATCTACTTTAAAAAAAAAAGACATCTACTTGAGGGCTGAGATTTAATAAAAATAATTTTTATTTCTTCATCAAGAAATTTTTATGTAAAACTGGGCTTTTTGTTGGTTTGGTTTTGTTTGAATTATGAGTGTGTAGCAGTGAAGAATATAGCACCTATTAATACAGTTTGGTGCCACTGTCTTGATTCCTGCTTAAGGTGCCAGCAGTTTTACCCACCGTTGCAAATGTCAACACCATGAAGAAGGCAAATAACATCTTCGTATTATTATGAAAGTTGTCTGACTTTGTTGAACTCCAAGGAAAGGTCTTGGGGACTCAAGGAGGTATGCAGAGCATACTTTGGGAACCACTGATGTACGGGTTTAAGTCCAAGCTCCTTAGCTTAAGCGTAATATCAATAAAACCTTTTATATCTTGCTCTTACCTGCTTCTCCAGCTTCATTTCCACCCCTCCCACCCCATTCACACTCAATACCAGCTAATACCAAATAGTTTGCACATCTTATGCTTCTGTATCTTTCCACATGTTGTTCCCTCTGCCTAGAATATTCTTTCCCCCTATTTTTTGCCTAATTTCTTGTCCCTCAACACTTAATTTAGCTGTCACTTCCTCCAAGGAACCTTCCTTGACTTTCCCTAGACTAGGTTAAGTACTTCTGTACCGTTTTCCTGTAGCACTTACTGCACATCTCTGTCACCTTTTAACACACAGTATTGCTGGAATCCCCCATCTTCACTGAGTGCTTCTCTTAAAGACCATGCCTTGGTTATTTTTGTAAGCTACTCTCATCCTTAGCACTTTTTCTTTCTTAATATTCTAGATCTCTATTCTCGGAGTCTCTTAATTCATTTTGAAGACTCTGAAGCTTTTGCTTTTAAAAAGGGAAAAGAAATTACCCTTTACTGTCTGGGTGGGGATGGACTTACATGTTGTCATGTTACAGCTTGACAATTTTAATTGAATCAACATCACTTTATAAGTAACTGCAAAAGCTTTTCCCTAAAATACTATCCCCTGATAATATTTCAAGGTATCATCTCTAGTTAGCATAATGTGTTGACATTAGATTAACAGTGTTTTTTTGCTAATGACCAAAGCTCTTTATAAAGTGCCATGCTAAATCTGGAAGTTATTTTAAAACTGGCGCTCTGTTGCTCAGTAGAAATCAAATAAATGATTGTATTGATATTAAAATGTATCAGAATTACAGATTTTATTACACTGTAAGTATCAACTGGATTTGTACACTTATTGTAGGAATAAATGGTGTATCTTTATACCACTAGGTGTCAGTGGAAATTCAGAAATTCTAAGAAATTTCTTAGAAATTTCTATCAGAAATTCTAAGCCAGTTTATCCCTTTAAGTAAAAGCTAACAATTTAAATGCCTAGAATATAATTTATGAAACCTGAATATTTATATATATATATGCATAAGATGTACATATAAATGCCTCCATAAATAAGTATATAGACATATGTAATGGTATATAAAACTGAAAGACCTCTTACACATACTTGCTAGCTTTAAAAAATAATAATTTTCATAGAATGATGACTCCCCCGTCACACCTTTCCTGGCCACTCACACAGGTGTTGCTGCCACCCAGGATGCAGCCATTGCATTCTAGTGCACCCCACCTAACGGTTCCTTCCATCCTGAATAAACCCTTGTTTTCTCTTAAACCTCCTTATCAGTATGTCTTCTTTACACCTGGATTCCTTTGTTCTGCTGAACAAGCAAGAACATTGAGGACTTTTTCTACATGGAATAAAGTTACTGACTCCTTTAATAAATGTTTTTGAATGCTTAAATTTGGTCTTATTTAGGCGTATTCCTGAGTAACTCCTGTCAGACATTTTCTGGATGGTCTCATACAAGGTTGGTATTGTGTGTCAAATTCTTCCTATATTGTGATAAGTGTGTTTATTTCTCCTGTGTACTCTAACGTTACAACAAGGAGGAAGCATTTTTAGGTATGATACAAATTTGAGGAATAAATGTTCTCGATAGTATATTACTAAAAGCCACTTAAGACAGATGTATCTGCCATCTTACATCTTTGTTACCCACAGGCTAAAGATCGAATTCAATATTATCAACTAGATGAAGTCTTTGTTTTTCCTTATGATTTGGGAAGTAGATGGAAGAACTTTAAACAGGTTTTTACGTGGTCAGGGGTCCCCAAAGGAGATGGACTGGATTGGCCAATAAGAGAAGGCTGTCACCCGTACAGCTTAACAGTGAGTATTTTTGTTCAGATAGTCTTGCCTTTTTGCCTCACCTTCTTCCCCTTAACTTCTCCTTAACTCCAATGGCATTTTGTAGTAAAATAAGTAATAAGAATTTTTTCAGTATGTCAAATGAATCTAAATTAATTCTAAAGCGCTCCTTGTATCATGTCCCTCCTTCTATTTAAATCATTCCTTATCTCTCCATACCTGTGAGATTCCTTAACTTAGTTTTATAAAATTTGGCCAAAAGCTACCTTTCACCTACATCCTAGCAGGAATCATCCTTTCCAATCAGCCTAGTCTACTCAGCGAATTCCTGGTACATTCCTGACACCTAACTCCTCCCCAACACTGTTTTTTCTATGTCATATGAGCTCCTGTTTATCGGAAATTATTCAGACCAGTTCCAGTGCCCTCTCTTCCATAAAGACTTACCTCCCCACTCTAGACTCAGCTGGATTTGGCACTTAATCGTATACTAATGCATATTAGCACATGAGGTCTCATCTTTATTTAATTCTTGTATCTTATGTCTTTAACTTAACTTGGCAAGATTCTAGGCAGAGGTTATTTCCCCTGCTATATCTAGTGTAGTAACATTTAATAAACTTGCTGAATAAGTGGAGAAAAGGAGTTGAAATGGTGAATTTTAATCAAGACTCATTGTTGGTGAATTTTGCAGTCTGTTTGCCCTCTCTCTAAAGAATCAGTGAGTCTCTGTATCCTCTTCACCTCAGGGACGAGCCCGGAAGCCCCCTGAGGGCAGAGAGCACATCTCCCTGATTCCTGGGCCACAGGGAGTGCTCTGTGAATAAAGACATTGGAGAGGGAACACTGAGGAGGCCCCACTTCAGTACCAGTTTTTAGTCACAGGGCCTTCTTTCCATGCTAAAAAAAAAAAAAAAAAAAAAGGCGGCCTTTAAATTGTCAGCAATTTGAAATGTTGGAAAATTGGGAGTTTGTCCTGTCACTGTGCTATAGTAAATGAGGAAAGCCTGTTTTTAAACATTGAGATAAGAGACTTCATTGTTTTTTTTTATATCTTCCAAACAGATAGAACAGTTGAAACAAAAAGCAGATAAAAGAGTCAGAAGTGTAAGTAATTCTTTTGCAATGATACTAATTTTTTTCTTTTGTCAGGCTCTGTACTTCTGTGTAGTTTTAAAATTGCCTTTGAGTAAAAACCAACTGTTAGCTTTTATTAACTAATATTTCTTAATACATTTGTTGAAATTTAATGCATATTAGTTTTGTTTTCATTTAAATAGTTTGTGCTGGAGGTTTGGAGGGAATGTAGTCAATTTATGTTGTCAGAAGATAATTATCCTCAATATAGTTCCCTAGTGTGAAACTCGTCCTTACAGTGATGCTGAATAATTCAACGGCCACTAGCTACATGTGGCTATTTAAATTTAAATTAATTTAAATAAAATTAAAATTTAAGTCCCTTGGTTGCACCAGCCACATTAAAAGTGTTCAGTAGCTACATGTGTCTAGCGGCTATCACACTGGATACCACAAGTATAAAACATTTCTATCACTGCAGAAAGTTCTACTGGACAGCACTGCTTCTAAAATTTCATTCTTAGCCATGTGCTTGAAATGAAGGGTAAGGAAAAGCCTGAGAATTAGAAGCATCAATTAATTACCTTCTATAAAGGGTAGGTAGGGAACCAGGAGGGAAAGACTTGCCTCATATTTTGGATCTACCTTTAACAGTTTACATTCAAACTTCAAAAACCTCAGGTATGAGTTAATATTAAATTGTTCTTCTGCTCACTGATGACAGGTTCAGTATAAAGTAATAGAAGATTATAGTGGTACCTGCTGTCCTTTGAATAGAGGAATCAAAACCTTCTTCACGAGCCCCTGCACTGAAGAGCCTCGGATAAGGCTACAGAAAGGGGAGTTCATTTTAGCCACAAGAGGCTTACGGTAAGTGACAGAAAGTAGTGAATTTCTTCTTGAATGACGAAATTGGCATCTAGCCAAAAAAAAAATTAATTTTAATCTTTTAAATATTTCAGATACTGGTTGTATGGAGATAAAATTCTTGATGATTCCATTAAAGAAGGTATGAAAGTGGAAGGGGGTGTTTAAAGAACAAGACTGCCAGCAATAGCTGCAAATTTTACAAGAATAACTTTTATAAACAGTCACGTCACGTGCATTAGGGGAACTAAATAGGAAGGCACATCATTAAACAACAAAAAGAAGCTCTTTGTATTATTTCTCCATACACTTGTATTTATCGGGTCTTTGCAATGATTAGCAAACATCACACCCCATACTTAACTATGCAATAGGCACTTGTGGAAATGCTTCACTTGTGGTATTCAGGTCCCCAACAGCCCTCCGAGGTATTGGTGAGGGAACTGAAACGTGGAGAGGCTAAGCAACGTGCCCAAGGCCACGCTAAATGCAGATGGAGCCAAGATTCCAGCCCACGCAGTCTGGCTCCAGAGCCTATGACTAAGCTGCCATGCTATACGCGCCCCCATTGAATGACTCGTCCTATTAAGTTATTATAAAAACTAATGAACTGAAACTGTGTCCTTGATTTTTTATTTACTTTTAAGAATTGTTCCTTTTTAAAGTAAAGATTAACCCAGGATGCTCTTTTGAAAACACTGGGTTAATCATAAATTAACCCATGTGACAGCTTAGGCAAGCTTGATATAGAAGTGCACAAGTTAGAGAAAGTCTAAAAGGAAAATTCACAAAGGCTACAGGGAGATAGTCCCCCGGAACAGATGAAGTATGACAGAGCCATCCTCCTTCATGGTCACACACATGTACGTGAACACCAAGTTGCCCCCACTCCACTGGGGCTCTCCTGAGCCGCATCAGCTCCTTCCCAGATGATGCAATTTGGGAAATATCTGTTTCCTAGCTTGTTAGGAACATTTTTTTTTAAATTTTATTTACTTATTTAACTTTAACCACATATTGTGCTTATAAAAGATGGTGGGGGTGGTAAAGTCTAACTAAAAGCTTATTAATTGGAAGTAATAGAACTAATGGGTCTCACAAATGTCATTGCGGTATATCTGACTTTTTCATATCAGTTTCATTTTCTCCCTCAGATGTTTCAAGAATAAGAGGATGGTTCCCTAGAAACTGTGTAGAAAAGTGTCCCTGCGATGCTGAAACAGATCAAGCCCCAGAGGGCGAGAAGAAAAATAGATAGCCACTTTTGAAGTAAAATTACTCTAAGTCTGCTCCATTACTTGAAAATTGTACATATTACTAAAGAATTATGCAATGAGTCTACTCTGGTTAAGGTGTTCTTTTCCTCAAAGGTGCCCTAATGCCATGATCTAAATATTTTTATTATCATTTTGAAATGGAGAAGCCATTCTGCACATACCTTTGAATTCCTGCACCTCGATGCCACCGCTCCCTCTCCCCAAAAGGAAAAACACTTCACCCAAGTAAGTCGATTGCATTTTCTCTAGGATTTTTTTATGCACTGCACACGATGGACCTCACGTGCAGATATAGTTCCCCCTTTGCCAGGAGCATCTGCATGTGATGCTTTTATCCTCTCTCCCCCTCTGCTGAAATTTCTTATGTAATATTCTAGATACTATAGAACTTAATTTGCAGATTCAATGTAAGCTCAGATTTTATTACCCGTCTTTTAATAATGAAGATTTTGTCAAATCAAATAAAGATCAATGGATGTTCTGTATAAATCATAGTTTTTACTCAAAGTATCTTTTTGCTGACGAAAAAGGATTGTCTTAGTTCCTTATGGAAAAACTGCTTTACTGCCTTGTGAAAAATCGACATCTTTAATCATGAGTCTTTAGACATACATATTTGCCTCAAATTACCCAATTAATGGCATATTGAGATCACAGGATTCTAGGAGACGTTTGGTTTTTTTTTTTTTTTTTTGCGGTACGCGGGCCTCTCACTGTTGTGGCCTCTCGCGTTGCGGAGCACAGGCTCCGGACGCGCAGGCCCAGCGGTCATGGCTCACAGGCCTAGCCGCTCCACGGCATGTGGGATCTTCCCGGACTGGGGCACGAACCTGCGTTCCCTGCATCGGCAGGCGGACGCTCAACCACTGCGCCACCAGGGAAGCCCTAGGAGATGTTTTTTAAATTGAAGTATAATTGGTTGACAGTGTTACAGGTGTACAGCAGTGATTCAGTTATATCTATATATCTATATATATGTGTGTGTATAGATATTCAGTTATATAATATATGCATATATACACACATATATTCTTTTTAGATTCTTTTCCATTATAGGTTATTACAACATATTGAATATAGTTCCCTGTGCTATACAGTAGGTTCTTGTTTATCTATTTTATATATAGTAGTGTGTATCTATTAATCCCAGATTCCTAATTTATCCTTCCTTGCTTCTTTCCCCTTTGGTAACCATGTTTGTTTTCTATGTCTGTGAGCCT
The DNA here is from genome assembly GCF_963455315.2 of Globicephala melas. Lineage (NCBI taxonomy): Eukaryota > Metazoa > Chordata > Mammalia > Artiodactyla > Delphinidae > Globicephala > Globicephala melas. Next base: position 17,439,492 of record NC_083329.1, read on the forward strand.
ATTTCTGTTTTTTAAATAAGTTCATTTGTATCATTTTTTTAGATTCCACATATTAGTGATATCATATGATACTTATCTTTCTCTGTCTGACTTCACTTAGTATGATAATCTCTAGGTCCATCCATGTTGCTGCAAATGGCATTATTTCATTCTTTTTTATGGCTGGGTGATATTCCACTGCATTTATACACCACATCTTTATCCATTCATCTGTCCATGGACACTTAGGTTGCTGCCATGTCTTGGCTATTGTAAATAGTGGTTCCATGAACATTGGGGTGCATGTATCTTTCTGAATTAGTTTTTTCAGCTTTTCTGGATATATACCCAGGAGTGGGATTGCTGGATCATATGGTAACTTAGTTTTAGTTTTTGAAGGAACTTCCATACTGTCCTCCATAGTGGCTGCACCAATTCCCACCAACAGTGCAGGAGGGTTCTCTTTTCTTCACACCCTCTCCTGCATTTATTTGTAGACTTTTTGATGATGGCCATTCTGACCTGTGTGAGGAAATCTCATTGTAGTTTTGATTTTCATTTCTCGAATAATTAGCAATGTTGAGCATCTGTTCATGTGCCTATTGGCCATCTGTATGGAGAAATGTCTGTTTACGTCTTCTGCCCCTTTTTTGATTGGGTTGTTTATTTTTTTGATATTGAGCTGTATAAGCTGTTTCTGTATTTTGGAAATGAATCCCTTGTAGGTTGTATCCTTTGCAAATATTTTCTCCTATTTTGTAGGTTGCCTTTTTGTTTATGGTTTCCTTTGCTATGCAAAAGCTTCTAAGTGTAATTACGTCCCACTTGTTTATTTTTGCTTTTCTTTCCATTACTCTAGGAGATGGATCCAAAAAGATATTGCTGTGATTTATGTCAGAGTGTTCTGCCTATGTTTTCCTCCAGGAGTTTTATAGTATCCAGTCCCACATTTAGTTCTTTAATCATTTTGAGTTTAATTTTGTATATGGTGTTTGAGAATGTTCTAATTTCATTCTTTTACATGTAGCTGTTCAGTTTTCCCAGCTCCAGTTATTGAAGAGACTGTCTTTTCTCCATTGTATATTCTTTCCTCCTTTGTCATAGATTAATTGACCATAAGCACCTGAGTTTATTTCCGGGCTTTCTATCCTGTTCCATTGATCTATGTGTCTGTTTTTGTGGCAGTACCATGCTGTTTTGATTACTGTAGCTTTGTAGTATACAAAGCTATTTTTTGGGCTCTTCTAAACACATGAGTAGAATTATAGTAGTCACCTATTCCAGCAGTAATTCTTTCCAAGGCAGGGAACTTGAGCTTTGGGGGTCTGGCTTATAACAGTTAACAATAAGGGAAGGGCACTTGGGGATTCATCAATGAATGAAGCACAACTCTGCCTCATTCCAGTGAGGGGTAGGGAGGTGGACAGACAGTAAAATATATGTCAGATGGAGTCATATATTATGAAGAAAGCAGGTGGGACAGTCTGATGGAGGTGACATTTAAAGTGGATGAGAGGACAGATCACATGTCTCTGGGAGTATCTGCATTTTAGGCAGAACAACAGGCTGGAATGTGGCTGGCATGTTTGAGGACAGGAAGGCAGCCAGTGTGGTGCAGTTGGAATGAGTGAAGGGGGCGTGTGAGAGGAGGTCAGGGAGACAGTGGGAGTTAGATAGACATGGAGGGAAGTTAATTCCTGCCTGCCCTTCTGTTTCAAATATCCAAGAATAGATGTTTCCTCAGCTCTTCTGGGCTCAGGGTCTAGAAAGACCATCCAGGAACATTCTCCTTAATTCCGGTGAGAGACCAGAAAGGAACACTGTTCAAGACTACTTGGATGATAAAGGAGAAAGAACATGAATTGTGCTCAGTTGGAGTTAGGGTTCGACTGGTATTTATTTTATTGTTCACAGCTGTGGGATAAGAAGGCCTGGTCTTCAACGTAGCTATCAAACCTGGTGGCATTCTAGAATCACCTGGGGACCTTTTAAAAATCCTGATGCCCAGGCTGTACCCCTGCCCATGTTAATCAGAATCCCTTAAGTGTCACGCAGGCCTCAATATCTTTTTAAACTCCCAGGTAATTCTAGTGTGTAGCCAAGTGTGAGAGCCACTAGCTTACATGATTGTTAAGGGGTCCTGTCTGAGGCTGGTTCTCGTCACAGTCTGTGGGGAAACACACACCACAGCTTAAGCTATCTGCAGTGGTTTATTCTGAATGCTGAACATTTCCAAATGGAAGCAGCACGTGTTGAAGGGGTGTAAGGTACAGCAGGAACTGAGTCAGGGGAGGAAAGATCAGTCACTTCCTTCCCAGAAGGTAAGCCTGCTGTGCAGGCTTCATGCTTGCCCATAGGTCTTCATTCCCAGTTCAGGAGGTTGTTACTCAGTGCTTGCTTCATTTACTGGAAAAATGCACTTGACGTGAGTTTCAGCTCCTTCCCCCACAGCTTCCAGCTCAGCAGCAAACTGTCGGGAAGAGGTTCAGTTACCAGGTATACTGCAGAAAACACTTTCAGAACATACTTTTTGGACAAAATGTCATAGGCCCAGTTTTAAATTCTCCCAAGTCAGAGAAACTACAGGGTTTAGGAAATGCTGAGTGATCAAACTTTTCCCTTCTGGACACAAACTTCAGTGGACACAGAAGTACAAAGAAGAAATTTGTCTCACAGATATGATTAATTAATATTGTGATAGCTTAAAACTCAATTTTAGTGGTTTTGTGGAATGGTTAGAAAACATGAATTATAAACAGCTTTTCAGAACTTAAAGTTCTCTTAATTTGAACACTGGAAGGCCTAAATGTTGAGACTGCCAACAATTTAGGTTTACTAGAAAACATGGAAGAATTCCCAAAGGGTCACTTTGGCCCTTGAACTAGTTACACTTATAAAGGTTGGAGATCACAAGGAAGGAACAAAGATACAAATGGACCTTGAAGAAAGGTGTCTTGATAGAAGTAGCCCTAAATGTCAGCAACATTTAAGATGGGAAGGACAAGAGTTATTTAGTTCAAGACTAAGCTTCCACATGGTAAGTTCTCTCACTTAATATTTTTAAAAAGCCCTGAAACTATGGTTTTATAATTTAGTAAGTAGCTACAACAGCAGACAGGAGGAAAGACAAAAAAATGAACATAAGATTAGTTTTTAATCCATATTCCCACAAGGCAGGCTACCTCTGAGCCCCTCGCAGCCATAAGTACCTTAACCTACTCCTGGGTTTTCTCGTACAGACTGTTGATTTGAGTCCGAAAGTATTTGGCAAGCTCTCCCCTCTTTGCTTTCAAGGTTGGTGTCAGGAGCCCGTTTTCAATGGAAAATGGCTCTGGATGAAGATAGATGTGTTTGACCTGGGAGGGAAGATGCACGCATACTTGTTTAATAGTGATGTGGACGGTTCCGCAGAGCCCTGTAAATGCTATGGGAAGAACCTTAAAGAATATTTCCCCTCATAAAAGTGACGCTGATGAAGTGGGAGGGTAACGAGAAAGGTAACACATGCCCATTCTCACACACTAATAACTTGGGAAAGACATGAGTGGAGAAGGAGGAGGAATAATGAACAGCATGAAGGGGCTGGACAGGTAAATGCAAAGGTTACTGTCATTAATGGACTAATAGTACCCCTAAAATCAGTTCCTTGGAAAGTACTTTAAAATTTTAAACTCCATTATAAATGCGAACTTTAAAACTTTATGACATGAGAGACCGGGTATAACATGAGTAGTACATACCTGTTCAAAGGATTTAAGGCCACCTTCTGTCCCAGTTTTCTGCAAGTCTTGTAAAATGCTTTCCTTTATAACCTAGGAATATAAAACAGCTCAGAGCATGGCTGTTGAAAAAGAGCCTAAAGGAAAGGCTGAGCATGAACCAATTCAAAATGCCTGCTAAGCTCATCAGGATAAAAGCAGGATATGGGGGTATGTGCCAGCACATGTGATACCTAAATGTTGCTCAAAGAAAAAAAGTCATGGGAAGAAAAAACAAATCTAACTGGTAGCAGGGGTTTTCTCTGGATGGCATTATTTAATTCCTCATTTTCCAGTTATTTTTTCCACAATGCACATGCTACTATAAAAAGAATAGGGATTTTGGTTGTTTTTAAACTCCCCATCCTCTCTTCCAGTCTAGTAAAAGCAGTCAGTCCACGCCCAGCAAGGGGCTGTTCTTCCAGAGAGGAGGCTCTAGGCAGCTGTGGGTGCCCAAGCTGGGGAGGCCTCCCCTTCCCACGACGGGCCGATGGGTGGGCATAGGCTTTTCTGAGTGAGACTTACTTGGTTTCGGCACAGTTCTGCAAACGAGCCCTTCACCCCAAGTTTGGCTGCAAATGAGGGAAGCACATCTGGGTCAGGAACCACCACTCCCACCAGGAATGACTGGAAAGGAAACAGGCATGTGAACTAGCGCAGCACTGCTCCCCAGTGGGGAAAGAAAGCGTTACCTCAGAATGCATGATCGTACCCAAGCCCTGAAATTCAGTGCTGGCGTCCTACAGTTTTCTCACCATATATTTCAAACCCTCATGGAACTCTGATCCCATTTTCCCACACAACATTTCTACAAAAATGTTCTATTCAAACATGAATAGAAGTGGAGCTCAACGTTAAGCTTAAAGCATCTCTGGCCTGTCCATGTCAGTCCTCCCCCACTCCCAAGAAGCTAAGTTTAAGTGCAGTATATATAAGACAGTTTGTGCCAGAAGAACTCCTATTGTAGTGGAAACGAAGTGCACCATGGGGCTCTTCTAATGAATGGCTACCCTTTAGTATAACTGTTTTAACAGTTCTACTGACTTGTTTACAGAGTCTATCATAGTTTCAAAGAATTTGTTTTTTCATTTATAGTGCCTTATTTGAGGTTTGGAGTGTGGCTTCATTTCTTTAGTTTTATAAGCTCAGATCTTCTCATCCTAAATCTACCTATACAGATTTCCTTTAGCTATGGAAGTTGGCATGGTCTGTGCCTGAAACTGGCTGTTGTTAAGACAATATATATTACCCATAAGCTTTCCCCATGTACAAAAATTTGCAACACCAGTCTACTCCTGATGTAGATATCTTCTATCTTCTCTGGAGCAATGTATTCTCCTTGGGCCAGCTTGAAAATGTTCTTTTTTCGGTCGATGACCTTCAGAGTTCCATTCTACAGGAGACAGAGATAACACACACCATCAGTGTTTCTGAGCCCTACTGAGTGATGTCAGTGAAGAGAGAGGTGAAGTCAGAGGTAATCTGCCTTCTTTAAACTTGACCTCTCCATTGACCTTTGGGCAATCTTTCCTTTCTCTTTCTTGGCTTTGGGGAAAGGGGAGGAAGGCAGCTTTCTTCAAAACCTGTCTATACTGCGTGTGTCTTTGAAGAGTCAGTGGGCAGTCTTGGAAAAAGTCCCTTGGACCCACTGGCATTGTGTAAATGGTTGCCTCATCCAATGAAGAAATTTTGCAGCTCTGAATTTCCAACAACTTAATTTCCAATTACTCCTTTTCCAGAACTCTCAGGAATAGGGAAGATGTTATCTTTTATTAAGACTTTTGAATTAGTTCTCCCCCTCCTTGACTCCCTTTTCTGTATCCCTCCTGTTAGATCCGGGAGCAGGCTATACAGCTCTACTGTGCCACTGCTAATCAAGCAAGTCAGTAATTGCGCTTGTTAGGACAGAAGCAGGGCTGGGGAGGGCTCTCTGACCAGCCACCAGAGGTCATTTGCAGCTTCATTTCTCTGGGCTAATTGGTCTGAGGCGCTTAGGTTTTTAGGGATTTGAATTATAGAATTGGGACAAGTGGCAAATACAGTCCACGTGATCACACCCTGAACAGCGCAGCAGACTGAACCAACCTTGGAACCATTAACAAGGCCGACTCAAGAAATTAGCCATCAATTCAGCCTAACAGACATTATCTGAAAGTGATTAATAAGGCTCAGCCCTTTACAACTCCAGTGGGAGGACACATCTGTTGCCTACATTGTAGGCTTATTAGAACTGAGAACTCTTCGTTATGCAGAAACAGATCTGTTAGCAAAATACCACTAGACCCAAATCTATGAAATACATCATTAGGACCAGTGTTCTTAGAGATCTGTTGTCAAATATTCCTTGAATATCACTTAAATCTTGAGAATATTGAGCAAGAAGGGAGTTTTAAATCTGGTTACATTCCTGCTCCCCCAGCACATAGTAGACAAAAACCTTCCAGAGAGGAAAGCTCTTGGAATATCCTCCACAGGGGTTTAAGGCTCCATGATTACCGTGCCTTAATTTCCTCTCTTAGGAAAACAGGGGGTTGACAGAGACTACTTACTGCTGATTGTTAGCAAGCTATGCTTTTAAAAAGTCTCAGTGTCTTCCACCAAGAGAGGCTGTGAAGGTCACCGAGGGGCAAAAACTAGCCTCTGCATACACCTTGTTTAGAAATCCTGCGTCCTTGTTTTGATATGTCTCCATATATAAGTGGAAAGAAGCTTATCCCTTTGAAACTCATAAAAGGCAAACACTATAGGCCCATGGAGTTACCACAGTTTCTTCCTCAATAAAAGTAAAAATCACAACAACAACAACAAAATAGACTACTACACTTCTTCTTTGGAAAAGTCACCTAATTTTCCTCTGTAGGAACTCCCAGAAATTTTGAGGCAACACCCACCGGGAGCCAGCGGCCAATGTCTCCTGTGTGAAGCCAACCATCCTTGTCCAAGGCTTCCTCTGTCTTCTCAGGGTCCTTCAGGTATCCCTTGAACACATTGGTGCCCTTGATGCAGATCTGCACATAAGATGGTACAAGGTGGTGACAATAGCAAAGGCTGCTGCAAAACACCTACTTTCCTACCACCTTGAATCATTTGATGCTTTCCACTAATGTATGAAGAGCACCAGATTTTAATCCCCATTGTGGGGACTGGAAAGTTAGGCTCAGAGACACTGAATTCCTTGCTAAAATTCTGAATAGAATCAAACACAAACCTGTTCACAATTGTGTGCTTTTTCTGATGCAAACGTCCCCACTATGATTGTCTGAAAATGACTGCCCAGCACAGCCTACCCACCTGTCCTTCGTTGTTCACTGCAAAGTAGTTCATATCAGCCACATCTTCCAGCTTCACATGATTGCAAGCGATGGGGACTCCAACGTGGCCTAAAACACACCGTACTGAATCAGCCAGGGTACCGAGAAACGGTGATAATCCCAGCCATATTTCAGAGAGATTTATGGATTGACTCTAAAGGAACAAAACTGAAAAGTCATCTGGCACCAGTGCTGGAGAGCCAAGATGGGAAGACCCGGACCAAAGCTTAGGTTTGGCATCTGCCACATTCATCCACAGCACTGAGGTTATCTAAACGCCTGCGTCCTAGTTCATCCAGAACTCCTCCCAACCACTGAACCTCCTGCCTGCACAGTTGACAAAGAACCTACCTGATTTCCAGTCCCCAGGTGAGGTAATTGTACAGCCAGCAGTGCATTCTGTTTGACCGTAAGCTTCATATACCTGCGCAAACCAAAGAAGGGCTTTGAGACTTACTCAAGATAAAGCAGGAGCCGGCCGTGCCCTATGGCAAGACATGAGGAAAGCAAGGTCTCTGAGAGTTGGAGGACACTTAGTGTCCTAATACCTTGAATTTATGCCTGAGCTGCTAAATCTTTACAACTGTGGATTCACTCAAAAACCAAAAGGGTCCAGAAATAGACCAAAGTATGGAAACATACTATACTTTGGGAAATGTGGCATTTCAGGCTGATGGAAAAAAGCAAGTTATTCATTGAGTGATGGGCAACCCAATGGCAATCAGACTTGAACCAAGGCAATGGAGTGCTACTGAAGGAGCTGAAGAAAGTGAGTAGCATTTTTTAAGGGAAATAGCTATGGTTTGGAACAGGGGTTGGCAAACTTTTTGTATATAGAACCAGATAGTGAATATTTTTGACTTTGTGAGCCACTTGGTCTGTATTTCAACGACTTAACTCTGCCAGTGTAGCACCAAAGCAGCAGCAGACGATATGTAAATAAATGGGTATGGATGTGTTCCACTGAAATTTTACTTATAAATACAGGCAACGGGCCAGATTTGGCCTGTGCTGCAGTTTGCCCACTCCTGGTATAAAGGATAATCTTGACTGGAGAGGGGATGTGGGGACGTAAGTGCATGGGCTGCAGTGGGGCTATGGCCTGTCATAGGCAGAGCTGGTGGAGAAGGAGAGGAAGGGGTGTGGCAATAGGACCTTCTGACCTATTGGTTTTAGGGAAAGGAAGGTATTAAGACCGGCCAGGAGGATGCTAGTTTGAAAGACCAGAGGAACTCTGACCTTGGCATCAATTCAGAACCTTTTTTCTTTTAACATCTTTATTGGAGTATAATTGCTTTCCAATGGTGTGTTAGTTTCTCTGTATAACAAAATGAATAAGCTATATGTATACATATATCCCCATATCCTCTCCCTCTTGCATCTCCCTCCCACCCTTCCTATCCCACCCCTCTAGGTGGTCACAGAGCACCGAGCTGATCTCCCTGTGCTATGCGGCTGCTTCCCACTAGCTATCTATTTTACATTTGGTAGTGTATATATGTCCATGCCACTCTCTCACTTCATCCCAGCTTACCCTTCCCCCTCCCCGTGTCCTCAAGTCCTTTCTCTACGTCTGCGTCTTTATTCCTGTCCTTCCCCCCTAGGTTCATCAGAACCCTTTTTTCTTTTAGATTCCATATACATGTGTTAGCATACAGTATTTGTTTTTCTCTTTTAGGCCGTTGTTTCATTCATGTTGTGCATGTTGGCCGAATGAATGAACTACTTAGCCGTTTGTGGAAAAACAAATATGAGAGTGTATCTGTACTCAAGAGTGTATCTGTACTCAAAACAAATACGAGAGTGTATCTGTACTCAATTTACTAAATTCCAGGTGGAGCAGAGACTTACTTGGAAAAAAGTAAGACCGTAAGGCTACCAGAAAATCTGGACGAAAACAGATTTATGCAATATTGAGGGTTAGGAGGCCTGTCTAAACAATTACAGAGCCACATAGAAAAGGTGACTGACTACATACACATTTGAAACTTTTATATAGCAATACATAGTACAAAAAGGTGAGACTAGGAAAAATATTTCTAACACAACAAAGATTGATTTTATGACCATGTGAAGAACTCCTAGGAAGCAAGGTGAAAGAGAACCAAATTGTCCTTTGCTCATTTTTCTATAAGTAAGTAATCGAGTAATTCATGAAAGAAATACAAGTGCCCGTAAGCAGTAGAAAAGATGTTTAGTGTTAATAAAAGAAACAAAGTTGCAATAAGATTTTTCACGTATCTCGTCGGCTAAGATTTAAGTGACTGAAAAAGCACTAGCAAGAATATGGGGATATCAGGACTTGTGCATTATTTGCATTAATGCATAAAAAAGACAAGACCTTTCTGGAGGGAAGTGTGATAATCTGCATTAACATGTAAAAAACCCATATACTTTGACCCAATAATCCCCACTCGTAAGGATTTCTCCTAAATTGATAACTGCATAAATATACACAAGTATCCTTATCACTTGATTATAATAACAAAAAAAAAGTGGTAAACAACTCTAGTGTCCATCAATAGGAGACTACTGATTTGGGTACGTTCAATAAACTATTACAGAACCATTAAAATGATGTTTATTTGACAAGGAGCAATGTTAATGGGCACTGTTTAATAAGTATTTTAGAAAACTGATGCTGTTTTTTAAAGGTTATACTCCATTTATAGTTATAAAATATTGGATATATTCCCCGTGTTGTACAATATATCCTTGTAGCTTACCTTATACCTAATAGTTTGTACCTCTTACTCCCCTACCCCTATCTTGCCCCTCCCCCTCTCCCCACTGGTAACCACTAGTTTGTTCTCTATATCTGTGAGTCTGCTTCTTTTTTTGTTATATTGACTAGTCTGTTGTATTTTTTCAGATTCCACGTGTAAGTGATATCACACAGTATTTGTGTTTCTCTGTCTGATTTATTTCACTTAGCATAATGCCCTCCAAGTCCATTCATGTTGCTGCAAATGGCAAAATTTTGTTAGTACTGATGCCATTTGTGTAAAGGTTTCTGTACACAGGTGCATTAAGAAGTGACTGGAAGGGTATTTTCTCTTGATTTTGAGATTTTGGCTGACTTTCTCTGTGGTACTTTTCGTCTATGTTTTCATTTTTATTTAAATAGTGAGCTTTATTTGTGCAAAAGTGAAATAAGCTATCATCAAAAAAAAGGTGCTTGGCTTACCGGACATCCCATTGCTGCCCGGAGGAACGTCAAGACAGGAGAGGAGATGGGGGCAGCTCCGGTGACCATGAAACGAACCTTCCCGCCCAGGCTTTCCTGTTTAATAGACACAAAAGACCTGCTGAAGACTATTCCCTTGGCTTCAGTTTCCTGTGTTGCAAAATGGGTAGAACAGCCTACCTACTTGGTGTTGTCATGAGCATTAAACTCGTTAATTTACACAGCACTTAGAATAGAGTCCAGCATTGTAGAAAAGAACTTAAAATGTTAGCTATTACTGTCACCACCATCCATAGCTGGGACCAGACCTGCAATTTATTTTTTTTTTGATTTCCTCAGATAATTTGTATTCTTGGGCCCTTCAAATTACCTGCAACCTCAACAGACCACCTAAGAGAATGGAAGTGCTAGAACAAGAAAAATCCACTTTCTGCTTTTTGACCAAATCCCTTTAGTGACAAAGTTGTCCAAGAGAGATCTCAAAAGGTGAGTGAACACAGAAAGTGCAAAAGGCTCTCCAGTTAAAGAGATGCTTGACCATCAAAGGAAAAGCAAAGTGTGCTGAGTCAGTGGGCAGCCCAGATACTTACCTGGCTCCATCCATAATCTACCCAACGTACCTGGATCTTTGCAAAGACGAGCTTGTCCCAGACACTGTTGCGTCTGATGATACCCTTTTTCACTTCACTGAATTTACAGGCGACAGCCAAGTTCAACAAGAACTTCTTCAAGGGTGTCTTGGCTTCATTTTGTACCTGCAGAGTGACAGCTCCTCTTAGTTGGAAACCTATTGGAGATACTCACCAAGGCCATTCATCAGTGAGCAAGAGATAGTGCCTCCTAGCTTCATAAGGAAGAGGCTCTTATTCATGCACTGGTGTGCTGAATAATGATGAGCCCACACTAAGAAAGAAGTGAACTTAGTACATACACACAGAGCTCCAGCTCCTCCAAATTCCTTGTCCTTAGCAAACAACCTTGACAACTCAGATAGCATGTCCTCAAAAGGTAGTCAGCATCTATCTACACTAAAGTTACCTGGGAGTGCTGATTAAACAGCTGATTGGGTACCACTGTTAGGACTTTTGATTCAGTATCATATGTATGTATGTAATGTCATAACATTACAAAGAAAACATCCCACTGGCCATTTTTGAAGATCGCTGGGGTACCAGTTCATTATTTTGAAGACTGATAAAGGAAAAAATCAAATAATTTTCATGCCTTTATGAAAGAATCTCAGCTAATGAAGGCAAGAGAAATGCTTGGATTAGAAAAATCACCATTTTGCCAAGCTTAATGAAAAACAGAGCAGTGATCAATGACAGCTAAAACTGTTATGTGGCAGTGGGATTCTGGCCCGACTCCTTAGTAGATCTGACCCTGGACAAGTTATTTAACCTCCAAGGTTCAGTCTCCTCATCTGTAAGTTAGGGATTATAAGTGTTGGCATGATTTCCTGGGCTTTGTAGAAATTAAATGATGGAACGCGTATGAAATATTTACTGTGGGGCCCGGCACCTCAGCAAGAAGCACACTAAACCAGTAAGTGTTATGAAACCAGAGTAACAATTTACCAGTAAGTCAGCTGAATTTTGAGGGGCTCCCCAACTCTCTGAATTAATCTCTTTCTCCAGATCACATCCAAGTAATCTCATCCAGAGGAAAGGGAGTTTCATCTGTTATGGTCTTTCATGGCTGCACTTGTATGTGTGGCTATAAGTGGATGCTGGTAGGGGTTGGGGGTAGAAGTGGAGCACGTTTCTTAGTAACATAGAGTTCCTAAGAGCTTTAGTCAGGCCTAAGCCCCAGGCAGCTCCGGCAGCTCAGGGCCAGCCCAACAGAAACAAGGTTAGCACCTTATCATAGACCCTGTTAAGGAGTCGGGGAACCGCGGGAAAGACTGTGGGCTTCAGGGTCTTCATGTCATCAGGCAGCAGCCGAATATCTCCTTGGAAGAATCCAACTCTGGCTCCACAAGAGTACACAACAGCCTAAAAACAAAACCAAAGAGCAGAGCTCAGAGCCAAAGGACCACTTTGGGTGGGGTCTGTATGGGACAGAATTGAGGAGGTCCATGGGCACTTTTCTCTGGACAGGACACCCGACCCCTGAAGTTTCATGTACCCAGAACTCTGAGACCCTACCCCCTAGGCAAGATGGAAACTCACTTCTGCTGAGGTGGCGGGACAGGTAAGACAGATTCTGAGACTGAAGGCCCAGCCCTACTCTGCCCACAGCTCTGGGTGAGGGTCTAAGGCATCATCCTTTGTAAGAGACCATTCGTTATGTAGCACTAAGAAAAAACACTGCCACTCAAACTAGAACACGCCTACAATTGTAAGACCATCTCAGTTTCAGAAATGGTAAAATGTGAAAAAATATGCTTATTAGAATTGATATTTTATTAATCAGATATCAACACTTTAGCCCAAGGAACTGAATCTTCCATTTTGGCATTTCATGCATCAACAGATAAGCTGGTTGAAGAGGTATTTAAGCAGGGATCAGAGAGAGGATTTTCCACCCCTAATAACACCTGTGTTTTTGCTTTCGGTTCTCAAATCAGCCTCAGAGTAGCCTAAAAGCTTGGCGTCCACTCACAGAAGGCCAGCTCTCCCCCCAGTTGCTGCACAGTCCTCAACAGCTCCACTCTGGACACCCTACCTGGATCAAAGGCTCCTTCTCCACCCCTCTGTGGGGAACTCCTTTTCTCTAACCCTAGGTCTTTTCAAAAATTCTAACCCAAATAAAAGAAAAAAGAAAAAGCAATGCCTCGTATCCCTGCTCAGAATTGAGGGTAGATAGTAAGTAAGCTCCCGGCTATGAGCTCCCTGGACTTGCAGGCACCCTGTGTAAAGGCAGGAGGAAGCATTTCCTCCGTGGGACACACAGACTCAACAGAGGAAGGCTCTGCTGCAGGTTAGGGGTGATGCCAAGATTAGGACTCAGCCATGCCAACTCCCTGCCCATGTCCTTCACATTAGAGAAAAGATTGTAAATGTTGCAGAGCTGCCTTTGGAATAAACGTGGGACTAGCAAGTCAGGACCCTCTTTTCACATACCTGCTAGGAATATAGGATCCTTACCTGTACAACCCTCTCAAACATATGAGCCAAGGGGAGGTAGGATATGGTCACGTCCTCAGAACTGGGCTCAAAAGTATGCTATAGATCAGGAAATGGAAAGGAGACAACAGTGGATTAATGCCAACTTTCTCTTCCAAAGAAGATTTAAACACTTCTTCTTTCTAGGACTGCTGCATACAGTTGTACAGGTGTGCACTGTGCCCTAAGGGGTGCCCTAACTGCACTGAGTGCAGAGATCTGCAGTGACCCTAAAAGAGCAAAACTCTAGACAAAGATGCACCAGTATTTGTCCACACTCAGGCCTTCAACCTGTTTCTTCCCCCTCTGCCTCCTCTAACTTTAAAATCTTATGACAGATTCCCATTTTAACGAGGGCCTCCTTTTCAATTGACCACTGACCTCCACACATTTGAGAAAAGCAGCAGCATTTGAAACGATATTTTCATGGGTTAACATGGCTCCTTTGGGGTCACCTGTAGGAAACAAGAGGTGGAAAGATCTGTTAAATGGCTAATAGGTAGCCTTTGGCATTGAAATGAGGAGCTACATTCGATTGGTTCTGTTCCAGGGAGCCGAGAGCTTCTCCTGTCACTGTGTTTTTTTTATGAACAGTGTATGACTCTGCTTACGAATGATTGATGCCTCCACAGATTCTACTTCTGACAGCAGCCTTAGCCTTGTGCTACCACACAGGGCATAGCCACAGTCACAGACAGCAACACAGTCAAAAAGAAAATCCCAAGTAACCCGCCCCCCTCCCCGTGCTGTTTTCATGTTGAAGACTTCAGATCTAACAATATTACCTAGCCATCACTTTATAACCTGGGCACAGTGGAATGGATATAACTTCTAGATCATCATGGATCACGTTAAAATTTATTGAGCTCTAATAGCTAGGTAACTACATACAGGGGAGAAAGAGGACGTGGAGTGATCTGTGTAGAACTACCACTGGGCTATCTTGATTGAGTGAAACCACTCCAGTGATGTCAACTTGAGAGAGTCCGGGCTGGGGGAGAAAGTTGACTTTCTGATCCCACCTTTAAGAGCCCTGAATTCCATAGCATGTAAACACCTCCCACTGTGTTCAGTGAAATTTATTTGCTTATGCATAGGTTTTTCTATGCAGGCATCTGTACTCAGAAATCTTAGATTATAAGCCCCGATGGATAGGGCTTATTGTAGGGTATTTTTACCAGCCCACTAGTGGTCAGTGGCTCAAGCCATGTGTTTGGCTGACCAGGGGCCTCTGGGGCAACTTCCTGGGCACTGACCTGTGGTCCCACTGGTGAAGCAAATGATGCTCAGATCTTCTGGTGCAGGAGGCTGGAGGGGAAAGCACCAGGGCTTAGTCTACCGTGAGCTTTGAAAGTTGAATGTGGAAAGACTCAAATTTGGGCAGAAGAAAACTTACCACGGGTTTTTTGAGGTTCTCTTTGCCTAGATTCTGCATGAACAGGAAACCAAGAAAGAAAGACATTAGTTGAGTTGGGAAGACTTAGGACAAATACAGCCCTCCTTTTCCCTTTTGCTTGAGAACACCTCTGTGGGAATACAACCAAAATTCCAACCTGGATCAGGCCCAGAGGCAACATTCAGGTACAATGGAAGCCTTGGGGTAGAGTATAAGTTTCCTCTAGAGTATCAACTCAAGAGGGCCGATCCCAAATGTCCAAACATCCCATCAGACTCCTATGATTCAGTCTTCTAGGACCACTGCTAAATCGTTTTGAATAAAATGAACAGTTAACATTTCAAGGCTTACTACACTTTATATTACTGTCCTGAGCACTTTATTTTCTCTCATATAACTCTTTACAACTCCTCTGCGAGGTAAGAACTATTTCATCCTCATTTTACAGAGGGGGAAAGGAAGATGTGGAGCAACTGGCCCAAGGTCACCTAACTAATGGGTGTGGAGCTGGAACGTGAACCTAGGAAGCCTGGCTCCAGGACCATATCTTTAACTGCCACCTAGCCTCTGCATTTATAAATCCTCTACTTGGAAGTCTGTGCACACTGACCACAGACCTTCCTCACCCACTGAGTTGTCTTGGGGAAATGATTCCCAACGCTTCACAGCATGAGTGTAATTTACTCTTCTCCTTCCACCCCGGAGAACAACAGCTTGCTCCCTTGTGTAGAAGTCCTGCAAGCTGCCCACAGCATCAGCGCAGCCTTCCAGCTGTGAGTTGACTTTCAGACCCATACCTCAGCATCAAGCAGTGATAAGATCTCAACTCCGCATTTCTCCCCTCTCTTCTTCAGGTCGTCCTCAAAGGGATCCATGAGGATGATCAATTTCAGGCCCGGGGTGAGGCCTTTTTCCACATTCTTAATCAGGGCCAATGCCTTTTGGGGCGTGTCACAGATCACCGTGGCGATCTCAGCTGAAAGCAGAAATAGGGCCGGGGGTTACCCTCCTGCTTTGCTGTGTACCGGATTGTCTTGCAAAGAGGAAGAGATTCTTGAAAATTTCAAAGCCACTGGGTCCCCAAAGGAGATTATGTCTGTAAATCAGATTTGTAATGTATAAAATCTGAAACATTCCACTGATAATAAATAAGCTTAATTGAAACAGAAGCACTTAATTTCCTTGCATGCACTTAACAGTTTATAGTTTCTAGAGGAGCCCCAAAATTCCTTCTGCTTAAGAACACAGACAACGTGTGTGAATCATGTAGATGTGGTCCTGCCGATGTGTTTTACCTGGGGGAGAGGGGAGGAGGGATTAGAAGGTAAAGGAGGAGGCAAGGGGGATTTTAGCAGACAAGCATTTATGATTTTTAATGTTAGCATTTGCTTTGATACTTGTTTACACAAATAGAAACCTTCTGATTATGTCTGTAGTTCAAATGGATCTACTCACTTAATCTACTAGTTCTGGGACAGAAAGTAACATCTAGTATATGTCTTATTTGCCCATTGAACTTGAACTTGTTTCTCTAACAGTGGTAATTTGGTCCACAGACTCAGCATGGACATTGGTACATGCCGGTGAGCTATACTGACTTTGATTTATAAGAATAGGAAATTAAACTAGTAGTTTCACAGTGATACAGTCAATTAAAAAGTTATTCACTAACTGTGGCCTTTCATCCAGGGTTGCCAGCAAAAATAGTCTTTGCTAAACTATATTGTCATACTAAACTACCTTTGCTAAACATACTAAACATGTCATACTGAACATACTTTGCTAAACTATATTGTCATACTACACTACCTTGAAGCATTTCATTGAAACTTCTATCTGATTATATACCTGCCTCATGGGCTTTTTGTAACTTCCCTCTAAATTATATCATAGGTACTACAGGACAAGAGAGACTTGAGCATTTTTCTGGCCACAGCATTCTAAGTCTGCTAACAAAAACAGATAATGAGGAATTACTCAGCATCAAGAAAGAATCAAGTTAAAATGTAATAGCGACAGGAATAAAGACGCAGATGTAGAGAATGGACTTGAGGACATGGGGAGGGGGAAGGATAAGCTGGGACGAAGTGAGAGAGTAGCACTGACATATATACACTACCAAATGTAAAATAGATAGCTAGTGGGAAGCAGCTGCACCGCACAGGGAGGTCAGCTCGGTGCTTTGTGACCACCTAGAGGGGTGGGATAGGGAGGGTGGGAGGCAGACACAAGAGGGAGGATATATGGGGATATATGTATACATATAGCTGATTCACTTTGTTATATAGCAGAAACTAACACACCATTGTAAAGCAATTACACTCCAATAAAGATGTTAAAAAAAATGTAATAGCAAAGTTTTACCCTTGTTGATAATGTATATGACGGCGTCTTCTCCCAAGGTGTCATACAGGGGGACAGCTACCATGGAGTATGTGTAACAAGCAAACTCAGAGATGACCCACTGTATGGAGAGAAGTTCAAATAAGGAATAGCTTATGCTTTGAAAAGGAAATGTGCTAATTCAGTCATTTAGTCAACAAATGCTTATTTGGTGGCTCTGTGTTAAAAAAAAAAAATCACCTTTTTTGTGATGCCCTAGGGACTGCCACTGCTGATGCTATAAAATATAATTAAATAAAGAAGATAAGATAGGTACAGAGACAACTATAAAACAAAGGGAGAGTGTAATAAGTTCTATCCATAAGGGTTATGGAAAGCATTAGGGAGTCTTGAGGTAGAGTCACACTCAGGGGTGGGGTAGGCTATCTGGGACTGCTTTGGGAAAAGTGACGGAAATTGGGCAGGGCTTTGAAGGACAGGTAGGATTTGGTCATGGAGATGGAAGCAGAGAAGGGATTCAAGGAAGAAGGAAGTGAATGAACAAAGATAGGACCGCATGACATCACTAAGTACACATCAGAAAGCATAAAAAGTGACAGGAAATGAATTGGAAAGGTGGGCTGGAATCTGCTAATGGCGAACCTTGAATGTCAGTGTAGGCATTATGAACTGAATTGTGTTCCCCCTAAAATTTATGTTGAAGCCCTAACCCCATTGCAATTGTTTTTGTAGATAGCTCCTTTAAGGAGGTAACTAAGGTTAAATGAGGTCATAAGGATGGGGCCCTGATCCAATATAACTGTTGTCCTTATAAGAAGAGAAAGAAACACAGGGGATGGCAGAGAAATGGTCATGGGAGGACACAGCAAGAAGGCAGCCATCTATAAGCCAAGAAGAGAGGCCTCAGGAGAAAACAAACCTGCTGACACCTTGATCTTGAACTTCCAAGCTCCAGGACTGTGAGAAAATTAATTTCTGTTGTTTAAGTCACCAGTCTGTGGTATATTGTTATGGAAGCCCTAGTAGATTAAGATACTAGGTTTGGTGTTAAGTTCCTGAACTAGAGTCAAGGATATCTCTTCTTACTGAGGCTGGGTGTAATGAAGATGAAGTACGTAGATGCACCTAAAAGTGCAGCCAGGGCCCTCTTGGATTTTTAGTTAAGCAACTGGCTTAGGTGAGCACATGTCATCCAACTCTTCTGAAACATACAAAGGCTTTCTCTGAGGATATTGGGTCTAATGACTTAACTTGAACTTGAAGATAAGCTTAATTCCAATCATCTTAATGTCTAAAGTCCATTTTCAACTCACTGTGGAAAGATGGCTACAGCTGGTCTCAGTAGCAATGGATGCCTTGGTTGCTAGTTCACGTACAATGTGCAAATTCCAATTCTAGTACAAACTCATCCCTTTCCACATCATCCTCAAGCTCTTACTTGCCAGTCCTTCATAGCTTCCTTATTTTCTTCATACAACAGACTGACTTAAAATGACACATAATGGGAGACATGTAAGAGAGGTCCAGTCACCTAGCAAATAGCACTAGACATTCAACCAGGATTAAAGAAGTCCTGCACTGTAACTTTTAAGTGGAACAATATTTAAAGAATCTGAGGTCTTTAAACAGCTTTGATAAGTCATCAGCAAGTGACAGAGTGCTGGATTTGGGGTAGGGTTTAAAGTCTTTAGACTTAGCCCTGACTCATTTCCTTGAGTTAATTTCAGCATGGTTACCTCTGGCCTATTCTGAGCAAAGATGCCAACAAAGTGTTCTTGTGATTGCTTATATCCTTTCTGCAAGAGACAGGAGCCCAGGTACTCTGCTCGATCAGACACCTACAAGTGAGAGAGGTAAAGAGAGAGAAAAAAAAGCAGTCAAGACCCAAAAGAGATCATATTAGCCCAAGATAACCACATAAGCAAAAGAATTTATCCAAAATCATGGGCCTGACTTACCTGTTTGTAGGACAGCCATCTGTAGGGCTGGTTTCGTTTTCTATATCCCAAGCAAGGCCCATTGTCTAAAAACATAACATTAAATGAAAATCAGCTCCAGTTGCAAATTCTTTGGACCAGAGAAGGTTAAAGGAGGTTAGGAAGAGACAAGACACAAAGGATAAATCCAGTAAAGATGCGAGCTTCTCTTATGTGCCAAGGAAATTCAAACGCAGTAAGTACTCAGTTCTCAAAGGCAGAGGGAGCCTTGTAAACTACATTTGAAACACTTGGGAAATGCTACAAAACAAGGGTGGTTCCATGTTGGAATGTGTGACCTCCATGGTAACAGGCATTTGGGGAAAGCCATGAGTATGGACTAGCCCACATGAGGTGAACAAACAAAAGCTCACAAGTAAACACTAATAGACTATATCGGATAATCTCGGATTGAGCTTCCCTACAATGAAAGAAATATATGTTCATAAAAATTTAGAAAAAAATCAAAATACAAGTCATCAATAATCTCATCACATAAACACCATTGTTAAGGATGATATTTTCTTTCATACCTCCTTTGATAGTTCTACAGGGTTATACTCATTTCACATGTATATTTTGGTATCCTGCTTCCTTCCCCTGTTTGATATAAATATTCCCCTGTTATTATTTCTTCTCTGTAGAGATTTCAATGGCCTTATTATGGCCAAGTTATGAAGGGTTCTACTGTATAGCTGAATTTATCTCATTATGGGCATTGAGATTGTTTCCAAGATTGACACCTCAATCTTGGTAATGGTAATGGTATGATGCATATTTTCCAACTGATCATTTCAAAGTTAGAAAATTTTCTTAGAATAGAGTATTTTAAATGAAATAACTGTGTTGGGAAGGGTGGCAGCGGCTGGGAGTGAGGATGGTTGGTCACACGGCTCAGGTTTTTAATACCTGGCCCCTCATTGCTTGGTGAAGCAGCTGTGACAATTTGCTTTTCTCCAACCAGCAATACATCAAGTCATAGACACTAAATAGTCTCTTTTTAATATGTCTTCTGGTTAAATAGGTTTTAAAATTTATTGCTTTAGGGACTTCCCTGGAGGTGCAGTGGTAAAGAATCTGTCCTGCAATGCAGGGGATGTGGGTTCGATCCCTGGTCAGAGAACTAAGATCCCACATGCTGTGGGGCAACTAAGCCCATGTGCCACAACTAGAGAGCCCACGTGCCCTGGAGCCCGTGCACCACAACCAGAGAAGAGAAAACCCTCACAACTAGAGAGACGCCCACGCGCCACAACGAAAAGAGCCCGTGGGCCACAACTAAGACCCGAAGCAGCCAAAAATAAATAAATAAATGAATAAAATAAAAAATTTTTTAGAAAGTTATTACTTTAGTCTAGGTTTCTTTAACAGCTATTAAAGTGGGGCCTTTTCCTTCATTTGTTAAGTTTTATCTGGTAATGTACTTCGCCCGTTTGTATGAGCGTGTCTTCTGAGATACTGAGACTCATGAAGAACTGCAAGAACACATACATATACGAGTACATACAGGAGCACACATGTACACACACACATGTACACACACACTGGCCATCAAGATTTTTACAACTTACATTTATTGTCTTACATTTGACAATAGAAGAATTACACTTCTGAACATTGAAACTACTCAGCCTTATTTAAAATTACAATAAGTCTGGGAACATCCACTTACTAGAGTAAATAGTAATTGCAGCCACAGAAGCCACGAAAGTCCATGATATTTGTTAGGCTAAGGAACAACTCTAACTGGCCGAGAAGACCCAACATCTAAGCCAGAATGAGACTGAGTTATTTTTTTTATTATTATTATTTTTTTGCGGTACGCAGGCCTCTCACTGTTGTGGCCTCTTCTGTTGCGGAGCACAGGCTCCGGACACGCAGGCTCAGCGGCCATGGCTCACGGGCCCAGCCGCCCCGCGGCATGTGGGATCTTCCTGGACCGGGGCACGAACCCGTGTCCCCTGCATCGGCAGGCGGACTCTTAACCACTGCGCCACCAGGGAAGCGTGAGACTGAGTTATAAATAGAAAAGCAGAAGAGAAGGAAATTTTACATAGAGGATTTAGCCAAATTGCCAAGAGGAATTCAGGTCTAGCCCAAAGGAAGCATTCAAAGAGAAGGTTACTAGGAATTCAGAGGTAAATAAGTGAACTTCCAGACTAAGTGACAGAGGAAAAAGGAAAGAAAGCA
Source organism: Globicephala melas (assembly GCF_963455315.2). Lineage (NCBI taxonomy): Eukaryota > Metazoa > Chordata > Mammalia > Artiodactyla > Delphinidae > Globicephala > Globicephala melas. The sequence continues at coordinate 17,460,739 of NC_083329.1, forward strand.
GGAAAGAGATAGCCACTCTGATTAAAGAGATATTAAAAAAAAAATGAATGTGGAGACTGTCCACAGGAAACGTTAGTTCTTTTTCTTTCTGCTGAAACAGCTGCATGAACGCTCAAGAAGTCAAGTCTCAGACTAAGACTTTCCCTGAAGCCACAGGCAAGTCCTGCTTTAGAGTTCACAGCCACTGCTCCAGCCTAGAGTGTGTGCCATTGGTGCTCTACCAACAGGATTGTCTGTACTGACATTAATCACCAGTGATAAGCACCATTTATGGTACCTAGCTTACTCTGTGCTAGGCATTTTAACTCATTGGGTCTTCCCAATAACTACTGTTATCCCCACGGTACCAAGAATCATGAAGGGCTAGACAGCTTCAAGCTCACTCAGTAAGTGGCAGAGCTGATGAAGGTGGGAAAAACTATACTGCATCTCCTTATCACTTCCCTGTTGATGAAAATACTAGCAGAGGCCCATGACCAAGGAACAAGTCAAATAACTGGCCCAAAGGGGAACCAATTGGGGTTTCATTCAACTCTGTGCCCTAATCAGCTTCAGTCTGATTAGCCAGAGTCCTGACCAGGCAACAGCCTAGCCTTTGATTAACTTAAGCAACTTAGATCTTCTGTTCTAAGACGTGGCCATCTAAAAAGAATCCACCCATTAACAACTTCTCAGCAAAACTGGGTCCCAAAGCTGGATAGAGTTGAAACTCCGGCATGCAGAATCCCTGGAAAGCTTTGTTAAAAACTCATATTCTTAGGTCAAACTATCTGGAATTCTAATTCAGTAAAACACAGTGGAGGGCTTCTCTGGTGGCACAGTGGTTGTGAATCCGCCTGCCAATGCAGGGGACACGGGTCCGATCCCTGGTCCAGGAATATCTCACATGCCGCGGAGCAACTAAGCCCGTGAGCCACAACTACTGAGCCTGCGTGCCACAAGTACTGAAGCCCGCATGCCTAGAGCCCATGCTCCACAACAAGAGAAGCCACCGTAATGAGAGAAGCCTGTGTACTGCAATGAAGAGTAGCCCCTACTCGCCCCAACTAGAGAAAGCCCATGCTCAGCAACGAAGACCCAACACAGCCAAAAATAAATAAATAAAATTAAATTTAAAAAAACAACAAGGTGGAGCCAGAGGATCTATATTTTAAACCTTATCTGCAGGTGATTCTCAACATGGATCATCTACTGGGTAGGGGTTAAAGATAGAGGTCAGGGCTGATGTATTCAATCCCAGTTGTAGACAGACATGTCATTTTTCTATGGAAATAGCCAGGATGGATTTTTCAAGCCTACTTACATGAGAAGCCATTTTAACTTTATCTGTTTAGTTTAAATTGAGTCTTGAAATAAAATTTCTAAATGAAGCAGTGTTATGTGCCACGTATTACACGCTCAATGACTTGTTTCTAGTTACAATAACAACACGTGCTCAGTGAAGAAAACTTCAAAAAATGGAAAATCCCAAAGGAAAGTCTATTGTATTAGCTATATACTATCTTAAGTTGTCAAATAAATAAAACTAATGGTTGCATTGGTTTGTGTTTGTTATTTGCCTGGAAGTCTAAATCAGTACTAATTTGGAGCCAGAAATAGTAAGTACAGTCCCCTTTAGAGACTTCAGATATAAGTTTTCTTTACAAAAACCTTTCCTTGTCTGGAGGTGCAACAACTTTTATAAAACACTTAAGAGCTGACGTAAAATAGAATAATCTAGCCAGATAGACAGATTTAAATTTCAGTATCAGTGTCAACATTTTCTAGCTCTGTCTCCTTTGAAATGTTCCTGAATCTCAGAGTCTCTGTTTCCTTGCTTTAAAAAATGGGGGTGAGGGGCTTCCCTGGTGGCGCAGTGGTTAAGAATCCACCTGCCAATGCAGGGGACACGGATTCCATCCCTGGTCCAGGAAGATCCCACATGCCACGGAGCAACTACGCCCGTGCGCCACAACTACTTAGTCCGTGCACCAAAACTACGGAGCCCATGTGCCACAACTACTGAAGCCTGCACGCCTACAGCACAGGCTCCTACAGCCTGTGCTCCGCAACAAGAGAAGCCACTACAATGAGAAGCCCGTGCACCACAACAAAGAGTAGCCCCCGCTCGCCGCAACTAGTGAAAGCCCGCGCGCAGCAGCAAAGACCCAACGCAGCCAAAAGAAACCAAACAAACAACGATGTCGCAACTAAGATGAGACGCAGCCAAAACAAACAAACAAATAAATATTTAAAAAATAAAAATAAATAAAAATGGGGTGATAGCAACTAACCCCTGTAGGGGAAGATAAAGTAGATGCTATCCGTGCAATACGATAGGCTGGTTAGCACTCGACTATTAAATATTGTCATAGTCGTAATTAAAAGGCGGAAGGGAAGGGATGAGAAGAAGTCACAGAGGTAAACCTCCGCCTGGACTGAACATCACCCAAAAGAAAAAAGTTATAGGGAGAGTTATAAGCCAGTTGATTTTGAAAGGAAACCAGTGTACCTAGCATCATGTTCAATGATACAAGACAGAATTACTGAGCCTTGATATTTTCCAAATGACCCTACCAAAGGTCACGTGGTGATGTTTCTAAGAAAGTCCAAAAGATAATTACCTTCTGTGATACTATGGGCAGCAGCATGGGCCAGCAGTATGGCACTGGGGGCAAGGGCGACGTAAGAAGTCAGGAGGTCTGCATACTAATTCTGGCTCAGATTCTATAATGCAGGGAATTGCATTTATGAAAAGCATGTTCCTAAACAAATATAATGTACTAGTGAATTAATCAAAATACTTTCCTACTGTTAACTCTTTAACAACAACTTGGCCAGGAAGTTCTCCTTGTGTTAAGTGAGAAATAGGTTCAGAGAGGCAAAGTCGTTTATGTAAAGTCGCACAGCTGGAAATAGAAGAACTGGGTTTCAAACCCAAGTCTGTCCTACTACACAGTTTACAGCACCCATCCTGATTCTGTGCTCACGTCCCCTCCACGCTGTATTTGTGATTCTTCTTGGACCACCACATTTAAACAGCTAGAGTTTTAGAAGTGAGACTGGGAAGGAGAGGTACGGAACAGGACCCCACCTTGGTCTTACAGGCAAGGTGAGACATCCAGGCTTACCAGACACAGCAAGTCCTCTTTGGAAAACTTCATACATCGTCTTGGCATCTGAGAAGTAGTAACGTATTAGGTCATTGTCCTGGCAAGGACCTCTCCGTGCTCCTCCCTAAGACACAAGACCAAGTTTAGGTTAAGACTGAGTCTTTCCCCACCCTTTCCAAACCCTTATGGATTGAACTGAAAAGAACATAAACACTGACTATTGAGGTCACAGCGATGACCCTTTTAGTACTCAGTCAATCAATTTTTTAAATCTCCAAATTGTGGTGTCTTCATATCAGAGAAATCCAGAGGTTGTCACAGTTATGTTTTTGGCAATCTCCCCCCACCTCCCTAGGCATACACACATGTGCATGCACACACACACACACACACACACACACACACACAAAAGAGATAATATTATAGTTATATCGTTTTAAAAAAATCATGTTAAGTTTAAACATCTATCAAATGCATACTGTGTTCCAGTCACTGGGCAACTACTGTAAATGCAAAGTGAGTTAAGACAAAATTACTGCCCATGAGCGCCCCATAAATGAGAGTTTTTGGAGCTGGGATAGGGTGAGAAGGGAAAAACATGCAAATATAATACTGTGATGTACATGCTGTAATAATGGTTTTGGGAGATGAATGAAGTGAACAATTCTGTATCAAGTAGAAATGCTACAGAGAAGAAATAACATTTCAATAGAGACTTTGAAGATAAGTAAGCATTTACCAAAATGATGAGGTTTCGTAGAGCAGAGGGAAAGGAGGATAATTCAAAGTGAAGGAATAACCTGAACAAAGGCACAGAGGAAGCAACAAGGATTTACTGTATAGCACAGGGAGTTATACAGTGTCTTATAATAACCTATAATGGAACATCATCTGCAAAAAAACCCAAGAAACAAAAAACACTATGCGTGGCTTCCCTGGTGGCGCAGTGGTTGAGAGTCCGCCTGCCGATGCAGGGGACACGGGTTCGTGCCCCGGTCCGGGAAGATCCCACGTGCTGCAGAGCGGCTGGGCCCGTGAGCCATGGCCACTGAGCCTGTGCGTCCGGAGCCTGTGCTCCGCAACGGGAGAGGCCACAACAGTGAGAGGCCCGCGTACCGCAAAACAAACAAACAAACAAACAAACAAAAAACACTATGCTGTACACCTGAAACTAACACAGTATTATAAATCAACTATACTTCAACTAAAATTAAAAAAAGAAGGTACAGAGGCAAGAAAGCACACTGAAGATTCTGGTGGGCAGCTCGAGAACAGGGTATTTGAGAAAGAGGGAGTAGCTAGGGACTTGTCCAGAAATGTCAGCGGAACTACAGGATCAGGCCCTGATTTAGATCCTGGAGCTGCAGTAAGAGCTATAGGCATGGTTCAACCTTCATGAAAGTTAGTTTAGAGAAGCATAGGCATCAATTAAATAAGCATTCAAAACTGTAAATTATTACCAAGGTAAGGGCTATAAAAGTACAAGGTAATCCATGAGGCTATAACAAGAGATCTGACTTAATCTGGAGCACCAGGAGATTTCCATCAGATGTGACATTAAGTCAAGACATCAGAAATAAAGTTCTTTTGGGACTTCCCTGGTGACGCAGTGGTTAAGAATCTGCCTGCCAATGCAGGGCCCACGAGTTCGAGCCCTGATCCAAGAAGATCCCACATGCCACGTAGCAACTAAGCCCATGCGCCACAACTGCTGACCCTGTGCCCTAGAGCCCGCATGCCACAGCTACTGAGCCCACGCACCTAGAGCCTGTGTTCCGCAACGAGATGCCACTGCAATGAGAAGCCCGCGCACCACAACGAAGAGTAGCCCCCGCTCACTGCAACTAGAGAAAGCCTGCGCACACCAACGAAGACCCAACACAGCCAAAAGAAACCATTAAAAAAAATAAATTAAAAAGAAAAAAAGAAATGAAGTTCTTTTTCTAGAAAAGAAAGATGGGGTCTTGCTGTCTACTTACATAGATGGACTGAGGAAGAAGGAAGAACGAAAGATGATTCAACTCAACTTTAGGCAATTGGGTAAGAAGAGATGCATTTAACTGAGATAGAGCAGGAAGGGAAGCGGGAAAGGGTGCATGCGTGTGTGTGTGTGTGTGCGTGTGCCTGTGCGTGTGTGTGTAAGGGAGAAGACATGCAGTACAAAGATGTGTGGAGCCTGAGGTACCTGAGTGTCACTGAGATGGACTGGAACTCAGGTGAGGTCAGAAGTAGAAAGTCAGATTTGGGTGTCATAGACTTTTAGGTACATATTCATGTCATAGAAGAGGAGGGGTTTTCTCAAAAGAAGTGAGGATTGAAAGCAGGGACTGGCAGACTATAATCTGGGGCCAAACATAGCTTGTCACTGTTAAAATAAAATTTTATTGGAGCACAGTCATGCGCATTCATTTACATATTTTCTGTGCTTTCACGCTATAACGGCAGAGTGGAGTAGTTGCGACACAACCCACGTGGTCTGCAGAGCCTAAACTCTTCACTATCTGGCCTTCACAGAACATGTTTGCCAACCCCTGCTTTAGAGGAATCAAGAGATGGTGAGACCGACACGGTAAGATGAGGAGAGGAAGGAACTTAAGTGACAAAGAAAGAAATCTTTCTTTCTTAGGAAGAAATCTCATTGAAGGATACGATGAAAGGCAAAAGTAGAAGTTTCAGGAAAGAAGAAGTGTCAAGTCAATTGAAAGGAAGAGGCTGAAGAATCACTGAATTAAGAAGTTAGATTATGAGCGATGCAGAGAAGTCTGGGGAGATGGTAGTGATAAAGGTCAGATCTCAGTGAGCTGAAGTTCAGAAGAGGGAATCAACAAATGGACTGCTCTTAAAGACTCTGGGGGAAAGGGAGGATTGAAAAGAGATGGTGGCCTGAAGCAGCAGGACCAGCAGGACAGGAAGATGCTGCTAAAAATCTTCCAAATAAAAGGGAGGCAGGCGGAGAGTGGAGGCAACTTGGAGTAAGATTCCCGAGTAGAAGAACAGAGTTTGTAAAAACATCAGAAGGGGTTAGCTTTACAAAGGAACAGGAATGCTTTTTTTCTCTGAAAAGGGTTGAAGATGAAAAATCATGAGAGAACATTCTTGGAGCTTTCCCTTAGCTCAGAGATATAGGAGGCGGTGTGATTTGCTGAAAAGTCAGGGAATGGAGGGGAAAAGCCCAGCTCCATGTCTGTCGTTTTAAGAGGGAACATTACCTCAAAGCTGGTATTTAACTCAATAACTTCTTTACTATTCTCAGACACTGGGTGTCTTGATGAAAATGTTCTCCTGTCCCCAAAGTACTGACTCCCTCATCTAGATCATGGGTCAGCAAACTTTTTCTGTAAAGGACTTTGTAAATGCTTTAGGCCCCGTGGAACACATATGATCTATCACTCTTTTTAATTTTTTTTACATATCCCTTGAAAAATATAAAAAACATTCTTAGCTTGCTACTCACACAGAAAAGGGTGGATTTTGCCTGCAGGCTGTAGTTTGCCAACCCCAGATCTAGATTACTGGCATCATAAAACCAGTAAAAGCTGTGATTTCATTTTTATTACGAAGGAAAATATGCCATGACTAGAAAGTTTAACTTACAGATTTTGGGTAGTTTTGCTAACCAAAAAGGCTTATTTTCCCATACTACCCCCCGCCCCACCCAAGTCTCCTTCACCAGTGATCCTCAAGTCTTGAATTCGTTTGTGCTTGATCAAGTTTGACAAGCTGAAAAGGTGCTGGGTAAGTTACCTCGAGTCCCACCGATTGCTTGTTCAGATCAACAACAGGCAACACGGGCCGGGGTCTGTTAATCAGCCACAGGAATATGGCGGCTCCAAAGGTCAGGACGCAGATCAGTGCCGGAGTCGGAAGTGGGGAAAACAAGAAGTTAAAGATAAAAAGCATCTTTGTGAATAGCAGCAGGAAATTCAGGCCTAAAAAAAAAAGAAGGAACGAAAAAGTTAGAGGAAATGGTCGTACATTTTTACTCAATAGCTCTGTGTTTACAGAAAGAACACACACACACACACACACACACACACACACACAGCTTCTAGCCCTCCAAATAGCCAGGGTTGGACCACTTTAGCAGCTGAATTTCTCCCACTGTTTACCTTAACACTGTCAAGAATAGTAGAATGCATTCTCTACCCTTGCTGCTTGACTGTCCTCCCACAAGGCAGAAAGGATCAAAGGAAACAGGTTAATCATTTTCCAGACAATTTTGAGAAAGGACTACCCTTTAATTTTTTGACTGACAAAGCCTAGAAGCCCTCTGGACCCAAAATAAGCTGGTAGTCAGAGGAGGGGGCTCCAGAGAGCTCCCCCTGCCCAAGCAGAACGAGGGTCACAAAGGACTCTTGCAACTGCCTCTCCCTAGTATAAACCAGACAGAAGAGGGAACCTCAGGAGAGGTGACATCACCCATCTTAGAAATTAAGCATTCTCGGGCTTCCCTGGTGGCGCAGTGGTTGAGAGTCCGCCTGCCGATACAGGGGACACGGGTTCATGCCCTGGTCCGGGAAGATCCCACATGCCACGGAGCGGCTGGGCCCGTGAGCCATGGCCGCTGAGCCTGTGCGTCCAGAGCCTGTGCTCTGCAACGGGAGAGGCCACAACAGTGAGAGGCCCGCATACCGCAAAAAAAAAAAAAAAAAAAAAAAAAAATTGAGCATTCTCCTGTGAAAGACATTTCCTGCTGGCCAGATATGCCTTGCTCATTGCTTTCTTTTCTGAGTCATCAGGAGGGTCTCAGAAATCAACAGAACCACAACTTGCCAGGTCCAAAGTCCTCTCCTCCAGGGAGCCTGGAGGAACCATTTTTATTGGAGGCAACTTTAGCCAGGTCTGCAGGAAGGATGCAGGAGAATGGGCCTGACACATGGTAGCAGGTGAGCATTGAAGATTCAGGCCAGGAAGTGATCTCAGCGAACCAAAAGCAACAGTCTTCCCCCACAACTCAGCTTTTCTTGTAGTTTCCAGCTTCAAACTACTCTAACAGGAGGCATTAACATTTGAGTGGGTCCTAGGAACTCATTCTCGCTGAAGCCATCTCTCTCAGCTCTTGCCTCACAACTTTCAGACTTGACTAGGACAATAACAGCATCAAACAAATGAGCATCAACTCTATGCCAGGCACTGAGCTGGGTTGTTTGCATGGATTATCTAATGGAAATCGCATTTTACAGAGAAAGCAAATAGAAACTCCCAGAAGTAGTGACTTGTCCAAGGTCACTCATCATTTGCCACTGCTGCTTCCCTGTTAAAATCTGCAAAATCACAACCCATTTTTTCCTTATAGAGTCTAGCCACAAGGTTCAAGGAGACTGAGTTCATCTGGCCCCTTACAGGTCACAGCAAAGGCATTTCAGATTTTGTATTCTTTAAAGTTTACTGCAACGCCCTATATCTCAGAGATGAAACTAAACGTTCCTACTCAAAATCAAGAGAGCAGAGCAAGTCCAATAAAAAGTCATAGCCACCCTCAGAGCTTTGGGACAGCTGCCATTAGCTGGCACCTGGAACTTTTGCCACTAAGGGAAACAGTTCCTTCCACTTTAACAAAGGCTTTAAAGCCTAGAAATTTTGTGTGGGAACCATAACAGTCACAAGAAACCCTGAGTCACTTTTCATCATTTTTCTACCCCTTGATTGGTTATTCCTGAGTTTGGAGTAGTCCCTTTCCATTTTATGGAGCAAAATTGAACTTCCAGAGACTGGGATGACTGTCTCAATTCTTTGGTTTCTTCCACATTGTGTTTAGGTAAAGAAAAAGAAGATTAAAAAAAAGCCAGATCCCAAAGGTGCTAGTTTACCTAACAACAGGTGCTATTATGACCACCTGCCAGGATTCTGAGAGCTGGGATTTTTGGAATCCAGCCTTAGCCAAAATTGTGTGGTAAGGCAGTCCAGGAGGCAAAGCATATTAGAGAGCCAGCCATGCGGGACACCATTCCAAGGCCGGCCACCCACTTCAGGCTGAGAAGGGCGGCTGCCCCAGGGGAAGCTGCAAAATTCACAGGACAGGTAGCAATGCCAAAGGAAGAGGGAACTGCTTTGTGCTCAGCCATCTCTGCCTCCTGCCAACCCCTGTCCTCAGCCTGGGGTACTGCCACCAGTCTGGTGCTACCTTAGAATCTGGGGTTCTGCCCTTTGCCTTCGTCCCTCCTCAAGTGAAATATTCTTACCTGCACCTCCCTGCTTGGATACAAGAACAGATTGTTGCACTGAGGACTTTTACCCTCTTCTTACACATGGCAGCTTTATATTTCAGTTGGAGACATAATGGGAGACTTTGCAAACAACGTCTTCAAAAGAGGGTCTAAAGGTGAAATCTGGCAGTGTGGGAAGGGGGAAGAGGGAGGGTGAATTGCCTGGCAGGTAACACAAAGGGAGGAGAGAGAGAAAGAACCCATGACCAGTCTAAAGGTGGCACCTGCTGTCCACCCCGGCTGATTCTTACCATGTAGTAATGTGAGCCCAGGGTCACCAGATGGTCAGATTCTTTACTCCCTAGAAAACCTGGAACACTGGATTTTTATGAAACCTCAATTTTAACTTCTGGCTCTATTAGTAAGGGTCTGGTATGGGATAAACGAAAACACATCTGGTGTAATCCGGACCACGGTCTGCCAATTCTTGAGCACTCCTTTTAGGTGAACTCCTGTCCTATTGCCCACAGATGGGATGAGCCTGGCCGCTTCACTACCTTGCCTGCACTGGCAAGGGACTTTATTTGCAGAAAACACTGAAAGACGTATTTGTCAACTGAAATAGCTTACTCACTTTGTTTGTTACTGCTGACCAGGTATCCAAATAGGATATACACAGAATTTCAGATGCTTCCTCCCTGCCTCCCCACATTTTAAAAAATGGAGGTAAAATTCATATAACGTAGAATAAACCAGTTTTAAAATGTACAACTTAGCAGCATTTAACACAGTCACAGTATTACATTCACAGTGTTGTGCAACCGCCATCTCTAGTTATTTCCCAAACATTTCGGGGCCCCAAAAGCGGAAACCACGCACCCATTAAACTGTAACTCCCACTCTCTCCTCCCCCTCACCCCGGGCAACTACTAATTTACTTTGTTTCCATGTATTTACCCATTCTGAATATTTCGTATAAATGGAATTATGTAATATGCGACCCTTTGTGTCTAACTTCTTTCACTCAGCATAATTTTTTTTTTTTTTTTTTTTGCGGTACGCGGGCCTCTCACTGTTGCGGCCTCTCCCGTTGCGGAGCACAGGCTCCGGACGCGCAGGCTCAGCGGCCATGGCTCACGGGCCCAGCCGCTCTGCGGCATGTGGGATCCTCCTGGACAGGGGTATGAACCCATGTCCCCTGCATCGGCAGGCGGACTCTCAACCGCTGCGCCACCAGGGAAGCCCTCAGCATAATATTTTTAAGGTTTATCCATGTCTAAGGTTTAGCATGTATCAGTACTTCATTCCTTCTAATGGTTGAAGAATGTTCCATTGTATGGATAGACCACATTTTGCTGATCTAGTCATCAGTTGGTAGATATTTGGGTTATTTCCACATTTTGGCTGTGGTGAATAGTGCTGTGAACGTTTGTATACAAGTTTTGTTTGAATACCTATTTTCAGTTCTTTGGGGTAAATAGTAGTGGAAATGCTGGGTCACATGGTAATTTTATGTTTAATTTTTTGAAGAACCACCAAACTGTTCTCCACAGTAGCTCTATCATTTTACATTCCAACCAGCAATGTAGAGGATTCCAATTTCTTTACATCCTTACCAACATTTGCTGTTTTTTTCTTTAAAAAAAAATAATACCCATTCTAATGGGTGTGAAATGACATCTCATTTTGATTTTGATTTGCATTTCCCTAATGACCAATGATGTTTAGCAACTTTTCATGTGCTTTTTGGCCATTTGTATTTCTTCTGTGAAGAAATGTCTATTGCAGTCCTTTGTCTATTTTTAAATTGGGCTGTTTGTCTTTTTGTTGTTGACTTGTAAGCCTTCTTTATATATTCTGATACTAGAACCTTCTCAGAAATATGATTTGCAAATATTTTCTGCCAACGTGTAGGTTGTCTTTTCACTATCTTGATAGTCTCCTTTTTTTCTTTTTTTTTTTCCGTACGCGGGCCTTTCACTGTTGTGGCCTCTCCCGTTGCGGAGCACAGGCTCCGGACGCGCAGGCTCAGCGGCCACGGCTCACGGGCCCAGCTGCTCTGCGGCATGTGGGATCTTCCCGGACCGGGGCACGAACCCGTGTCCCTTGCATCGGCAGGCGGACTCTCAACCACTGCGCCACTAGGGAAGCCCGATAGTCTCCTTTTTAATGCACAGCACACACACACATTTTGAACCTAGGATGCTAGCACTAGAGAGGATTTGCATCATATAACATAATTTGTATCATATAACTCTCTCACTGTTTAAATGGGAGAAACCGAGGGTCTGAGAGAAGGCAAAACCTTCGGGTTACACCAGTACTGGACTGGTTGCCATTCTAAACTTTAGAAACTATGAACACTTCCGGATATGTTCAAGTAAACAAGGGGAGAAGCCACCATCTCTCTCGTCATGTGTCCTGTGTCACTCAAATTACAATTCTGATCGGTCACTCCACGGAACCCCTGCAAGCTTTTCCTCTTCCCTTAACGTCACTCCCAGTTGGGAAAGAATGGAGTAAGGACAAGTGCAATAGCAGTAAAGAAAAGAGGAAGGAGAGCTGTGTTACACTGTATCTGGGAGTTCTTGTTTGAGGTTATCTACAGATGTTTGAACAAGCCACAGGGTTGCCCCAATTGGAAAGCTTCCTCCGCTTTCTGATGTGGTAATAGTGACACGCCTTAGTCCCATACCCCAGGATGCCCATCTGTCCTCAGCCCTTCCCCTTGACTCACTCTCCAGGCCCCTCACTTCCTCTGTGGTTTGAATGGCCACAGCCAACATTACTCATCTGGCTCCTGACGTGTTGAATTCCCAAGCTTGCTGAAGGACACCTCCTGCCTTCATACCTGCTTGCAAGCTCCCAGGACCAGCCTTGGTACCTAGGTTATGACCACCCCATAATCAGCTTTGGGTTTTGCTCCTTTGAAGATTTGGGGCAGCATGTCTTCATTGTCCCGTTTTCCTTGGATAAAGTCCTTAAATGACCCCCTTCTACTCTAATATTCATGTTTTTGGTCAACTATGTTGATTGCTACGAATCTTTCAGAATCTCCCTATAATCTATAAATAATTTGTCTTCTGATAGTCCCTTTCACTTAAAAGATTTTATTTTTCTGCTGTGTATTCTGCTCTTCAAGCATAAGTCCACTCCCATCTTAGGGTCTCTGTATCTGCTCTTCTTTTTGCCTGAAACACTCTTCCCCAGATCTGAAATGGTTGTGTATTGCTTGTAGCTCAGATCTCAACTCCAATGTCATTTCCTCAGAGGCTCTCTCTGATCACCCTATTTAATATTGCCCTTTCCACCTCAGTCACTGTCATGGACCCTGATTTCTCTTCTCCATGTCACTGTTTGCTATCTGAAATAGTCCTAGTCCCTTATGGTCCACTGCCCCTACTGAATTGATGCTTTAATCGGAACAAGGATTTTTGTTATGTTCACTGCTGTGCTTCCAATGCCTGCACCATGCCTGGCACAGAGTAAACTTTCAATGAGTGGTTGCTGAATAAATGACCAGTTTTCTAGTTCAGAATTACCTGTTCTAAATACTCTCAGTTGACCCACTTCTCCCTTAATAAACTCTCCCACCCCCAAACTCTCCAATCTTAAATTATCGAAAGTCACTCTGGACAATCTTGAGATAGGTACTCCTGATCAATATTTTGGCAGGGTATTAGGTTCGGGATGATGGATGGTGAAAGGATGTATTTCTAACATATATAAAAAACCAGTCAGGATCAGTCTGCTCCTCCAGGCTTGGAAGAATCTGCAGGATGGATCTTATCAAATGAAGTCATCTACAGTGTTAAGTGGGTAAATGGTCCAGCCTAGAAATACATGATTCTGTTGCCCTGGGTTTTTGGAATTCAAAGGACAATAAGACTAATTATCTTTGCTTTTACTCTTGAAGAACGAATTATTTTCTATTCAATAATGAGATATAGATTGCAATTATAAGCTTTAAAAAAATCTGCCTTCTAGAAAGTGGCACACTCATTGGGACTTAATTGGTTTTCTGTTCTCTTGCATGTATGGGCTCATTCTGTGGTGATAGAAAGTTCATTAAAAGGGAGACCACAGTCCCCAAGTTCTTACACGCAGTTAATTAACACATTCTTCCATACTGAATTACTTAACTCTCTCCTAGAGACTATGTCACAAATCTTCTCAACTCATAATGACTCCAAAGGGGCCTGTGTGTTATTAAGGAGGCTGTATATGAAAGTTCTGCTTTCCCGGTTGGGCTTTAAGTTCTAATCCAGCCTCCATTGTTATTTCCCTAAATTTCTGCCACCCCCAATTTAGGAGCCCTCCATATCATTCCTTAACTGCGTAGTTAATATATATAGACAAAGCCCAAAGTAATGGCAACAGGTCAATAGGACATTACAAACCAATAGCCTCATGAGCATACCTGGGAGGATCTGATAACCTTTTCCTTTATATGCAATGAATGTGAACCAGATAAGAGTTCTATTGCAAGATCCTTCACTCAGCTTTCTCAGAGCTCTGGAGCTGAGGAGTTTTCACCTTTCCTTACTCCAGTTTACTCTTCTGTAGCACATGGAGTTTTCTTCTAATAAGAAATAAAACACAACATGATTTGAGACAACAATCCTCTTTCGCAAAACATGGTCAGAGAAAAGGCTGATATGAGGACCTACTGTATAGCACAAGGAACTATACTCAGTATCTTGTAATAACCTATAATGGAAGAGAATGTAAAAAAGGAATATATATATTTATATATATGTGTAACTGAATCACTTTGCTGTACACCTGAAACTAACACAACATTGTAAATCAACTATATTTCAATACAAAATTTAAAAAATGGAAAAGCATTGGTTCCTAAGGAGGGTAAACCTCAGCTACCCATGTTATCTTAAATGAGTCAGAAAGGGCCAACATTCAGTTATATCTAAGATAAAATTTATTGTCATATTTCCCAATTAAAAAAATTTGCTGAGAAGGGAATCCTAAAATCTCTCTAAAGAAATAAGAGGCAATTAGAAACCATGAGATATTTCAGTTAGGTGGCCAGTTACCAAATCAGTAGCCAGAAAGTCGATAGCTTTCCTATATTTTGTGCAAATAACTAATTCGAAAATAATGGAAAAGGTGCCATTCCCATAGTGTATGAGAATAAATGTGTAGGGGGCTTCCCTGGTGGCGCAGTGGTTGGGAGTCCACCTGCCAATGCAGAGGACACGGGTTTGAGCCCTGGTCTGGGAAGCTCCCACGTGCTGCTGAGCCCACGCACCCAGAGCCCGTGCTCTGCAACGAGAGAAGCCACCGCAATGAGAAGCACACGCACCGCAAAGAAGAGTGGCCCCCGCTCGCCACAACTAGAGGGAGCCCGCGTGCAGCAACGAAGACCCAACAGAGCCAGAAATAAATAAATTAATTAAATAAATTTATAAAAAAAAAAGAATAAATGTGTAAAACCTACATTTAAAAAGTTCACATCCGCGGGACATAAAAAGGCTTGAATAATGGAAAGACATACTTGAAATGGTTAAGGGGTCCAATCTCCCTAAATAAATTTATACATTTAATGCAACCCTAGTAAAGACCAACAGGATTTTCTTGGGAAATTAAAAAGTTAAAGTTCACCCAGGAAAATAAAACTTACAAAAATAGAAAGTTTTTGAAAAGTAACAGGAATTGGGTGGGTAGCAGAGAGGTTACCCAAATGTTACCAAATTTGCTTACTGTGGAGCTATAGAAGTTTTCTATTGGTCATAAATAGACAAATCTATGTGATGAGATAATCCGGAAATACTCCCAGTGGATGCTATTATCATATACTAAACCGCAGTCTAAATCAAGATAGATTTTTTTCACTTACAATCAATGTGTTGAGGCAAGTGACTAGCCATTCAGAGAGAATACCGAAAGTTCATTACTGTCTTACCGCTAAAACAAAAATACATTGGAGATGGATCAAAGACTAAATATAAAACATTGAAAACCATGAGAGTATTTGAGGATAAAAAGTATGAGAGAATTGTTTTTTATAATCTTGGCATGGGGAAGACTCAAGACAGACACAAAACCTAGAACCTATAAAAGGAAAATGTTGGCAACTTTGACTACACAAAACTTTATATTTGCCCTGCAGAACAGATACCAGAGACAAAGTCAAAGATAAACTGGGAAAAATATCAAATATTCCAGATAGGCAAAGAGCTCATTTCCTCAGTAGAAATGAGTAGAAGTCAATGAAAAACAAAATACAACCCAGTAAAACCAAGGGCAGAGGGCATGACCAGAGAGTTCATGGCAAAACAAACAGGTTACTTAAAACCAGGGAGAGGCATTCAACTTCACTTATAGTTTCTTAAAATGCAAATTTAAATGAAATGCCTTTTCCCCATCATTTAGATTAGCGATGATGAAACAGTACAAAATGCACTATCAATCACGAAGACGTAAACTTGGGGCAGCCTCCGTAGGGATGTGCCCATTGCCCGCTACCACAATTTAAAATGTGTTCCCTTTGACCTAATGACTCTACTAGTAATTTATTCCATAGAAAGACATCAGTTCAATAAAAAGTGCATCACTTTAAATGGCTGTTTGAGGCACCCGCTAGGAATATGGACTCTGAGTCATACTGCGCTCAATCCTTGTCTGTGGTCAGCTTTGTGACCTAGGGTAGATAACTTCTGTGTGTTTCCTCATCTGTAAAATGGCAATACTAGTATCTCCCTCATAAGGCTGTCACCGTGATTAAAGGAGTTCATGTACCTGTACGGTGCTTAGAACAATGCCTGACACATGGGCTCAGGTATGAGCTATTCTGTTCATCATCATTAATCTATAGGATTGCTGATAATGTCAGAAACCAGGAAAGCCTTCCTTGATAGGAGAGTAACCAGATACATTATAGCACTTACACACAATGGAATTCTTGGCAGGTAGTAAGGAGAATAAAGCAGGTCTGATAAGGAAAGAACTATGTGAAATACTACCAAGTAGAAAGGAAAAAACCGCTTGGACAGTGTAGTGTATGCTTTTGTGTTTCTGAAAGAATAATCCTCATAGGAAAAGACAGACTGAAGAGGAGAAATTATGAATGGATTGTCCAGAAGTTTTGAGTATTCAGTCATTCAGCCAAAGATATTTAAGGGCTTGACTGTATACCATCGGTATCATTCCAGGTGCTGGGATATAGCAGTGAAACCCTGCTCTTGTGTGGTTGGATTTCATTGGGAGTTTGGCGACAAGCCTGAACAAGAACTAGATTATAGAATACTGTGGAATAAAAACTATATTAGGGAAAGAGGATTGAGTGTACAGCAGGGGGTGAATTTTAATTAGGGAGGTTACAGTAGGTATCATTGGGACAGTAACACTTGAGAGGATGTATCATTTAATCTGTAATATGTATGCTTTTTTAAAAAAAAGGTAAAATGAACAACTCTGAATTATCCCACTTCTGACTAAGGCAGCTGACTTAGAAAGTTCTACCTTGGTTGGTGGCATTTCATGTGACTACACCTGAGAATACAGCCTCATCCTCATTTCTAGAAGTGCAGCTCTCCCACCACTAAAGCTACATTCCATCAGTAACCTTTTCCCTGCACCCACATTACCGGCCAGTCTGGATGGCAGCTCTGAGGGTGGAAACGTTTTTCATTCATTCCCCTTAGTGGATAAGAAACCAAAGGTGAAGGTTGAGTCATGGGGCCAAAGGGGACCCGAAAGTGCATCTTTCAACATTCTCAGCAGTTGCTGAGAACAGAGGCTGGTGTAACATCCCAACCTACGAGATAACTTCTCAGCCACTCACCAGCACCTGGGTGCTCAGGCCACCGCCTGGCACTAGCCTTCTCCACCAAGCAGGGCCGGGTTCCCAGGCCTGAGTGGCTCTCCTCCCCTGGGGGCCTGGCACCCAGCATGCTCTGAAGCACACACCCCATGGGATGTCCCCAGGCAGATGGGAAAGGGCCTCCTTGTCACCTCCACGGGGTCATTCACGTGTGGCCAAGCAGGAAGACAGCATTATCAAAGGGAATCCCTGTTAAAACCCCAAGGGTGGCGAAGCAGTCATTTCCACACCCCGGAAAGATTGTGTGAGTGCTTAAATAACTAAAGCAGGAAACAGAGGGACTTCCCTGGCGGAAGACTTCACCTTCCAATGCAGGGGGTGCAGGTTCAATTCCTGGTCAGGGAGCTAAGATCTCACAGGCCTCAGGGCCAAAAAGCAAAACATAAAACAGAAGCAATGTGGTAACAAATTCAAAAAAGTCTTTAGAAATGGTCCACATCAAAAAATCTTTAAAAATAAAAGCCAAAAAAACAGGGAAGAGATACTAATCTCCCACATTTTGTTTTTCCTAGCCCAATTCCTAGGCCACACCCAGCAGTTCCAGTTTGTCAGGCGGCTGGCAGAGAGAAGGTGAGGGCGAGGCTTGGGAAAGTTCCCTGACCCACCAACAAACATAACCGTAAATAAACCCTCAGGGTTTCGATGCTTATCCACTGGTGATATCTTTGCTACCGAATAGCACAGGAAAAGCTGTTGGAGTCGGATCAGCTCTTTCCTTGGGTTTGGGTCTCGGGGGTTCCTGGGGCTCAGCTGACAGCCTGAGTTGTGAGCACTCCCAGGCAGAGGCTATCTTAATGCAGCACTGTGCCCGAGATACGGTGGGGACCCACCGAGTGCCAACAAGTCACCCTCCCCTTTCGCTCACCATTAGCACAAGATCAGAGAAAGGCACCTAGGGAGGGGAGTCTACTGAGGAAACAGGTTGCAAAACTCAATCCCGCGATGACACGATGTGCGCCTACACACAGTGGGGGGTCGGGGGGGTGGGGAGAGCCGCTGAGCCCTCCTCAGAAATGCCACAGCTGGACTTCCTGCTATAGCAAGGGCAGCACTAAGCAACCCGACCCGAGTGAGGTCAAGGTTCACTCATCCTACAAGCATTCGAATATATGAGCACCTACTATGTGCCGGGCAGTGTGTCCAGCATGGGGAAACTACACTCAGAGTTCATAGTCCAGTAGGGGATAAAGCCAATTCCCCAGGCAGGAAACAAATGCTCTGTGGAATGTACCCCAGCTTTGGGAGCATCTGCTCCATACATACTGGAGAAAGGATGTATGTGGCAAGGGATACGTTTACCCTCTGCACTTTAAATTTACGTATAGTTTCCCTTGAATGAGGCAAACCAAGATCTTAGACTCAGCGTATGCCCAGCACCGTGCTGTGTGCAAAGGACCAAACACTTAGAAGGCACAGCTCCTGCCCTCTGGGGACTTATGGGTCCATCGAACACTAAAATCACCTATACAAGGATTCAGCGTGCAAGATGAGCTAATGAATGTGAAGAAGGGAGAGGCCAGTGTAGACTGGAGTAGGTGGAGGTGGTCTAAGGGGCACTAGACCCTCAAGGACGTGTGGTCCTTGATCCCCTACCTGTATCGACAATAGTCTTATGTCCAGGGTCAATCAAGGATGACCACCCCACCAAGCCAATGGCTGGTAAGACCCCAACTATGATTCCAGCCAGGGTCACTGTCACCAAACTACCTTTCTCCATTGTTGTCTGTGTCTCTCCATCTACTTTTCCATGGAGAGAGCAGTCACCATATTAGGTTGGATAAACCTAAGTAGAAGAGAGGAAGAGGAATACCCGACTGTGGGGTGAGAGGTGCAGCATGGTTAGAGGCACCAAAGTGGGACAAGCGTGAAGGGAAATGGTGAAGGGACATGTCTGATGGAGATAGAGGACCAATTTTAGTTGAAAGGGAAAAAAGACAAAGCTTCCAAAGGGCTGAGTAAGACAGTGTCTGGGGCCTGGTATAGACACTACACAGCTGGTGTTTGGTTCACAAACACCAGAGAGCCTTGGGGTGCCAGGCCTTGGTGGGGTGGGATTTATCAGGAAAGCCTTCATTAAGTCAAATGCCAAAATCCTCTTAACTCAGTCCATGAAGATCACACAGGATAGTTGCTGAGCCACTCATAGGCTGGTGACAGGCAGTGACAAGTCCCACTGGATCTTAGATCGACTTAGTCAACCTTGATGTACTACGGTGCTTCCAGCAAGTCAGAGTCCAGCAGCTCTACCCTGAGGAAGTCCTTGTCTCAGTAAACATTCCCAAAGGCCTTCCAAGTCTATTGCTGACCAAGTGAATCATGAGAGTGCTGAGGTCAGGAGAACCAGTACAATCCGCTGGAGTTGATAAGAGCCTGTAAAAGATAGGCTGGACAAAGTGCTAGTGCCCCATCACCCAGGCCAGGATAAAGACAGGCTGACGCAGGAGGCTGTGAAAGAGGTCTCTGCAGAATCAGCCCACTCACTACCTGGTCGGGCAAGTCAGGGGTCACCAGATTCAGTGTGTAAACAAGAAACTTTATTCCCAATAGTCTCATTTCCAGTGGCAAACGTTTAAGGCCATTGCCTTTCCAGGTACCAGAGCAACAGAACTACCACTTACCAGATATGTGGCCCTGGGACAGTTACTTAATGTCACTGAGCATCAGCTTCCCTCCACTGCACACCAGAAGGGGTAGGTAATTATCTCTACTTAAAAGGGATACTATGGGTAGACTTTCCAGTATGCTGTCCAGCACATAGGAAGCCCTCAGTGAGGATGAGCTCTCTTTTTCCCTCTTCCACTTAAGTCAGTTTCTAACTCCTTGTCAATATCAGGTGTTCTGTTTCGAGATGTCCCCAAAGAGAAGAGATGGTCATGATCTTTGTAGTATAACTGCCCTTCGACTTACATACAAAGGTCTTAACAACTCCTCATTTCTATTTAAACAGAGGATTTCTAGCTGGGGATCACATGGTCCACCTCTAAGCTCTGACCCTGCCATCTCCCTCAGCCCTACCTCACCCCTGCATCCTCCCACAAGCCACTCACAACCTCACAACTCTTAGAGTAGAGGGACCCATGGAGACCCAGAGATCTACAACAAGCTTCCCCACAGAGGGTTGGTACCATGGCCTCACCACAGCAGTACAAGGGCTGCCTGACCTTCCAAACTCCAAAACTCATATTTATTCTAATGACATGAATTAAGAGCCTGAAAATACCAGGCTCTGTGCTAGGGGAAGAACGAGAGAGTACATTTCTGATCTCATGGTGCACGGTCACATGGGGGAGAAAGAGACCGGGATGTGTTTAGAGCAGAGTGCGGCGAGAGCAGCGACGGCTGACCTCAGGGCTGCTGGGGACATGTCACCCCCGTAGGGTACCTCCGGACACGAGTCACCTGAGGTCACACTCCAAATGAGGGTCAGTTCATCTGCTGGCCAGGCATATGAGACAGACAGAAACAGAAACCTCCTTCCTGATTTCTAAAAATATCTCCAAGTCCTGGTTTAGGAATTCACCTGCCTAGAGGTGGGAGGGTTTTCTGAGGTGCAATTCACGTAACATAAAATGAACCACTTTAAAGTGAACAATTCAGCGGCATTTGGTACATTCACAATGTTGTGCAACCACCACCTCTATCTAGTTTCAAAACACTTTCATCATCCCCAAAGGAAATCCTGTACCCATTAAGCAGTTACTCCCCATTCCTCTTTCCTCCCAATCCCTGGCAACCAAGGATGCATCTGCTTTCCATTTCTATGGATTTGAAAGTGGGAGGATTTGCAAGAAAAAAGTTTCTCCCAGTTTCTAATTCTCTGGTCCATGCACTAAACTAGACTCATCAGAAATGGAGGCAGAGTTTGCCGTCAGAACTAAATGAGCCAGAGTTCAAATGCCAGCTGCAATCTCTTCATACTGTGTCCAGTTTATTTCTAAGTCTTGGTTCCCCTGTCTACAAAAAAACATACCTACCTCATAGGACTGCTTTGAAGATCAAAAGATAAAAGCCCCATAAATGAGTAAGCACAGGGGCTTCACTGGAGGTGCAGTGGTTAAGAATCCACCTGCCAATGCAGGGGACATAGGTTGGGGCCCTGGCCCGGGAAAGTCCCACATGCCACGGAGCAACTAAGCCCGTGCGCCACAACTACTGAGCCTGGGCTCTAGAGCCCACGAGCCACAACTACTGAGCCCACGTGCCACAACTACTGAAGCCCACGCGCCGCAAGAGAAGCCATTGCAATGAGAAGCCCGTGCACCACGACAAAGAGTAGCCCCTGCTCGCTGCAACTAGAGAAAGCCCACACACAACGAGGGTCCAATGCAGCCAAAAATAAATTAATTAAATAAATAAATTAAAACAAAATGAACAGTAAGCACAGCGCTGCCCCACACTAAATATTCAAAGAATGGTAGCTGTAATATTTACATTCTAGAAAAATGTCAACCTGAAAAGTCTCTAATAAATATGTGAAGTCAATATCTGCCCGGGTCACCATACATAAGGATCTTTTTAAAAATGAAAATTTCTAGGAAATCCAGAGAGAGGTTAATTCTACACAGGAGTGGATGGAACACGGTTTTTAACATCACACCAACTGCAGCTTCTCTTCCAGTTGACAGCTGGCTGCTTTGCGATCTTGGGAAGGTGGCTTCACCTCTCTTAACCACCCATCTCCTAATACTGCCTTAATGAAACGGCAGAGTACCCACTTTGAGCTGGTGCGTAACTGGCTTCCTCTTCCCCCTCCCCCATAGTTTCCTTCCTTTCTCCTTTCTGGACCCACAGCCTCCCCGTAGCATCTGTGGGTTTAGGGCCTAGGCACTCAATGATACACTGATATTATTTTAGGTGTCATTGCCCCCAGAGAGTTAGACTAAAAGTTGGGAGAAAAGACTATTTCAGGTCAGGACCTCAACAAATGCTCGGCTGAAGCATCCTGTCTGGTCTGGATAATGTTTGAAAAAAGCCCCTCAAGCTGGAGTATGTTTATCTGGGAGCTCCTGCCCTGCATTTTGCCTCTCACCTGCATCTTGTTACATATCACCTACTTTACTTAGCTCTATTGCCTGCCTCTTCTATAAGTATTTGTGACTCCTGTTTTATTTCAGTTTTTGTTCCTTTTATTGTGCCAAGCGTACAAGTGATGCCTACAAGATTTTATACCAAGTCTCTTCCAAGATTATTCTATGTTCACCTCAAATACTTGTCCATTGGAGGGGACAACCATAAAGTAACTCTCACGCTGGAATACAGAGGGAGGGATCACCAAAACCAATTATTCCTTTTTTTTTTAACTGAACCAATCTTTTATTTTTAAATTAAATTAAATTTAATTTAATTTAATTCTATTATTTTTTAAGACTGCCTCTGTTAGAGAATACAAATTACCTACAAACTGGAGCTACAGATCCAATCCTACTTTTCAAATCACCAACAAGATGGATACCCACAGAAGGTAGTAAGCCCCAACTATGGAGTCCCTTTCCAACACTCACTCCTTGAAGGTCAAGTTCATCTTAGATTCAACTTGTGGCCCTACTCCTTAAAACAGATCCAACTTCATCCAGAAACCATTCCATTAGTCATGCATCGGGCAGCTCTTCCCCTCAGAAGGACTGAAAATCCATCAGGAAAATTGAGGACAACACCCAGTGCAGCACAGGCGAGCTATAGGCAGAGGCTCAGGCCCACAAAATGGGGTCCGGGTTGTGGTTCCCCTTCCCCAAGAGAGGCAAGAGAAAGGACTCCTCCACAATCTGCCTTCTCCTCCACCCTCCTGATGGGGAGGGTTTTTTTTTTTTTTTTGTGGTACGCGGGCCTTTCACTGTTGTGGCCTCTCCCGTTGCGGAACACAGGCTCTGGACACGCAGGCTCAGCGGCCATGGCTCACGGGCCCAGCAGCTCCGCGGCATGTGGGATCTTCCCGGACTGGGGCACGAACCCGCGTCCCCTGCATCGGCAGGTGGACTCTCAACCACTGTGCCACCAGGGAAGCCCGAGGAGGGTTTAAAGAAGTCCCTTACAGACCAGGGAGAAAGTGAGCACTGACACGTGCCTGTGACACAGCAAGCGGCAGATTCGCCAGAGCTGGGGGTCAGGATGCCACCGGGGCTTCTGCCGCATGCCCACGAGACCCCTCACTAAATGCCCCCTCCAGCTGCCCCCTTACCCTGCGAGGGGGCCGCATCTCTTGGTGCTTCCAGTGAATGGGGCCTCCTGGCTCTGAGTTCCTCGTGGCACGAGTCCCTGGCCTCTCCCCTCACCCTCGGTTCCTCCAGGGTCACAGGGGCTTCAGAGCATCTCTGCAGGCTGAGGGTCCCCGGGTCTGAGCCGTCTGAGCCGTCAGGCCCCTGTCCGAGCTGCCCCGTGTCAGGAGTCAGGCCATGGCCGGCTTCTAACGTGCTCGGGGACTTCACTTCCTGGTTTTTCTTTCACAACTGAAAGTGGAAGCGTTCTGACCAGGAGGAGAAAAGCCGCTAAAGCTCTCCTGGCTCGGTTTCAAAGCCTTTACCATCAGTCCCTAAGGGCTGACACAGAAGACAGCCTGCATCCACGCAGCTCACGCTCTCCCTGTTGGTCTGACTACCGCTAAACCAAGACCAAAAACCAGACGGAGATGACTGAGGTGCCCCTTGCAGACCACCAGTGTCAGAGAGGTGAGACCCCCTCCCAGGGTTCCCAGGACAGGGAGGTCCAGCCACAGGGCACCGTGGCCCTCGCAGCCTTCCCAAGACTGTGGGGACACCTGGAGGCCAGCCTGGCCTGGCCAGCATTGCCGGCCAGCCGTGCACTGTGTCACCCACTCTCCAGTCCCCAGTGAGCCTGCCTCAGTCCCCGAAGCAGTGCTGATAAAGCCAAGAAAACGAGCACGTCAGGAACGACAGGGACAGCCACGGAGATCTGTTCCTTTCCTCTGACACATCCTTTTTGTACCTCAAATTTGCTGCCTCCCTCACCTCCCAGATTACAACTGGGAAATTTTAAAATCAGGAATCCACAAGCACACACGCCGTTAGCTGTCAGATTGATCCTGCACCTTGGAGCCTCTGGAAAACTCCACTGTATATTCGTGAGACAATGACAGTGGCAAAGACAAATTACTTCTTGGTATTATTACAAAAATTGCTTTGAATGTGCAGACGCCCTGAAAGAGTCTTGGGGATTGGTCTACAGGGCCTCAGGACCTGCAGTAGTCTCATTGGATTCACCTACGGCTGTGGACACAGAAGGGCATGGGGGCTTCCATTCTCAGATTTGAAGGCAGAAAGAACAAGTTCTCCTGCCCCTTCCTGCCCCCACCCCTCCCCACCACCTCTCAGACACCCCAGAATTAAGCAGCACTCTCCCCAGCCTTGGTTCCTTTAAGAAGGATCAAGGTAATTCCAGCACGAGCTCAGTTCTTTACTAGAGTTAGATTGGGATTCCTTCTCTACACAGAGGGCCTAAAAGCCTCCAACCATAAAAACCAAAGTGAGCTGTGTCCCAATCTCAGGGAACATAAGCGCTGGTCCCTTGGCCTCACGGGAGCCCACTTTAGACATGGGAGAACGATGAAGTATGGGAAGATGAGGGTGCCCCCTCTGCCTTTCCATCTTCAGGTTCATCTCATGGCTGGAGGAACACTGGGCTTTGCTTAGTTTCCAAGCTCACCTCCCACAGGGGCAGCTCCCTTCAGCGACGAGCAGAGGATGGCAGGGTGGGTGTCAAGTCTCAGCCATTATAATGCTACTGGGCTCTTCCCTGGGTGCTGTCTTCTTTTACCAACCCGACAAAGAGCTTAGGGCCAGGAGAAGATGGTTTCCTCCAGGATCAAATGCTCAAGTACAGAAGAGTCTCGGTCATTCTAAAGCTCTAGCATCTAGGGGTGCATTCCTGTTCAATCCTACATGCATGAGGGACACCCCCAAGATCTGAGGGAATGATGGAAGGTTTTCACAGCCCCCAAGAATTCTGCGTCATGCAGCAGGCTGTAGTGACATTCTGACCAGGACTCAAATTCCTGCCCCACCTCCTCTTAGCTATGCAGCCCAGGCTGCTCTGTTTAACATCCCAGAGGCACATTATTCATCTGTTATATGAGAACTACACCACCTATCTTTCAGGAGGTAACGAGCCAATGAGGTCATGCACATCACATATCTTGTACAGACACCAGCATGGGATAGAAAGTCTGTTAAGAATTCCCTTCCCTGCTCCCTTCCAAATGGGAAGGGCTGTCAGCAGCAGCTGATGGATGGCCTTTCTAATCATATTGATACAGACATTTCTAAATGGAAGATGAAGGAGACCCACATCCTGGCTTTGGCTATAACCTTTAAAGCTTTTAAGTCTGTTTTATTTGCATTTAGTGAAATTAACAACTCTCTCTTCCAAGTCCATCTCCTGCCAACATTCAGAGCCCCTTCCATGTCTCCACCCCCTTTTCAATTGATTTTTTCTTTGCTTCCCACTCAAGTCAGCTGAGATTACTATTCAACCAAATGTTATTTCATGTTGTGAAAGAGCCTTGGGCTGAGAATAGACACACGGCCCACTGTCTTCTCCCCAACCAACCCTACCTCTGCTCTCCCATAAACATATAAGCTATGGAGCAGGTAGCATTATTGCAGCTTACCTTGTAAGAATACTCTCACTTCCGGGGTCCAGGAGACGCGGCCCTCACAGCTGGCTGTACTCGTTCAGCACCACATTCAGCCTCCTGAGTCCGGACGTTTCCTTTAGTGATGATGCCTTTCCTCAGCGCCCGAGTCGGGACCACACCTGAAGCCAATGAGAGTGGCTAACCAGCTCTCCTGGAACCTTTGAACCTGTTGCAATAGAAGTTCAAAGGTAGAAGTTACCTGTTCAAACACTTGTGGTAACCTCCGACAGTGAGAAGTGTAGGATTTGGCAAAAGTTTAAAACAGGAGACTGTTATGCAATGGGCTTTAGAGGAAGAAAAAAGAGAGAGTGAGAGAGAGAGTCGTCAGCTCAGAAAGCTAACGTTTAACAAGCAAAACATTGTATAAAGCCCATACCTCAGGGAAACCGGAGGGGTTAGACAGGGCTTTGCACCTGCTTTTTGGGCAGAATCCTTGAGATTGTGACAGGAAGAGGAAAAAAGTGCTCCTTGGGTTTAGCGGGGAGAGAAAAATGAGACACCACTCTAACTGCCTCTAGCTTTAAGATTCAGATAAGCAGAGGCCTGCATTTTAGAGATGAGCCTTCTTCTAGAAGGGGCCAGTGACTCCTACAGAATCACAATGTCTCCAAGACAATCAAATAAGGCAAATCACTCTAGAATCTAGACAGAAGGACAGCCATAGCCGGGTGGGATTTAGAATGCAGAATCATGGATACAGCCTACACCACCCACGGCTCAGCGAGCTCTGGAAGAAGCAGCGTTGCTGTTGCCTCACGGTCCAGCCTATCCTCCTCTGTCTTTCCATTTTAAAGTCACTCGTCACCATTCTCGAGTCCAAAATCTTTAAGACTGCAAGGCGTCATCACCAAACAAAAACGCTGGCTGGAGATGCAAGCGGCTCTGGAGAGCCTTTGTGATCTCTATTTTATAGGCGAGGCCAATGAGGCCTTTTCAGGTGAAAGAAATCACTCAGAATCATGCAGTCAGTTCGTAGTCAAGGTAAGGCCTGACTCAGGCCCACAGACAACCACCGCAGTGCCTTTGCCCCCATATGGGGCTGCTTTGCTGCTCAGTGTTCATTTCACCGCTAGCAGACCTCAAATACTTGAACGTGTTCCGAGTATCAGGCCTGCAGAAATTCATGGAAATGCTGCATTAGGTTTCTCTCACTGTATTTGGTCGGGCGGCTAATATCAAAATCAGAAACCGATACCACTTCCTGCCGACTCTGTATGGAGGAGTGGCTGCCTCACCGACAGAGAGGTCTTCTTTGGCCAGATTCTTATCCAGGTCGTAGGCGCATTGACTCTGTAAGCTCACTTCTTG